>NC_137862.1:28568766-28716266 GCF_963924005.1 Protomyctophum bolini | reverse complement strand
CCGCTGCCCCCCCCAGGTTGGCAGAGGAAGTGTAGCGCCCAGGATTACATTAGACAATTGGCACTGGGTGGAAAAGAAAAAAACTGGGTTACAAAATCGTGGGATAAAAAAATATTACAATAAAATATGTATATCTGAAAACATTATACTGTAGGTTAGAAATAAGAGACGAGCTTTGCTGCCCGTCTCTCTGTGACTTTGTAAACAAACAAACAAAAAAACACACTGCTTTCAGTTTCAGAGTGAAACTACAAAATAAAATGCTCCAAATAACCAATGGACCCCTTGTCTTTAAGGCAATATTGGCCACTACACCTTTACTTAACATTGTGTTCACAAAACACCAAACGCAGTCATAGTGTAGATGCAATTTCCATTCCAAGTGTAATGTGGATTTAGTTTTCTTTCAGTTGGTCATGCATTTCCCATTCACTGACATGGTTTGCTCATTGAGTGAATGATTGCATGCGAATGACTATGAGCATTATGTTTGTGTATAGAAAATAAATAAGGCCAGCATGATTATGACAGCCCTCTCCTACCCTGCCTAACATGGCCGCTGCTAGGGCTGATTGGCAGGGTGGAGTTGGATCGTCAGTGAGATTGGACCACACCTGAGTCTGGCGTGTCCCACGCCTATATAAGTGTCAATCTGCCTTCACTCCTGAGTCTTTTCTCCTCTCTACTGGTTTGTTTGTTTGTGTGTGTGTGTGCCTTGGTTTACATTTTACAACATCCCCACTGCACATATACTCGCACTGCTTACACACTGATGATCATTCATATTTACTGACATCTTATACTTGTGAATTAGTTAGTTAACCTTTAAATAGATATATATACACTTTTAACTGTGCCTGTGTCTCCCTTTTGTTGCAATCATGAGTCAGATGTGTGATTGGAGTGAGTAACTTCCCTTCGCACAATTGAAGAGTAACAGTGAAGTGAGAGAACACAATGCTGGCAATTGCATCCCAAAGGTGCAGACTGTGAACACAGTACTCAGACAAACACACATGCCCAGCAGTCTCAGGGTGGATACTTTAGTTTATATCACAAGGACGTACACTCAGCTAGCTGGCAGTTAAAATGCTTTAATAAGAAATATGATCCGACATTGATCCGTTGAAAGTTTTTTGAGACATTTTGTTCAAGATTCTTTTGATAATTCTAGAGCAGTTCAATCTACAGTAAAATAAATGGCCCAGCTAAAGAAAAAAAAATACTTTTCCAGGACTCTGATCTGATGTCATCCCAAGTCATATGTGTTTAATATCAGCCTCAAAGGCAGGTCTTAATGTCACTTTGCCCCTTTATGGACCCTGGATGCTGGGGGTCAAATGTATTTTATTGGGCCAATATAAAAGTGTGAAATTGGAGTTCCCATTGGCCATCTGGGACTTGGGAGGGGATTAATTTCTTGATATGGCCGATGTCGGGCGGACACCTATCTCTGATCATACTACGGCGTCGGCATCACACTAAAGCATCAAAAGTGCAAGCTCTAAGCGTGGTGTGAAGCGATGCATTTCCACGATGCACATCTGCTACTTTTGCAATGTTTTAATTTGAATCCTGAAAAGAAACAGTTTTGCATGAGGTTTCCACCTGACAGTAGAGATGGTATGTTCTTCTGTCCGACTGAGATTCAAACCTACAGAGAAATCTAATTCGTAGTCTGGATTTTCTGTGGTGAGGTGACCACCGGAGCTGTAATAGCGTGGAGCGGTGGTGAGTAAAAACAGAGAGAAGGGCTGGGGGAGAGCGGTGGTTTGCTCTTCACCGCGGCTCAGTGACGTCATGTTGTAGTTCGGTGGTCACCTCAGCACCGAAAATATTAGACTATGAATAAGACTTAACATTATATGTCCACTATACTGCAGTATAGGCCTATGTGCGTTTGTCAGTTGTCTGAGGCATTGGACCAGTGGTTCTCAAATTGGGGTCCGGGCCGTCCCTGAGGGGGTTCCGGGCAAAATGTGTTTAAAACCACTTTCATCCTAATACATCGGCTGTTTGAAAATAGCAAATATATAAGCTCACAACACGTTACAATTACAACACGTAACTGTGTGCTTGTGTTGCATTAGGGCCTAATGCAACATTGTTTCTCAAACCTTATAAGCCTAATGGTTAGGATAACAAAGTTTCATAGTTGCCTCTTAACCACTTTCAACCTGACGTAGGCTAACATTTGCAAACATTTAGAAAAGAGCAGCATTTTGCAATTTGTAATACAATAATGATATATCATTTCATTGTCATTACATGGGAGTTATTCAATAACTGTAACTTGAAGATTATTTCCAGTAAAATTGTAGCTTTGCCAGTTTTAGTCGGAGGAAGACAGAATTGGAAGACAGAATTGGCATGATAAAACATGTTCTCTGACTTGTTAATTCAATCTTTACACTTAAGTGGATTAAAAACTCATGTTGCAAACTATATTTGAATCTGAAAAACGGCAGAATAGTTGCTAAATATGTATAAAGACGATAGCAAAGGTTATAAACATTGACGTATCTATGCATGCACATCGACCAATACAAATGCAGTTCTTGAGAGATTAATACAACATTGACATTGCACTTCACGTGTGCTCATTGACAAGTCTGTGGAGAATAACCAAAGTCAACCCTAAATACATAGGGAATACATCACTGCACATAAAAACGACTCCAGGGTGTCTAATGAAGTACTGTCACCTCATAGAAACATGAAAAAATTGTGGCACTCCCTCTTTAAAATAAATACAAATAAAGCCAAATTATACTTTAAGTTCTTATAGAAACCACATTGGACCATTAGATGTGTGTTATAAGACAACGTCGGCTGGCCAAGTGGCCAACCATGTATAGTATTAGTAGGATAACAAAGTATCACTTCCAGACTAATGGAAGCACCGTACACCGGTCCAGTGACGCGCTTCTTCTATCTAGACAATGTCAAATCAGGATGAATGGTGCATTATCCTGGCTGGCTCTCTGCATAACAAACAGGACCAGCAGGTCTAGTGACGACGACGACACTGACAAACTGGGCCGCAAGAAGGTTCTGACAAAGTCCTTGTGGTGTTTTATGAATTGGGTTTTAGTGTGACACTCTACAAAGACCTATGTGCCTCCCAGAGGATTACCTCCCCTTAAGAGGTTGCCTGCTAAAGCCCGGTGGATCTGACAAGCATGCGGATAAAGGCTCCTTTTTGAGAAGATATGGGGCTGTGATTTAAAGGTGTCTGACAATGACTTTATTTCTTGTCGTATTAGAAATCATGCCATTGAACTATCTGGCCACATCTCATACATTTAATGCGTTGAATATATTTAATGTGCAGTACTGCACAGTGGTGGAAGCTACAGTTAAGTAAATCTCCTCAAGTACTGCACTCACGTACAGCCAGGTAAGATAACCATGCAGCATTCAAATTCAACATTTAAAGAGCACTCCCCCGGGTCCTCTTTGCATAGAGTTTGCACGTACAAAGAGTTTGAAGTTGATATACTGTATATAGGTTGGACGGATCTCGAAATGAATGAAAAAAGGTAGACTGATCACTCACTCACACGCAGGGATTTAGTGCATTTGTTGTAAATTTTAGAATGTAGAGGGGTGTTGTCCATTAGCGTAGTTGACTGCTTGTTGTTTAGTTTTTCTTGTCATTTTTCTTTTATGTGAATTTCACTCATGTGAATTTTGTTGTTGAAAAATAAATTAAACACTGATAATGATAGACTAGACCACAGGGGGTCCGGCACCCCCTGTGGGACACGCCAACATTACAGCTGTACGAAAAGCTTGAATTATCCTTTTTCTATCTGCAAAGTGTAATTCTTTCATAAAAATCCACTGTAGACATGTTATGAGCTACTCTCTGTCAACAAATTCCTTGCAGATAATTGTTTGTCGTAGTGTTTGAGTTTGGAAGTGCTTGTTGGATATATCACTCAACAGCACTGCGTTACTTACCACCTGTTTTGAATTAGCACATAATGAAGGAGGCAGCAGGATGTTGCTTTACTGAAAACAAGTGCTTCCAAACTCCAATTACAAGATGGCCGCGGTCTACATAATCAATTCCCTCATGGCCTCGCCAGAGGGCCCCGATCCAGAGGTTGAGAACTATGTGATTTACGGCAGGGTTGGGCAACTTTGACGATGTTAAGGGCCACTATATTTCCACACTCACTCGAGGCCACATTGCATTACTGTTGTAGCAAAAAATAGCTGATCTACAAGCTCAAAACACGGCGCACTGCGGCACATTTTGAGCTTGTAGATCAGCTATTTTAGCTATTATTTGAATTGAACTCCTGAATAGTTTTTTGCTATTTTTGATTTGGAATCCAAGCCATTTCAAATGCCTTTAATTATAGTTATCTTTATGAACTAAATACAAATACATTGGACATAAAAAAAGACAAACATTTTACTACTACTCATTAAGCTACAAATTTAGACTGAATTAATTATAGCAGGTCGTTTGCATGTTTGGAATTGTAACAGCTGTAGTATCAGTATTCTGATATTAACCTGAGGGCCACATTAAGTGAAGGTGGGGGCCGCATGTGGCCCCCGGGCCGCCAGTTGCCCGGTACGATGAGAGAATCCCATGCAGGGACAGACAATATTGCACTGACATGATCATGTGTGTCATTCCTAATAGTTCCATCACTCGTTGTAATGACAGCATCTTGGCAAGAGAAACCACAGGCGATTACAATCAAATGCCAGGTGATGGTAATCAAATGTCAGCCTGCAACAAACAGCACATGAGTGGTGCCGTGCGTTGCTTCTCAACCTTTTACATTTACAAGGACAACCCCAGTTTGACATCATTTTTCTTATCTCTGCAGGGACCCCGGCCACTATCTGAGAGTGTATACTAAATAATGGCACCAAATGGACCCATCAGAGTCCACTTGGTTCCATTTGTATACACACAATATTGATCACGTTGTACAGTAGATCGCAGTTTTCAAAATAATATGTTCTCAAGTGTTGAAACGGTGCAATTGTAAGGCTTTTTGTAGTATTTCTACATAGAGAATGGTATTACATTTTTTACTTTAATGTACAATCAAAATAAAATAATCAGAGTATTCTTGCATCACCACCCATTCGGAGGAAAATGTGGTGTTTAATTTGCTGTATACAGCGGGCCAATTTTACACAAGGTGCTTTGAAGAGTTGGGGGTTTGCATTATAGGCGGGAGGAGACAAGGGATGCAAAAACAAAAGGAAGAAAAAAGAGAAGAAAAAAAACATACATTTACACGGTTGAGTGGTGTAATCTTCATGAAATAACGGTAAATAGGGGGAGAGAGAGGAGGCCTAGTGGAGCCGCAGATTAATGCTGCTATCAAATGGCCTGGGACAAAGAAGGAGATGGCTAATGAGGTGGAAACAGCAGGGCTGTTGGGCTGCGTTAAATGATGCTACGGCGGGCGGGCGGGCGGCTTGGCTTCTCCCTGCTGGCTGCACACTCTGCCATGTTCACACATTGTGCTACTGTATGTATAGCAATGTAAGACAAACATTGTAAGATGCCATTTAAGGGAAATGCCGACCTGGCATTTTGATGTGCCTTTTGATTATGTCTTAATCTCTCTCTCTCTCTCTCTCTCTCTCTCTCTCTCTCTCTCTCTCTCTCTCTCTCTCTCTCTTTCTTCTCCCCCCCATCTTGCTTACTGACTCTGTCTTTTTCATGAACAATCTTTCAATACCACTCTGCACCTTGCACACAACGCAGATCTACAACGTGGGCAGAAGTGGTTACTGTGTGTTTTGTAAGACAGCAATCAAAATGTACAAAGTAACTAACTAACTAAGTAGCTATAACTAATGTTTTCAAATGAATGTAGTGGAGTAAAAGTATACAATATTTCCTTATAGTTTACATTCCACCACTGGCCATAAGAATGAATGGCCCGCGGATGACCTGCTCTGCTCCCTACCAGGCAGCTCCTTTTCCATTCAGAGGCTGTTCTCTTCCCTCTCTCTCCTTATCTGTCTCTCACTGTCGTCTCTTCTTATCTATGAGTGCATATCATTCTCATTCCACTCATCCCCGTCTGTCTGTCACATACTCAGAGTACCAATACGGCAATGTAGAAATACTGGTAAAAGTCTGGTGTTCATAATCTACTTGTGTCCCATTTCACAAGTTTTGAAATTAATATAATGTCCTATCCTATGATATCTATGTACAAGCTCACAAAGCGTTGCGATGCGACGTGTTGTATACAGTATGACCCTTGTATATTGGCTTATTTCAAATAACTAAACTATTGTGTAGGGTTGAAGTGGTATGCTTTGTAATAATAATCCAAATCTACAAAGTAACTATACGTTTTCAAATAATTATAGTGGAGTAGAAGTGAAATATGATGTTCTCTGAGATATAGTGGAGTAGAAGTAAATAAGTATAGACAATAAAGCAAACTTTGCGAATTCACACGTGTGCATGCACGCGCGCGCGCGTGTGTGTGTGGTCTGCTATCAGGTGTGTTTGTATGGCACGTGTCTGTCACTGTGTCTAAACCCCACCCATCAGAGGTGTGGCTTCCAGAGGTATACCTTTCGCCTGAAAGGTTTTGAAAGGTATCTATAGATGTCAGCGAGGAACAGACCAACATAACTGGACTGTAGGTGGTCAGCTAAATGATAGTTAATATGAACCAAATGGACCCTTCCTTGTGTGTCTGTAACTCTGAGAGTGTACAAATGGAAACAAATGGAACCTAGCGGGTCCATTTTGTTCCGTTTGTACACTCTCAGAGTTAGATTAACATTGATTTTACAATATAAATTAGGGTCCCAGATATAGAAATGCCATTAAATGGGGGTCTGCATGTTAAACTGTGGGTCCTTGAAATGAAAATGGTTGATAGTCACTGCTAGAGCCGTAACAATCTTCTCTTATGGGGGTCCATACATGGCATATATTTTCAAATGGGGGTCCGTGTAAATACGTGTAAATGTGGGGGTCCTTGAAATCCCATGAAACACTGAATATAGGCACTATAAGGTGACAAGGAGTATAAAGAGATGAACTCCCTGGGATCAATCTCCCAGCGTGGCCCACAGAGCCTTATCAATAATGGATGATCCACCAGTTTCACAGACAGACTCTCGACCTGCGCTGCTCTATATCGTGGCTGTCATGCAGGCAGAATCCTTATATCTCCAAATTATTTCATATTTTTTGTAGTCGTTTATTTTATGTAAACTAATGCCTTATGAATGCCCTACGTTTGTTGAGTTTGAGTGTCGCCTAACGGAAATAGCCAATCTATACCAGCTCACAATGTGTAACATTGAGCTTGCAGATTTGCTTTTTTCTTCTTTTTTTTTGCAATTTTTGAAAACTTTTGAAAGTGGAAGTGAAAGTGGTTATGCGTGTCTGTGGACACATATTGAACCAATGCACATAGTATAGAGCTTGTGAATACATCCATGGATCCATTAGAACACAGGTTCTGTTCTCGAAAATGATTTTGGACTATAAAGGTTTTCACCCGATAGTATGTTTTATTTATACTCATGTTAGAGAGAGACAGAGAGAGAGAGAGAGAAAGAGAGACAGACTTTGTGTCACGTGCAGTCTATGTGCCTCTATCACCATCCTGAGGTGTTGCAACTAAACAACAGAAAGTGTAATGTTGTCCTCTGCAAGAAAAAAAGCATAATGGAATCTATCTTTCTCCATTGTGGATGCAGACAGCACGCACGCACACACGCGCGCACGCACCAAACTGCTTGGCGTGATGACATATTTATCTTACTTGAGCAAAGTGACACTTGCGTCCACATTCCATAGCCATTTCATTTGACTGTGTGCTGCGAGAGGGAGGGAGAGAGAAAAACATTTCTGATTTAATCAAGCATGGAGGGAAGAAAATGTGGGGTAGCGTACGTGCGTGAATGTGTACATGCCTGCAGAGTGTGCGTGTGTGCATGTGTGTTTGTGTGCGTGGCTGCGTGTGTGGCTGCGTGCGTGAGTAAGTGCATGCACTTGCATGCCTGTTTGTGCGTGCGTGCATGCGTGTATTGTGTTTGTGTGTGCATGCGTGGTTATTGTCAGTGTGATGTGGGGCACTGAGTGCACCCCCCCGTGCCACAGTGAAGGGGGACGGCAGATAAATAAATAAGGCCGTTATGTATGACAGACGTGCAGGGGCTCAGGGGGCCAGCTTGTCCAGCCACCGTGCACTCAGACAAGTGAATAAATCAGCACACAATTAGGCCCTGTGATTTCATTTATGATACCTCGGAGCTGTAGCTGCCACAATCTGGCAGATGTCATTTCTAGCCAATTGATTTTCGCTGCTGTCCCGAGGCCTGAAGCCGTCACAGCCTCCTCTAGAGCTGAGATTACAAATGGATGGCGAACACCGGGGCCAAATGCCTGTCCACTTTACAGTGTCTGCAACCGAGGCAAGGGAATAAATGTTCGGCAATGGCTCTCAAGCATTCTCATGTCTATAGAACCCCTGAATAGGTGCATATCAAGTCTGCACAACACCATTTAGGAAGGATTATGTGCCGAAATAAGAGAAGATTGATTCAAAACGTAACCCCCCCCCCCCCCCCCCCTTGTCAAAAGTCTTGTCAATGGGATTTTCTATTGATAATATCTGTAGAAGGCGCAGTGGAGTATCTAAAACATATTTCTTTCTTATGGTGAAAATAATTGTAGTGGACTGCATCACCACAGAATGGCAAAACACAAGAAGCATGTACAGTATGTGTTCAGAAGCAGTTAAGCTTACTCTATTTAGAGATTACTGTACACCACTCTACACACTGCCCACTTGTGGTCAAGCTACAAAAAAGCAAGTATTCAGAAACTTCAAGTAGCGTATAATGATGCCATGATCATTTTACTCAAACAGCCTAGGCCCTAGATGGTGCATTGGGAGTGAAATGTTTGTGGCTGCAAGAGTCAATACTTTTCACGCTGTTCTCCAGAACTGCGTAGATTCAGAACTGCATAGATTCATGTGTCGCTTGGATGAGTCTGTGAGTAGCCTCATCGTCAGTATAAATAACCCTGTAAAAAGTTGCACTAGATACTCCTCTATAGACTTATAGAAGACATTGGCTTAAAAACCTGTACTTATAACTGTCACAAATGCCTGTCTACATGTACATTTGAACAGTTTTTTAGTGGATGTACAGTATATTGTATTTTGTGTTTTGTATGTTTTTCTATGGACCCTGAGTCTGCAATAAAGGCATTAATGAATGAATTAATTATAATAACAGGAAGAAGAAAAACTTTAGGTGGAAATAGCAGCTCTACAAGCTCTCAAGAAGTAGCGAGCTATTTTCAGCAAAGAGATTTAGTTTAGAGACCTTACAGGCCTTCTGGCCAGCTCACTAGTCAAACCCCTCCAAATGATCCAGAATGCCGCAGCACGCCTGGTCTTCAACTAGCCAAAAATGTTCACCCCCCATTTGCCGCTCTAGCTGGCTCCCGGTTGCGGAATACAAAACCCTTATGCTGCCATACAAGGCCAAGGCATGGCCTGGAAAGCTGCATAAATACACCCGGGACAACACTCCTCACGTCCTATATGCTGTAGACTCTTCTCCCTCCTGGCTCCCAAACTGTGGAATACACTCTGCCATTGCTGTCAGAAGAACTGCAGACTACACAGGCACAATTAGTGCCAAATGTTGTGCACACTGCCAGGCCACAAGAAGTACCTTCTTTATTGCAGTTAACTATGGAATCGTGCATTTTCCATGTGTCGGGCACCATATTTGGTGCCCAGGTCTCGTGACATCATGTGTCATCATCAGGGATGGAGACGTGGAGACCCTGATGACATAGTAATTGTGACTTGCTGTCGCAGTTAAGCCCATATATGGAGATCCCTGATGTCATCAATATTGGCCAGCAAGTCTACATCTGACCTCAAACCTCAAACCCTTGACATGTTGATCCTTCCCCATCCATCCTTCCTCTTTGATGTCTCCCTTTTGACTTATACCTGTCCATTCAAATTTAAAACTCTAGACGGGCCTGCCCCAAAGTTATTAGTGCAGCTGGCGAAGTTCTCAACAGGCCCACCTGTCCATTCAAACTCTAGACGGGCCTGCCCCAAAGTTATTAGTGCAGCCGCGCCCGGCAGCCGGGGAAAACTAGAGTTCTCAACAGGCCCGAAAATTAAGGCCTGGCCATACCTGGGCCCTCATAAAACCCTGTACACTCAATGTCCCCACTACCACCCTTAGATCTCCATATACGGTATGGAGCTGACCTGTTCTGACATACCATATGTTGATCTGACCTCATCAAACCCTTATATGGCCAGTACAGAATTCATTCCATATTATGTTGATCTGACCCCCATGCAAAAGCGCCAGCGCTCACCCAGCAATCTGCCGTCAATGAGGAGGATGCGTGCACGCAAGAGCGAGATGGGCGAGACGCCCTCAGGCGAGACGTGAAACTTAAAACTACTGGTTTCAAGTTTCACGGAATGTTTCATACTTTTTGAAAATTGTAACCTTAAACCAAATATATGCTGGCATATACCATAAGAATGCTCAAATGTAAAATAATTCGTGTACCCATAGAAAGTTCCAAACAACACCAACGAGTCGCCATGCAACTCCATGCAAGTAGTTGCATGTAGTTGCATGCAACCATTATCCACAATGTCAGTTGCAAGGAGATATGACATGTCCTTAAAACTGTTTTGTTGCAAGGAGTTGCAAGGAGTTACGACTAGTTCTATTGGTGTGGTTTGGGCCCTTAAGGGTCCATTTGGTTTACATTTTGGTTACAGTCTGCAGTGTACTGCAAACAACACTACATTTTTGTTCTCTGCTTCGGCAGGTCTTCCCAAACTGAAGAAAGTTTGGAGAGGACGAAAGTGTTTATAGCCCTGCTGACAAATGAATGACATTGCTAGTCACACATCTGACATCCATGGCTTGACAAATTAAAAATGCATGTGTTTGAATAATTGATGGGGTTGGAATTGCAATCAGAATTTGGTGGGATTGGTGGGATAATTTGCAAGCTGTTTATAGAATTTTGGAACATGATTAGTAAGCATCAAACACTGACAAGCAAACAATGGTGTGGCACATTGCTTCGCAGAAGGACAAATACTTGAAGAGAAAGAGAAAAATCACTGGGTACTGTGGAAAGTAACTAAGTACATTTACTCAACAAGTACTTATGAGGCCAATTACAAATGCCTCCTAAATCAGCAGTTCTCACACTGCTCGCAACGCGACACAAAGTGACCCACTGTGAACTCGTAGATCTGCTATTTTTGAATAGCACGGTTTTCAATTTTGAGCAACTTTTACTTGTATACATTATACCTTTTTATTATGTTATGGAACTTCTACTGTACATCTCAGATCGGCAGATTTAATACTTTTTACTCCAATACAACCACTAAAACTTTAGGTATAGTTACTTTGTATGTTTTTATATTACTAAACCGTGTCATGATGTGACGTGTTGTGAGCGTGTCTTATTCTTTATGATGATTTTTTGACAATACTTTTACTCAAGGCAAAAGTTTAACCCAGGATCTTTACTTTGCTACATTGTGATATTGCTACTATTTAGACCTGAGAACTGATTCTACAAAAGCCTACTTCTGTATCAGTGGTTCTCAAAGTCTTTCATGTCAAGTACCCCAAGAATTATATGTAATTGGCCGCCGACCCCCATGTCAAAATATGTTGTTCCATGGGACCCCCCCAGAAGCAAACTTATGAATTAAAAACGTTCACTCTGAATCTGAAAGAACATATATTCAAAGATTTACGCCACATTTTCAAGATTTTTCAAAAGTGGCAGATCTACAAGCTTCTTGAAAACTGCTATTTTGCATGCAAACTCCACACAGAAACCCCGCCTCGGGTATGGGCACTGATGACGTGGAGGAGAGATCACACCCCCAGCGCCCACAGCATCCCCAGTGGGAACCGAACCCAGTACCTTCTAGCTGTGAGGCGACAGCACTGCCGACTGTGCCACCGTGCCCCAGATCTGCTATTTTTCAATAGCTAAAGTATAAAGTGTTTTGGTGTTGTCCTGAATGTGTAAAGTAAAACAAATCGCTGTACTTCTTCCACCACTGCCTGGGTATAGTATAGAGCTGGAAGCTGTCCCTATTCTGGGCCCGGACATAAGCAGAACTACGAGCACAACACGTTACAACGTGACATGTATGGGCTATTCTCGGCAAAGCGACTTGGTGCATATAGGGCTAAAATGCTTCATCGTATTTATTTATTTGTGCATGTACATTGCATGCATGCATGTGGGGAAACTAATGCAGTATAGTGATAAGGGAGACAGCTAAGAAAGTACTTTGAAAGTCTTTGGGACAGAGGACAGGAAGACAAGGAGACCTGGTGATGGAATGACTGAGGGATGTTCAGGAAATCATCCAGAGGAAGAGGGTGGTGAAGAAGAAATGGGATAGCCGGAGAGACGGAGTAAGGAGGCAGGCAAGGATATGCGGGGTAAAGAGAGAGGTGTCAAAGGCTAAGGAAAAGCAGTATGAGTTGTATGAGAGGCTAGACACCAAGGAGGGAGAAAAGGGGCCTGCACAGATTGGCTAGACAGAGGGACAGAGATTGGAAGGATGTGCGACAGGTTGGAGTGATAAAGAAACAGAGTTCTGACAAGCGAAGACAGTGTGTTGAAGAGATGGAAGGAGTACTTGAATGATGAATGAAGAAAATGAGAGAGAAAGAGAAGCGGGTGATGGGGGGTAGTGAACCAGAAAGTGAGGGAGATTGGAAGGAGGAAGTGAGGGCACCTATGAAATGGATGAAAAATGGGAAGGCAATTGGTCCAGACACTGGTAGAGGCGTGGACATGTTTAGGAGAGACTGCAGTCGAGTTCCTCACTATAGATTCTTAAACACAATCCTGGAAGGTGAGACAATGCCGGAACAGTGGATATGTAGTGGCTACTGGTACCAATTTTCCAGAACAAGGGTGATGGTTGCAGTAACTAACTGCAGAGGTATAAAGCTGATGAGCCACAGCATGTTATGGCAAATAGCAGTGGAAGGCAGCAAGGCTAAGAGGTGACAATATTGTCGAGAAGCAGTATGGGTTTATGAGAGAGTGAGAGAAGCAGTATGGGTTTGTGAGAGAGTGAGAGAAGCAGTATGGGTTTATGAGAGAGTGAGAGGAGCAGTATGGGTTTATGAGAGAGTGAGAGAAGCAGTATGGGTTTATGAGAGAGTGAGTGCATTTTCCGCCAGCAGCATCTGCCGCAGAGCACCCGCAGCAGTCGGTAGTGTTTCTCGGCGGCATCAGTCCGACACTCTACCCCAAACCCTTACCCTGACCATAGCATCAGTCCGACACTCTACCCCAAACCCTTACCCTGACCATAGCATCAGTCCGACCCTCTACCCCAAACCCTTACCCTGACCATAGCATCAGTCCGACACTCTACCCCAAACCCTTACCCTGACCATAGCATCAGTCCGACACTCTACCCCAAACCCTTACCCTGACCATAGCATCAGTCCGACACTCTACCCCAAACCCTTACCCTGACCATAGCATCAGTCCGACACTCTACCCCAAACCCTTACCCTGACCATAGCATCAGTCCGACACTCTACCCCAAACCCTTACCCTGACCATAGCATCAGTCCGACACTCTACCCCAAACCCTTACCCTGACCATAGCTGCAAGCCCGACGCAACGTATGTCGGACCAAACAGAAGAGACAGCTGCGGAAGAGAACGGCAGTCTGTTACCGGAAGTTGCTGCGTGAAGTGGTGGCCACGAGATGTAGCGGCAGTGGAGTAACATAATCTCCCGGCACTTGCCGCCCCTCCCCCTGGCAGCGGCACGGCTGTTACCGGCAGTTTATCGGCAGTTGCGGCAGCTGGAGTGTGGCTGCCGAACGGGCCGACAGAGCAGCAGAACGGAGCTGTCATAATCCATCCATCCACCTACTCCGGCAGCTGCCGGTCCTCCCCCCGGCAGTGCCACGTCTCATGCCGTTGCCGGATTATGCACTCGCTGCTTCTGCAAGGAAGAGCACTACAGACACACTTTAGTGTTGATGGAGAAGTAATGAGAAGGGCAAGTTGTAACCCAATGGCACAGAATCGTAAATAATGTTAAACCCGATCTCACCCAAACAAATTGGCAATTCTGTACATGTAGTGAAAGCCATGTAACAGTAACATATAGTCGTGTAATATGTATGGATGGATGTTTGTGTTCTCTAGGCGTGTGTGTACATAAGTGCCAATCTGTGCTATTTCACTGTGTTACATGAGGACGTCAGAAGTGGCAGAGACGTATAATGTCAAAATGGTGCAGCACATGTATGAGGATAGTGTGACAGTGGTGAGAGGAGTGCGGCATAGAAGTGACGGATGGTTTCAGGGTGCTGATGGGGCCTCTACTCTACTTGCATTGGTAAATGGACAGGCAGGGAACGGTGACACTGACGGTGACACGGAAGGCGGAGCTGGAGGTGCATGGTGGAATTGAGGATGTACTATGATCCTCATTAGGAGTGACAAGGATTGACAGGATCAGACATTAGAGAGGTCCTCAACAAGTGGAAATGTGTTATGTATGTGCAGGGAATCGTTGGCTGAAGGCGGACTTGTGGATACAAAACACAAATCTGTGATCGTGACTGTGAGACTTTTGAGACTGTTCTGGTTCCATACATTTGAATATTGTTTGCTAAAGTTTAAATCACATTTCTACAACAAAGTATGCCAGAGAAATGAGGCTGCAAACTTGAGGTTGATTTGAAGATGAAATCCCATAGAAATATATAAATACATTAAATATTTTAGTACAAAGTACAAACCAATGGAAATTCAAAGATAGGTGAACATTTTAAAGTTTTAATGAAGTTTAAAAAGTGAAAGTATGACAGAGTAATCAGAGCACAAAAAAGTGATCTGGGTTTATGGGCTCATTTTCCCCTAGAATCTCATTATAATGAAAAAGAAAAAAAAAGTTAAAAAGTATACCATTAAAAAAAAAAAAAAAAGTATCTAGTAGGCCTATACAAGCAATATCTGCGTAAAGCTGAACATGTTGAAGTTTGAACTACATTTCTAGCACAAAGTATGTGGAAGTATAGTAGGATGCCTAAAATGGCAGAACTTAGAATAAAGAAATATATAAATATAAACTGTAGAGAACAATTGTTTGCTCACTGGAGTGAGCCCACAGTTATGTAAATGCAATGCAGTTGTTCAACTTGGGTTGGCTCCCACAGTGTCAGTTTTCTCCCCAGCAGTTCTGGGTGCTTGACACAGTGCCCTGCCAGCCCCATCCTTCTCTCACTGACCCTGTCAGACCCGTGGTATGGGTCCCCGTAGAGCAGGGATACTCAAATAGATTTACCTGTGGGCCACATTACAAAAATGGAAAGGGGCCAGGGGCCAGTAGATAAAATTACGACATTAATGATACTTGATAACTTCTCTCTTTGCTTAAATTGCTTTATTTTCGCAAAATGTATCAAAGTACAATGTGCATGCACACAATATGTAAATAAATAAATGTGTTACATTTTCTTGCATAAACACAAAGAGCTGTTTCCATAACTGCACAAATTATTGCACATAACATGAGTAGCTGTTATAATAACATAATAACATAACATGAGTAGCTCTTTGCCTGCCTGCCTGCCTGCCTGTCTGTCTGTCTGTCTGTCTGTCTGTCCATGAGTAGTTATTTGTCTGTCTGTCAATGAGTAGCTGTCTTACTGTCTGCCTGTCTATGAGTAGCTGTCTGTCTGCCTGCCCAATTGTCTATGAGTAGCTGTCTGTCTGTCTGTCTGTCTATGAGTAGCTGTCTGCCTTCCTGCCTGTCCAATTGTCCATAGCTGTCTGTCTGTCTATGAGTAGCTGTCTGCCTTCCTGCCTGTCCAATTGTCCATGAGTAGCTGTCTGCCTGCCTGTCCAATTCTCCATGAGTAGCTGTCTGTCTGCCTGTCTATGAGTAGCTGTCTGTCTGACTGCCTGCCTGTCCAATTCTCCATGAGTAGCTGTCTGTCTGTCTGCCTGTCTATGAGTAGCTGTCTGCCTGCCTGCCAGCCAGCAAGTTGGTTAACAGAAAATACATTATGGCTGAGTAAAATAAAATACAATAAACACAATTTGCCTGAAAATAGATTACCCAGCTATGACCTTTTTCATGAAAAAAAATGAGTAGTGATATGGCTGACTGAGTAAAATAAAACAATCTACCTGAAAATAGATAGCTATAAGTGAAGAGCAATTTCCGCAATTACCATTTCCGCAATTTCCGCAATTTCCATTTCCGCAATTTCCATTTCCTCAATTTCCTCAATTTCCATTTCCGCAATTTCCGCAATTTCCATTTCCACCATTTCCGCAATTACCATTTCCGCAATTTCCATTTCCGCATTTCCGCAATTTCCGCATCAATAATAAATCACATTATTTTTGTATAAAAATAAATAAAATAAAAAGTTATATTCCTATTTTTTTTAGTGCATGGCTCTACCATTGTTCTTGAAGGAAAGTCATTCATATGTTCTCTTTGGGCTTGACCCTGTACGTCATGTAGCTGCTTGCAGCTATATTTAGGGGTCAAGTGGAAATTCCACAGTTTTAGCACTTTTGGCAGTTCTCCAATATGGTCGAGGTCCGTGAGAATCCCTCAGGAACTGAAGTGAAAAGACCTCTCTGACCTTTAGATCTCCCGATGAGTAAATTGTTATGATTTGCTCGATCCACTTTTCGGCCGTTTTTGGGCCACGTCAAAGAATGACCACTCCCCTTGAAATCACATTTCCATTCGTGCGAATGGAGTCTGGACTCCGGTTACGGGACCTCAGCGTTGACAGACAATTGGCTGAGCACGGAATGAACAAAACCTGCACTATCCACATGTTTCACACAGATTTAATTTATCTGCTAAATAGTTACTGTATTGATTTAAAATGTTTAAGTTTAATAATAGTTTTTCAGTTAACCTTTAATCCCTGTTTCCGACTCATTTCATTGATTTTCGCTCACTCATTGAGCTCCTCGTCCAAATCTGGTACATTTTCTGGTTTATACATAGTCAATTAATGTATCTTTACCTACAGTACCTTTATCATTTGTTATCCTTGCGCAATTTGCTACAAAAACACTGAATGTTTTTGCTGTTAACAATACAAGATGAGTCTTGACTCTTGAGTCATGAGTATGAGTCTTCAAGAATGCTGCCCCCCTCCCCCCCCAAACACACACACACACACACACACACACACACACACACACACACACACACACACACACACACACACACACACACACACACACAAGTTCACTCTTCCATGTTTCTATTTCTTATTGTGCATATTATTCTTATTGCTTATTACCTTCCTGCTTGGTCCTGCCTTATCGCTGCTTGCAGCGATTATTTTCTAGTTATAATACTTTTTGAGTGAGTTGTAAGTCATGTATAATGGTTCCCAAACTTTTTCATGTCAAGGGGCCCCAAATTGATACTAATTAGCCCGCGG
Organism: Protomyctophum bolini; assembly: GCF_963924005.1. NCBI lineage: Eukaryota > Metazoa > Chordata > Actinopteri > Myctophiformes > Myctophidae > Protomyctophum > Protomyctophum bolini. The sequence continues at coordinate 28,698,740 of NC_137862.1, read as the reverse complement.
ACCCCCATTTGAAAAGATATGCCAGGGACCCATAAGAGAAGATATTTACGACTCTAGCAGTGATTCTCAACCCATTTAATTTCAAGGAGCCCCAGTTTGACATGAATATTAGTCTACAGACCCCCATGTAATGGCATTTCTATCTCTGAGACCCCAATTTATATTGTAAAATCAATGTGAATTTAACTCTGAGAGTGTCCATTTGGTTCCGTTTGTACACTCTCAGAGTTACAGACCCAGGTCCATTTGGTTTCAAACTAGCATTTAGCTGGGGTCCCCCTGGGACTCCCTCATGGACCCCTGGGGGTCCCCGGACCCCACTTTGAGAACCACTGATGTATATGACTGAGCTGGAAGGACGTACGGGCCTCCCCCTCTCAGTGGTCGTGATGTATCTATTCATTTCATCCTATTCATTGTTGGGTACAAGGACAGACGAACAAGTCCATGAGCATCAGTGTCAGGTGTGACTGATTCGGGGTGCGTCTGTCTGGCCGTTCAGCCACTCTAATAGGCGGAGTGTCCCCGGGAGGGCGAATGTGGGCTTCCACCTTTAATTAGACCAGGATCCACCCCACACTTTATATAAACACATGCATCTCCCTGCTGCCCTTTGTCTTCACACGTTTTATTACGCACGCACACACGTGACTTGTTGGATTTGATCCATTCACCACTGAATCACTCTGATGGGTATTCTCTCTCTCTCAGTTGGGAATCATTAGAAATGCTAGGATGTTTATATCATCCCTTTTCTATTCAGAGAATGGATCACTGAGTTATACCCTAATGCATAACATAGAACCTTTTCAAAGTCGTCAGCGTGCGAGAGCAACAGGGAGTATTGGAAAATGCTTACTGAGATCAGGCTTTAGAATAATTTGAAAACGATCGTAGCTGCTATCTGTTCATCTTCTCACGTGTACAGTAGCTATTAAGGCCTGTTCTGTGACTTCTGTCCAAAGGACCGACAGTGCCATGGAACGGAGCTGTCATAATCGATCTACCTACCCCGGCAGCATCATTTTAAAATGATCGGAATCTGATCAGGAGCCAAAAAACATGATCGGGACCTCCCTAGTATCAATATTATATCCATATCATGATATTAGACTGGATATTGTCTGTGATTTGGGATATTATACTATTGTGATACGGCATAAATGAGCTATACAATATAAATATCGGATCAGGAATAATCGGTATCGGCAGATGCTCAAAATCAAATGATCGGAAATCGAATCGGGAGCAAAAAAACCCTGATCGGGGCATCCCTAGTTCTATCCTTCCCTAAAACACCCCTTCTAATGCTCAACACGTCCTATACACCCGTTCTAATGCTCAACACGTCCTATACTCTCTCCTGGCACCCATTGCAGTCAGAAGTTCAGAACTGCATGCCGTTACTCACTTCCAATGTTCTTCTATTCTTCAATTCCGTAATCTGAACACTCACCTCTTCAGACTCTATAAACACTGCATAGGACATACCATAGAAGACATGGAAGCGCCATCATAGATGACATGAAAGTAGGGCCACCAATTTTTAATGATTTTGCCCGTGGGATATCCGGGAAGCACCTTAGGATGCAACCTGTTTTGTGCTTGTAGATCGTTTTTATCTATATATATTTTTGTATTCATGTATTTAAAAAAAATCTTCTTTAGGGTCTTCTTTGGAGTTCTATATGAATATGAATATTGTGTTACCGCACCGTTGTAGTGAAAAGAGCTGAACTATCGGTCTCCCTTAGGGATAGTGAGAGGTTCAATGCATTCTGCTGTACACTGTATGTCACTGAAGGCACACACACACACACACACACACACACACACACACACACACACACACACACACACACACACACACACACACACACACGCATCCACGCAATCACGCACTGTTCTCCTGTAAGTCACCAGTATGCAAGTGTAATGGTTTTGCTTACATGTGCACACATGTATTCCAAATAGTAACAGATATTCAGGTTAAGGTCCCATTTGGGATCCACTGTTTATAGCATCCTCATATACCGATCACTAATCTTCCTGTCGGAATGATGAAGTGGAGTATTACCATATACTGAGCTAACCCAGACCACGGAAAGCAAATGGAAAACGGATGCCTTGCAATGTCTCGGTAGTTCAATGAATAAGTCTGCTCTCTGAGTTAGGCTGCTCAGAATTGACATGAGAAGTTGAATGTGTTATTGTGCATGAATTCCCATGTTTAGCATGAACCAACTATAAAGTCTAAACCTCAAACCACACCATAGCGTCGCCATACAAACTCTTTACAACCTTTTGTTGCAAGGACTTGCATGGCAAGTAGAGATGTCCCAATACTGTCGTATCGGAAAGGTATTGGGTAATATAGGTATCAATTTACAATTGAGGCATTTAGCAGACGCTCTTAATCCAGAGCGATTTACCTTAAGCAAGAACAAAAAGCATGGCATACATAAAAAGTAGTTATCATGAAACATGCGTATAAGCTAAGAACAGTGGAATATCTATATAATGTAACTATACATATAAACTATACTATATACTATACTGCAGAAAGAATGACTCGTCTCTGCTAATCCAGGGCGCTCTCCGTGGTTCTGAACTGATCTATATCTACTTCTGGCACTGATTGTGTTAATCTCCATGCCTTTTAGTTTTGGGTCTACCCTTAGGAACCTCTAAAAGAACTGGTCTGGAAAGTGAGCAAGACATGCCTGCAATGCAAACCATGGCCAATGCCAAATCGCTAGCATCAATTTGAAATCCAATGTGGCCATGGAGGAGTACAGGGAGAGTGAAGTTCTATTGTGCTTTTATTCTCAAGACAGGTCAGTGTGTAGAGAGACAGGAAACCAATGCCAGAGGTGGGTCACTGGGATATATGCTCTTAAGATTGCTGGAGCGCACTGCAGGAGACCTCGTGGTTAAAAATTAAATTTTTGAACTGGTGACCCACCCACGCCACTGAGACAAGCACTCGGGAATTGTAGGAGTTGAATTCACTTTAACTGGGATCCACAGAACTACAAACTCACAACGCCTCATTCTGCGGCGTGGGCTTGTAGGGCTGAAATCCCATAAGAGGGCACTTTTGGCCCAAAATAGCGGTAATTGCAGATTTACAAGCTCACAACGTGTCGCGCTGCGACGTGTTGAGAGCATATATCAGCTATTTTTGGGGTGCAACCCTGCACTCTTTAGCTAGTGGAGAGGCGGTGTACAAGATGGATTGCGAAACAAAATAGTTCACAAATGCAGTAAATGCTGCATTCGTGGTCTGGATAGAGCAGTTGTTTTACAGACGGGTAAAGGGCAGGGGTTGAAGCCCCCTTTGATATCTATGTGTGCATGTCCCTGATGTGTCCAGTTCCTGTGGGTTATGCTCCTCGCTACTCAGGCTCCAGCTCCGGTTCTCATCTTGCCCGCTCGCTCACACCTGATGCAAGAGCAGACAGTGGTCATATTTGATTGTGCGGGTCCTCATGTTCAGACTGCCGTCAGGCAGAAAGATGTACCTCCATGTTTCAACTTCTTATGTTTTTTTTTCATAAATTAATATCCTGCTTTGTTGTACAACGGTGTCACACAAAAGTAATAATATATAGCAAAATAGTTGATCTACGAGCTTGTGACACATTGTGAGCCTATAATAATAGGCTACCGTGGGAAGCAGAATCACTTTCCTGCTCAAATGTTTCTTTCCCATTATTCTTCTGAATTAATGAACACAAAATAACAACAATTCATTTGTCAATTTTCTGGAGTTGATTGAAGTTTGTGCACTCCATTCAACTGTCTCCACAGCATCTGCTTGTTTCTGTTGCCTGAGTCTGTGCTTTTTCAATGTGGTTCAGAGTTTAATGTCAATCACTGACTGTGATCAAGTCGACTGCTGATAGCACAAAAACAAATCGGTGTGTTTGTGCATTCCAATGACTGATGCATTATTGTTTTTACTGACCACTTAACTCCTATAGGCCTATATACTTCATTGACATTCACAGATACAAAAAAACTAAATTGGGAACTCACCCAATTGTGCTGTGCGATCATTGTGTTCGGCATTGCTGAACATGATTTTCAGAAGCCAGAATCCATTTTTGCTGCTGTATTTTAACCACAGTACGATAATGACCTCTCTCATTTAGAGAACTTGAAAAGTGCAAACATAATCATGCTTTTACTGTATATAAGTGAGGATAACGTAATGCTCTCTCTCGCTCGCTCTCTGATTTTGAAGTTTTCAAATACTACTCTTAACTCATCCTGTAACTACAATGTTGAGAGCTTGCACGGAAAAACAAACACACCTGTAGCCTAAATCGTGTGATGTGACAAAGCTGAGTGTATTATTCTGAAGCAGCACTCAAATGAAAACAGTGGATTCCAGGACCTCTGACATGCTCCACTATTGTGGAGGAAGAATGGCCAAGTCAGGCTCAGGCTGGTTTCAACAGCATACTGACTCACGTTCTCTCTCTCTCTCTCTCTCTCTCTCTCTCTCTCTCTCTCTCTCTCTCTCTCTCTCTCTCTCTCTCTCTGACTTTTAACAACTTCTTTATTCTTGAAATTGTTTACATTCTTTAAAAATCAGTTACAAACTACAATAGGACCTTACCCAATTTTTTATTTATTTTTAGATTTGTAGAGCAATTAATTTACAAAAGTGACTCCCTCATAATTTACAGAAGAAAGCACACCTTCATAGTCCCAAACACCCTTAAATACCTCCAATAGGTACCCTAGTTGTTATGTCCCCACCAAAGAAGTCCACGTGTTATTTTGTGCAAAAGCGCATTATTGGCTATTTCCCCTATACCATAAGCCCTCAATGAATTGCATTGAATTGAATGGGGCTATGGGGTGTTATGCTAATTTGCTTATTTCCATCGCTCAAAAATCTCTCATATCCTCTTTTCATAATGTAAATAGTATCCCAAGCGGCACACTTTACTGCTTATTTCGATGGAAATAAGCAAATGAGCACAGAAACCCAACCCCCATTGAGAGCTTAGAGGGAATAGCCAAAAATGCACTTTTGCACAATATAACACCTGGAGATCTTAGTTGGGGGCGTAAAAACTACATATAAAGGTAAGAAAGCCTTCTAGCATGGAATTCTCCTTTAAATAGGTCGCCAATTTTGCCTGTCCAAATAGGGAGAGAGAGAGAGAGAGAGAGAGATGGCGTGGTGTGGTGTGGGCATTAATAATGGGGTTCTGGCTTTAATAATGTAGACAGGGCAGCAGCGGTCAGTCACAGTGGGGGGGTGTGGGTGACATTTGGATCGTGGGTCTCCCATGCAGCCCAGGGAGGAGGCCACTGATGAGGTATGAGATGACCCACCCAAAGGGGTTTGGTCTCCACCACCACCACCAGGGTGGTGGTGGTGACGATATGTGTGACGATATGACGAGTGTCTGGAACACTTTCACTATTATGCCTGACGTCGAAATTTAAAAAATGTCTTCTAAATTCTGACAGTTTTCTGAAATACCTCATGTTTCTGTATCAGTGGTGCTAAAGATTTCATGTCAAGGACCCCAGAAATTATATGTATCTGGCCGCCGACCCCCGTCTGAAAATATGTTCCAGGGAGCCCCTAACCTGACGCTGCCAGATCCAAGAAGCTTGCTACACAAATTTGTTTCACAGCTTTGGGATCTGGGATCTCGGGAGCAAATTCGATGACAGGGCTGTTCCTTTTTTTCAAGATACTTGGTAGATGATTGGATGGACCGTCTGTCTATCACCGTGTGGGCATGCAAACACAACCAATCATATTGACGTGTCTATATAGCGTCACATCCGGTTTCGCACATGTCCCGCCCTTAGCTCACGCTGATTGGTTCGAACCACAACTCCCTGAGAGATCCCAGATGGATGCTGTGTTGGGGAACATGGTTACCCAATACCGCCCCCAGCTGGAAGAGTCAGATTAGGGACCCCCCACCAGAAGCAAAGATTTGAGTTGTGAAAACACTAAAAGGGAACTTACAGAATGGGTTAACACAATATTGGATGAAATACTTGTAATTATACATGATTTAACCTATGGCTCCTGGTGGTGAATCATGACCATACAATGTTTGATTCATGACGTGTGAAACAATATTTGAAAGCCATTTATGAATTATAATTATATTTTGAATACTTTGGGAATCAAATAATGATTCACCAGGAGCCTGGATGGCTCGATTCCAGGCTTGAATGAATATTGTCTTTGGGGGAAAAAACTAATGGGTTTTCTATATGTGACTGTTATGCCCCATACTGTACCTACGTTGGCTATTATTAATCGTGGCTAATCTACAAGCACACAACGTGTTGCGACGTGCTGTGAGCTGTTTTCACAAAATGTTTGTTGACAGGCGAACAGGGAAGCTATATGCTGTGATGAAAAGAACAAATACAAACAGATGTAGTCTTTGACCTTGGAGCACAACACGTTGTGCAGCAGACGAGAAGTGTGTCCACAGTGTGCTGACTGTGTGAATGCTGAGAGTGTATCTCTCAGCATGGTCTCAACAAAGAAGGGTCAGTTGACAGAACATCTTACACTTCAGCTCGAGCTGCTCACTGCAACAAATCTAACCCTAAGGCCTGGCTCACACTGTCGAAACACTATGTGCTCTGTCTCTGTTCTGGGGGGAGAGGGGTGGGGGGGCAGAGCAGCTCGCATTTCATTTTCAATTGGAGCATCTCTGCTCGATTGGGGTGAGGGGGGCAGAACAGACACCCCCCCTCTCCCCCCAGAACAGAGCCATGAGGCAGGTTAGTCAAAACCGTGTGACTCCCATTGAAAATGACTTGCAAGCTGCTCTGCCCCCCTCTCCCCCAGAACAGAGACAGAGCACGCGTTTCGACAGTGTGAGCGGAGCCTGAGGACTGAAGAAACAAAAAACAAAAGTACATTCAATATGTTGCCTCATTCATACAATAATCATTGTTATCAGTTAATATGGAATTGTGCATTTCCCGTCAGTGTATCACTCAAAATCCCCATACATGGGGAAAGCCCCCATATTGCCCAGGTCTCGTGACATCACGTGACATCATCAGGGATGTAGATCATAGTAAATGTGACCTGCTGTCGCAATTAAGCCTATATATGGAGATAGCCTGATGTCATCAATATTAGTATATGGATGTCAGAACCTGTTCTGACATTCCATATGTTGATCCTTCCTCTTCGATGTCTCTCTTTTGACTCATACCTGTCCGTCTAAACTGCATGTGCAGCCCGGCAGCCAGGGAAAACTAGAGTTCTCAACAGGCCCGAAAATTAAGGCCTGGCCCTACCTGGGCCCTCATCAAACCCTGTACACTCAAGACACTGCCCCTGCTGCCACCCGTAGATCTTCATATATGGAGCTGACCTGTTCTGACATTCCACATGTTGATCTGACCCGTGTGAAGTGAGGGGCACTCATATCATTATGAAGCATCATACATCATCTCATGAACGACTTGAATGAATGGTTGGTTCAATTTACATAATTTCTCCTTTCATGTCAATGGCAAATATTGAGACATGTGGGGACAAAAGCTATGGCTACACAATAGAAGCACAGGGTCTTTGAATACTGTATGTCACGACACGCGGCACAAGAGAAATGATCCTCCGAAATAGACACCTGTGCAGCCATTTAGTTACCTATTCCTGGTCTGGTTAATTGTATTAATTAATTAATTGTTAATTATCTCTCCATATCAAACTCTCCCTAAATATGTATTGCAATTGACATGATATATGATGATATATGATGTAATAATGACACGATATTATAACAATGCATTTGACCTAATTTCTCCTTTCATTGTCAATGGCAAATATTGAGACGTGTGGGGTCAAAAGATGTATATAGGAGGGGCTAGCGCCCCTCAAAAAGAGTTATCCGCCTGACAGCAATGATGTCATCGTTGCCGGGCGGAAACCCTTACTGTACTTTTCAAGAAATGGTGGAAAAAAGTGTTCAATGGATCTAGTGTGGTTATTATTTAATCCATTTAGGTCTCAGACCAGATACTACAAAATCTCTTAAAGGTGTAGTGAAATGAAAAAGAAGTTTTTCACACTTTTAGACCATATCCGTGGTCATCATATTGGGCATACCTAACAATGGATGCCAAAAAAATGGGAAAATTCTCATTTCTGTGTGTTTTTATATCAAAAAACGATTGTATTATTTATTTATTAAAACGAAAACGTGCTGCGTGATGACGTGTAGAGATACACATCGATAAAAGCCAATAAAAATGAAGCTCACCCGTTTAATTCCCCATATCTGCGCATCCGTGCAACACAGCTGCTTCTGATTACAGATTACTCCGTTTTTATTTCCATTCAAGATAACATTCAGACAGTGTATTACTTGGTTTCAACTTAATCATCACGCTAATATATGTATCTGAAAACATTATAGGGTAAATAAGCCACATAACAGTAAACTGGTTGTGCTGGCTGACCGTCTGATTTATAAACAAACACATACCACGCTGTAGCGCATAGCATAGCTACCGTCCCATCGCCTTAAGGGATGCGACAATCTGATTGGTTCAGAAACTTCAGACCGGTGTTTCATGTGGAAACACCATTTTCATGTTGTTCACCATTTCCGTTTCACTACGCCTTTAAAGGAGCATTCAGTGATTTCTGTGATTTGGAAAGAAAAACCGGTCCGCCTCGGTAACAGGATGTTCACATGCACACGCTCTACAGTGGGGGGACACGCAATAGGCCACCAGCACGCACACCAATGCCCGCCTCCGCTCGATCATGCTTGGAGGAAGGCCCCTCTCTATCCTGATTGGATAGCCAAATACTAAGACTAAGCATTTTTGGCCCCAGGGGTGAACTGTGGACGTATATGGCAGTCAGCACGAAATAGGGACGATTATCTAAAAAAATATATATATTTGATTTGAATTATGTGAAATCACTGAGGATACCTTTAAATCACAATAAACTGTCCACAATTTGTAAGGACCACTTACAGCTAAGGATAAGTGACACTGATTTGTTAAACTAAATGTTAAATATAGCTCTATATTCTGATAGTACTCCTGCTATCTAGTGCGCCTATAGAGTGTTTGTTCAGTAACAGGAGTCTCCCTGTCTCTCAAGCTCTTTAGTGGAAAACAGAAAATGCAATTTCAGGTCCCAATTTGATCCTATCAGGAGAGAGAACTAACACAGGATACAGATTAGAAGAGTGAAACTGGAAGGAACAAGAAATGTGCAGAGAAATTTGAATTCCGAATAAACATTTTGTCTTACCCAAAACACATCACTTACCCTATACGTTACGCCCTATAGGCCTACTATAGTTATTATTGAAATGGTGGGTGTTATATAACAACAGACACCAGCGCCATTGTGTGTAAGGCAATATAACAACTCCGAACATGTCCCTCACTGCTTTAATAATGCATAATTAGATTTCAAATTGAGGGGGAATAATAAACATTAATATGTTCCCCGTGAGGCCGGAACTGCAGCATATGTGATACAGCAAAGCTTTTAATGGAAGCTTATAGCTATAGCCAATACCCTGGCAGGGCTATCTGCATAATGCCGCTGTTTGCTGGCGATCAGCATTGTGTTTAATAAATGTGTGGCTGAATATTAACTAATCTTTTGATCTTGCTTTCACGAGAGCTCCCCATGTGACTGCGTTTCGTCTTTTATAAATTAAATCCCCGCCCGCATCCAAGCCGGGGTCTTATACTCATGAGGAAAATCACCAAGGACACAAAGCACTCTTTTGTATAAGAGAACGTGATAAACCCATTTAATTGGGTCTTGTTGTCGAGTGTGTAACCAACTTTCTTGGGAGGTAATTCTCTCAGTTCTTTTCGGCTGCCAGGCACGCACGCGCGCACGTGTGCACACACGCACAAACACGCACGCATGCACTTGCACGCACATACACAGTTACGTTCCATTATATAATAAATTCTCATGCAGAGACAAACAACACACAAGCACACACAAACAACGTGCAAGCACGCACGCAGGCACGCACGCACGCACAAAAATACTTCCTTGCTTACGGTCAAGCTACACCAGGCTTTTCTCGCCCGTTTACTCTAAACGCGCGGATCGTGCGTATAAGCCAAATGCCCTGGCTACATCTATCTGTCAGACACGCGGCAGGTTTGTGCGGGACCTTCCGGGAGGATATATAGATACGCGCGCATGGGGGCATGCGCACGTAATTTTTTTTGAACCGATCCTATTTTTAGAGCACGCGTAGGATGGCCTGCGGTATCCGTGCGTCTGGTGTAGCTGGTATCATTGACATATATTGGTCCTATCCAAACGGACTGTACGCGCGCAGTAAACGCATACGCAATTACGCACGCACGGAAAATTGCCTGGTGTAGCATGGCCGTTAGGGTAATGAAATAGTATTCCGAAGTTGGCCCTGCAGAGCGCAACGAGTCACCTTGGAAACAAGGAACTGTGTTGATCAAATGGAATCCATTTCTGGGTACTGCGTCGTCTATTTCTCACTTAAAATGTTTTCAAAAACATTCCTGAAAGCATGTTGTTTAGTTCAATGTATTGTGTGTTAGTTTACATGGCTGTCATGTTGGGCATAGAATCCAAGCAGTGCAGCCTGCAGCGGCTGCAGCCAGGTGCTCCAGGCGCTTGATTAGACATCGGTCCGTTATAGAGCGGAGCGGTCATAGCTGTTATCAATAAATAACACATCGCTGAATTTGGCAAATGACCAATCGGAATCAAGCATTCAACCAAGCAGTGTAATAATGACATAAATCAGCCTGTAACAGCTCCAACCCTATAACCCTGTAAATCCAACCGCTAAATTCATATAACTCTAACCTAAACCTGAGCCTATAGCGCTATCCATTATACACACCCCATGACACCGGCGGAGACTCAATTGGCTCTATGCACACGCGCCATTTTGGAAAGAACCTGGGGCTGCTTCCCTATACGGCCTTCACAGGTGTTACCGTTGATACAAATGAAGGCTCTGTTCCATTCTGGTCAAACAGAGTCAGGGTGCTGCATGCTATTGTCGGTTCACTGGAAACACCAGTGTGTCTCAAAGTGTCCTTGAGTGGGTTCCAAATGGCCCCATAAGGGTCCATTGAAATTAAAAGGTTTGAGAACCACTGCACACACAATGGAACAGAGCCTGGATTAGTATCATCGGTGAAGGAAGTATACGGAGAGTTATTCTGTGTGCATATAAGACCTGCATCTGCATTCGACTGCAGCCGATCATCAAATGATTGGCTTAGGAATGTGACAAAAACTAAAACAAACCCCATTAATCCAAGGCAAGGCATCATGGGGAGGGCAATGGATAGAAAATAAGTACTTTTTGGGGGGTTTACTACTACTTTAAGCATAACAAAAAAACAACCATTAATCTTGTGAGTACCAGGAAGATTGTCCTCACAATGTCCTAGTCCTCATACTGTATACTCTAGACACGGGTGTTATGGGGAGATTTGGCCCTCACAAGTAGCTAGGCTATAGCAATACACGCACACACACACACACACGCACACACACACGCACACGCACACGCACACGCACACGCACACGCACATGCACGCAATCATTCAGGCCCCAGCAGTTGGTGTCTTTTTTTATGCAGCTGATGCCAGATTTACTCTTGTAATATTTTAGGATGCTGTCATGTAGGACACGATTGCTCCAGCCGTTGGGAGTACTATTTCATTCAGTGGACGACATGTACAGGATTATTAGGTCTTCTGCACTGCCTCACAGGCTCCCCACGCACATGCACGCAACACGCACGCATGCACACACGCACGCACGCACACACGCACACAGTCACGCGGGCACACACACACACACACACACACACACACACACACACACACACACACACACACACACACACACACACACACACACACACACACGCATACGCACACGCACAGGCACAGGCACACACACACGCACACACACACACTACCAGCTCGTAAAGAAGAACAAGTCCCGCGATGCTCATGATCAATAGGGTACCCCCAAGTCCAATAAAGTCACAACATATTTGTTACATTTCTGATTACCAAGACTTCATGCCTGAATACCATGTGTATCTATGTTTATTACAGTGTGGCTTGCATGCTGCTGTCTGGTACGTGGAAACCTTGTAAGTCTAAAACTGTCAGCAAATGGGAAAAAATAACGTGTCCTTGTGCATCCAATGTAGTCATTATTAACCCTAGAACATGTGGTATCTGGTTTATACCGTACGAAATACTGTACAGAGACTTAACCAAAAACTGGAGAGCACGAGAAAAGTGTGACATGGCACAACGGCAGATGAGATGTTCCTTTGGCGGTTGTTGTTTATTTCAGCAAAGTACAGCACAGCAGAGGTTTAAGGCTCACGCCAGCCAGCAAAGTGGCCAACGTCTCCACACACAAGGCTCAACTGACCTGAGTCTCATACAAAGTATTTAAGTACAATTTTACAGACAGAGGTGAGAATGTAGGCGTGTTCTGAAGACGAGATGCTTACCCATTGATCAACCATTTGCTCCTGCAGATATCAACACAAATTGCTTTGTTACACAAACTGCCCAGGAATAGACTCCGTAAACAAACCATCACCCTCCTGTCCCCAGGTGGGCCTTGAATATCAGTAGAGCAAAGAAAGGGCTTGGAGACGAACTGGCTTGCATAATTAAGTCAGCCAGCTAGTCAGACCTGTTGAGTACACAAGATCACCCATTACTTATGAAATATGTAGAATTATGGAATCCCAGATATCACAAACACTAAACACGGGTGTTGTGAATTATCTGCATGCTGTCTGACTGGCAGCCTCTGGTGGACACTCCCCATTCCCTGCATCCACAATCACACATGTGTTTGCCATCACACCACTCAACTCATTAGCCAATCACAGTCTAGCTGTGCCACATATAACCAGCAACTCACCCCAGACTCCTCACTCAGTCTCCAGCCTTCACACAGCATGTAGCACCTGCAGACCTCACTGAGTCTACCCACTACTCCAGCCATGCGTACTTGACCAAAGTAAGCCTTTGTTCCCATGTACTGTATTGACTTTAATATATTATTTGTATAACATGTTGATCGGTTATTGCTCACTTTGCCATAATGTTGAGATAATATGCTGTATTCTGAGTACTTTGCAATTGCACTGTAGGTGCTAATGTATTCTTTTGTTTGTTTGTAGAAACCATGGATTAAGGAGATAATAAACCTGACCTTGTTGATAATATACCTTGGTGTCACATACTCTCTCTGACCGGGGATACTTGGGTGGTCAGCTCATAGCCCACAAACCCAACCAGCAGAATATTTATTAACGGGTGATTTTCACCCGGACGATAATATTTTTGAGACTTTCATAATGTTGCTGATGTCTGAGGTGGGCGGGTCTTTCAGTACCTTCATGATGCTCAGTGACATCATAATGTTGCTGATGTCTGAGGTAGGCGGGTCTTTCAGTACCTTCATGATGCTCAGTGACATCATAATGTTGCTGATGTCTGAGGTGGGCGGGTCTTTCAGTATACCTTCATGATGCTCAGTGACATCATAATGTTGCTGATGTCTGAGGTAGGCGGGTCTTTCAGTACCTTCATGATGCTCAGGGACATCATAATGTTGCTGATGTCTGAGGTGGGCGGGTCTTTCAGTACCTTCATGATGCTCAGTGACATCATAATGTTGCTGATGTCTGAGGTGGGCGGGTCTTTCAGTACCTTCATGATGCTCAGTGACATCATAATGTTGCTGATGTCTGAGGTGGGCGGGTCTTTCAGTACCCTCATGATGCTCAGTGACATAGAAGGTAGGTGTGTTTCCCTGCCCACATTCCTGTTTTTTCAACAGGCAGGTGTTCGGGTGAATTTCACCTGTTTAGTGATAGTGTGGTAGAGAAAAATCTCATACTTCAATGAGAAATATATACCTGTTTAGTCAGTGTTAGTTAGTGTTCTAGTGTTAATAATACGTTATTCATAATAATAACTACAATCACTTATATACACTTAGATATACATATGTAGATAGCTTCCAACCTGGTGTTCCTATTGTGCAGTAAGAGTGAGTGCATTCTCCGGCACCGGCAGCAGCCACGGCACTGCCACACACCTCCCGGCACGTGCCGCACACCTCCCGGCACGTGCCGGCACCTTCCGGCACGTGCCGGCACCTTCCGCTTGCCGGCACATGCCGGCACTTCCCGGCACGTGCCGGCACATGCCGGCACCCCTGCCCGGCACATGCCGGCACCCCTGCCGCCCTGCCACTGTCTTTGGGGGTCTCAAGGTTCGGGGACCCCAGGGACCCCCCGAGACCCCCCAAGGACCCCCGTCTTTGGGGGTCTCAAGGTTCGGGGACCCCCAGGGACCCCCCCGAGACCCCCAAATGGTAACTCTGTTATTTCTCAACCGTTTTGGACGGGGGTGGGCTCGTTGTGATTGAGTAGCCCCCCTGGGGCTTTTGGGGGGTCTCAAGGTTCGGGGACCCACAGGGACCCCCCCGCCACCCACCGGCATGTGCCGGCACCTTCCGGCACGTGCCGGCACTTCTCGGCACGTGCCGGCACCTTCCCGGCACGTGCCGGCACGTGCCGGCACTTCCCGGCACGTGCCGGCACCTTCCGGCACGTGCCGGCACCTTCCGGCACTTCCCGGCACGTGCCGGCACCTTCCGGCACGTGCCGGCACCTTCCGGCACACATGCCGGCACACATGCCGGCACCGTCCGGCACATGCCGGCACCCCTGCCGCCCCGCCACCGTCTTTGGGGGTCTCAAGGTTCGGGGACCCCCCGAGACCCTCCAGGGACCCCAGTCTTTGGGGTCTCAAGGTTCGGGGACCCCCAGGGACCCCCCCGAGACCCCCAAATGGTAACTCTGTTATTTCTCCACTGTCTTTGGGGGTCTCAAGGTTCGGGGACCCCAGGGACCCCCCGAGACCCCCCAAGGACCCCCGTCTTTGGGGGTCTCAAGGTTCGGGGACCCCCAGGGACCCCCCCGAGACCCCCAAATGGTAACTCTGTTATTTCTCAACCGTTTTGGACGGGGGTGGGCTCGTTGTGATTGAGTAGCCCCCCTGGGGCTTTTGGGGGGTCTCAAGGTTCGGGGACCCACAGGGACCCCCCCGCCACCCACCGGCATGTGCCGGCACCTTCCGGCACGTGCCGGCACTTCCCGGCACGTGCCGGCACCTTCCCGGCACGTGCCGGCACCTTCCGGCACGTGCCGGCACCTTCCGGCACGTGCCGGCACCTTCCGGCACATGCCGGCACTTCCCGGCACGTGCCGGCACCCCTGCCGCACCGCCACCGTCTTTGGGGGTCTCAAGGTTCGGAGACCCCCCGAGACCCTCCAGGGACCCCAGTCTTTGGGGTCTCAAGGTTCGGGGACCCCCAGGGACCCCCCCGAGACCCCCAAATGGTAACTCTGTTATTTCTGTGGGCTCGTTGTGATTGTGTAGCCCCCCTGGGGCTTTTGGGGGGTCTCAAGGTTCGGGGACCCACAGGGACCCCCCCGCCACCCACCGGCATGTGCCGGCACCTTCCGGCACGTGCCGGCACCTTCCGGCACGTGCCGGCACTTCCCGGCACGTGCCGGCACTTCCCGGCACGTGCCGGCACCTTCCGGCACGTGCCGGCACCTTCCGGCACATGCCGGCACTTCCCGGCACGTGCCGGCACCTTCCGGCACGTGCCGGCACCTTCCGGCACACATGCCGGCACCGTCCGGCACATGCCGGCACCCCTGCCGCCCCGCCACAGTCTTTGGGGGTCTCAAGGTTCGGGGACCCCCCGAGACCCTCCAGGGACCCCAGTCTTTGGGGTCTCAAGGTTCGGGGACCCCCAGGGACCCCCCCGAGACCCCCCAGGGACCCCCAAATGGTAACTGTCATTTTTTAACCGTTTTGGATGGGGGTGGTCTCATTTGAATCGTGTCGTGTCCCCGGGGGTGTCTTTGGGGGTCTCAAGGTTGGGGGGCCCCCAGGGACCCCCAAATTGTAACTCTGTCATTTCTCTACCGTTTTGGATGGGGGTGGTCTCATTTGAATCGTGTCGCGTCCCCGGGGGAGTCTTTGGGGGTCCCAAGGTTGGGGGGCCCCCAGGGACCCCCAGGGACCCCCAAATTGTAACTCTGTCATTTCTCTACCGTTTTGGATGGGGGTGGTCTCATTTGAATCGTGTCGCGTTCCCGGGGGAGTCTTTGGAGGTCCCAAGGTTGGGGGGCCCCCAGGGACCCCCAAATTGTAACTCTGTCATTTCTCTACCGTTTTGGATGGGGGTGGTCTCATTTGAATCGTGTCGCGTCCCCGGGGGAGTCTTTGGGGGAGTCTTTGGGGGTCCCAAGGTTGGGGGGCCCCCAGGGACCCCCAAATTGTAACTCTGTCATTTCTCTACCGTTTTGGATGGGAGTGGTCTCATTTGAATCATGTAGCGTCCCCGGGGGAGTCTTTTGGGGTTTCAAGGTTGGGGGGCCCCCAGGGACCCCCAAATTGTAACTCTGTCATTTCTCTACCGTTTTGGATGGGGGTGGTCTCATTTGAATCGTGTCGCGTCCCCGGGGGTGTCTTTGGGGGTCTCAAGGTTGGGGGGCCCCCAGGGACCCCCAAATTGTAACTCTGTCATTTCTCTACCGTTTTGGATGGGGGTGGTGTCATTTGAATCGTGTCGTGTCCCCGGGGGTGTCTTTGGGGGTCTCAAGGTTCGGGGACCCCCAGGGACCCCCCCCCCCGAGACCCCCAAATGGTAACTCTGTCATTTCTCAACTGTTTTGGATGGGGGTGGGCTCGTTGTGATTGTGTCGCCCCCCCGGGGGGTGTCTTTGGGGGTCTCAAGGTTCAGGGACCCCCCACCACCCACCGGCACATGCCGGCACCTTTCGGCACCTCCCGGCAACTGCCGCTTGCCACCGGCACATGCATAAATAAAAAGTAAAATCACACCTGTGTGAAGTGAGGGGCGCTCTGTGGGCCCATTGCATGGTCCTGATGACCTGATGTTTGTGTCAACATTAAAGCTGTATAAAAGAGATTTCAACCTTACTACTTTTACTACTAGGACTTTGAGGAAATTTTAAAAACAAAAAATATTTGCAAACCGTATGGCACATTTATAATAATTAAAATAAATTTACATTTTAGGGATATCTTTCACAATAATAAAACATGTTCTAGACATTCTGATGATCAAATTTATTTTAATTACTTTTATCAGGGTTAAAGGTCAAAACTTGTTCCAAGAGTCCAGAGATTATCACAGCATTTTAGACCAGTCTTAGGCATATGCTAAAGGTCAGTTCAAGGTCCCTCCTGCACTCTCTCATCCAAGCAGGCAGCAGATATGGGAATGACACGTACTGTATCCCCCTCACCAGTGACCATGCAGCTGTTTGGTGCAAGGAATCGGATATCACATTTTCTAACTCAAAATAAAATTTTACAGAAAAGAGGTTACTATAGGGCTTAGGTGACAAAAATTGGAAAAAACAATAGTCTGGTTTCCTATACAGAAACCACACTAATAATCATTATTTATTATTATTATTACTTTTATTATTTGTATTATTATAGCAACCGTAGGTCGCAGTTTATACTATGAAAACCTGCATCTCACGTCCGTCATGCCTCAATATAGGCATGGGCTAGGGGGGGCAATGCCCCCCTAAATGCCGCGACTGCCCCACCAAACGTGATGGCATGCAAAAATCCAAAATTTCAAAGATATTTCAAGAAATAAATGGTCAGAGCGCTCTCTGCTTGATTAACCAGCCCTGATTTGCCAACCGTAACGTCCCTCATTCAAAGTAGTTACTGATTGGTTAGGAGGTGCAGGGAGGCGCTTCACTTTGCTTGTTGTGTATACAACTATACACGCCGGTCCACACAGCACACGGTCGGACACAGACAGAGCCTGTCAGCTGCTCAACTACAGTTTTCAGTTTTCTTCCGCCGTCTATCACCGAAATTTTTTCTCCAACTTTCTACTTTGTTCTAGTTCTCTCTCTGTCTCTCTATCGCTCTCTTTTGTAATTTGAAATGAACCAATCGACTATGCGCAGATTTCTGGTTGCTAAAGCTAAACCTACCACTAGCAGCGCTACGGGATTAGCAGCAGCTCCAGCAAGTCGGGACTCGGGAGAGTGTACACTTTACAGCAGAGACAGAATCACAACCCCTCGTCGGGTGGTACTGCTCCTCGACTCGCCACAAACTCTAACCCCCGGCCCCAAGCACAACCTAGTACCAGTAGTTATTATAGTTGCAAGCACCTGCCCCCGTTGTTCCCAGCCCAGCAGTGGCCGTTGCGGATGATGTAAACATAGGCTTGAACAATATTAGTCCATAGGCTTGGACCAGGATTTTCACTAGTGAGGGACATTCAAGGTGGCAAATGCTATCATGTTTTTTTTCCTAGGTCCTAGATAATATTTCAACATGATAGCAATTCCCAAGTGGTAGCTTAGTTGCAGTTATCAGCCTTCAAAGACACCTACTATAGTTTATAACTTTTTTATATATAAAGCATACACATACAGAGGGAAAAATGAAGAATTATCTGTCTTTCACTCACTTTAACCAATGAACATCATCATAATCATCACTGTCATATCAATTCTTCAGTATTCGTACACACTTGCAGGCCATAAGTTCCAGCACAGCCATTTGGGGCTGGCATGGGGGGGTCAGATCAACATATGGAATAAATTATGTACTGGCCATATATGGCGCGTGTCTTGAGTGGACAGGGTTTCATTAGGTCAGATCAACATATGGAATGTCAGAATGGGTCAGCTCCATATATGGAGATCTAAGGGTGGCAGCGGGGGCAGTGTCTTGAGTCTACAGGGTTTGGTGAGGTCTGGCCATATATGGAGCATATATTGAGTAGATAGGGTTTGATGAGGTCAGATCAACATATGGAATGTCAGAATGGGTCAGCTCCATATATGGAGATCTAAGGGTGGCAGCGGGGGCAGTGTCTTGAGTCTACAGGGTTTGGTGAGGTCTGGCCATATATGGAGCTTATATTGAGTAGATAGGGTTTGATGAGGTCAGATCAACATATGGAATGTCAGAATGGGTCAGCTCCATATGTGGAGATCTAATGGTGGGTGGGGGCAGTGTATTTAATATACAGGGTTTGATGAGGGCCCAGGAAAAAAAAATGCAGGGCACAAGCCTGTGCCGGTCCCAAGCCCGGGTTAATGCAGAGGGTAGTGTAGATATGTAGAGATGAACTGATATGATCATAGCATAGTTTTCTATGCATTTCGGGGGTTTGGGGGGATTTGACACCCCAAAATAATTCTGCCGCGCCGTTTTGCGGCGCGCCCAGTGTCGCGGCGCGCCCAGTGTCGCCCGCAGACAAGTCGCCCCCCTAGTATTCTACCTGCCCACCTTAGTGGTGCAGGCTAGATCCGGCCCTGCTCCATATATGGCCAGTACAGAATTAATTCCATATTTGCGCTGACCTCATCAAACCCTGTACACTCGCTCCATATATGGCACGTGTAATGGAGACGACTAGATCACCTAGATCTGCATATATGGACCCGGTGACCTCATGGACACCACCATAGATTTATAGTTGAACTCAAACAATTAAGACAACAAACAAAACTAGACAAGAAAATAATAAATACATTACACAACGAAATCTTTACAGAAAATATAAAACAATACAGACAATATAATACAATACAATACAATAATAATAAAACAAATTAATAATAAAAAAGGGAAAAATAAATGTATTACACCTGGGTAATATCAATTTACACTGTATTCACGGAAAACAAGAGAGAAAAAGAGACGTTGCGCTCACACCACAATGGGATTGACAGCAATATGCATTATGTTGAACTCCTGCTTTTTAACTGTGCAGTATAGAAGCTCTTTGCCCTTCTCACCGTCAGGGCGTCTTACTGGTAATTATTATTATTAGCTGGTAATCCAGTCTGGCAGTGTGCCACGGGTTCAACTCCCGATCCCGACGGCCTTTACTGCATGATCACCCCCCCATCTCTCTCCCCATGTCCTGTCAGCCTACTGCCTATACCTATTCCTCTATTAAAAAGTCACACCCGTGTAAAGTGAGGGGCGCTAATATATTAAAGTCTAACTCATGTGGATTAGGTGATGTAAAACAAACATTAAACGCCATTAACAATGAAGAGACAATATTATGTAATGAGGCACATTATGAGTAAATTTTCCCTTCATTGTCAATGGCGTTTACAAAACAAACATTGAATTAAAGACAAACATTAAACCTGTGTATAGGAGGGGCTAGTGCCCTCAAAAAACTAGAAGTGCCCGCTGGCCACCGGCCTACTTGGGAACGATGCAACTTGGGTAGACTACCTAATAATTTCAGAGCATACCTAATAATACCCGTCATAGCACCTGTTTTATCTGTCCGTGCCCCTTTTGTGCCCATACTGTATATCGTCACCTTATTAAACAAATTGCCTAAGTCATTTTTGCAAGGTTTTCAGGAAACACACAAAACTGTGCCAAATGTAGAATATATTATATTTCTTAATTATTTCAATTCCAAAAAATATTATTTATACAAATAAAGGTGTATGTCAATCATGTAACATGTAAGCATAAAATGACTTAGGCCAATATCTGAACATGCCATTTTAACTTAGGCAATTATAAACCTTATTTAGACCAAATTACTTCTGCAGTAAGTGACTTAGGCAAAATGTTTTTATTCCAATTATTTTTAATAGACCATGGTTTAGGGTTAGCCACAGTGTTAAAAATAATATCAGAGCACAAAGACATTTGACAAAGGAGTGAATGAGAGTGAATTTGGAGTGAATGGGAGTGAATGGGAGGTACTGTTACTATGGGACTGATACTATGGGAGTGAATGGGACTGAATGGGAGGTACTGTTACTATGGGAGTGAATGGGAGGTACTGTTCTATGGGACTGATACTATGGGAGTGAATGGGGCTGAAGTAGTAGTATATATGTATAGTTTATGTCACACCCTTTGACCATGAAATGAACGATGAACGAGACAGTGTTTCTGGATACTGGAGGCTTTATTTTTTATGCCGATATGGATGGCCCAAAGCCTACGTCAAACTGACGAAAACACAAAGAATAAATCATGATTAACATGAGTACCAAATTAAACAAAAAATAAATAAATCATAGCGTAACAAACAAATGCTCGAAACAAACGCTATTTACCTCACTGGCTGCCCATAGCTCAAAGGGCATGAGGAAGGGAACCATACAACTGCATCATAATAACCAGGACTGCAAAGAAACATAATAAACAAAAACGATCAATAAACCTTGTAATGTTTTGCAATGAGGAACTCAAATGTTGACAAATAACAAATAACGAACCTTGAGACCCCCAAAGACTCCCCCGGGGACGCTACATGATTCAAATGAGACCACCCCCATCCAAAACGGTAGAGAAATGACAGAGTTACAATTTGGGGTTCCCTGGGGGTCCCTGGGGGCCCCCCAACCTTGGGACCCCCAAAGACTCCCCCGGGGACGCGACACGATTCAAATGAGACCACCCCCATCCAAAACGGTAGAGAAATGACAGAGTTACAATTTGGGGTTCCCTGGGGGTCCCTGGGGGCCCCCCAACCTTGGGACCCCCAAAGACTCCCCCGGGGACGCGACACGATTCAAATGAGACCACCCCCATCCAAAACGGTAGAGAAATGACAGTTACAATTTGGGGTTCCCTTGGGGTCCCTGGGGGCCCCCCAACCTTGGGACCCCCAAAGACTCCCCCGGGGACGCGACACGATTCAAATGAGACCACCCCCATCCAAAACGGTAGAGAAATGACAGAGTTACAATTTGGGGTTCCCTGGGGGTCCCTGGGGGCCCCCCAACCTTGGGACCCCCAAAGACTCCCCCGGGGATGTGACACGATTCAAATGAGACCACCCCCATCCAAAACGGTAGAGAAATAACAGAGTTACAATTTGGGGGTCCCTGGGGGTCCCTGGGGGCCCCCCAACCTTGGGACCCCCAAAGACTCCCCCGGGGACGCGACACGATTCAAATGAGACCACCCCCATCCAAAACGGTTGAGAAATGACAGAGTTACCATTTGGGGGTCTCGGGGGGGTCCCTGGGGGTCCCCGAACCTTGAGACCCCCAAAGACCCCCAGGGGGGCGACACAATCACAACGAGCCCACCCCCGTCCAAAACGGTTCAAAAATGACAGTTACCATTTGGGGGTCCCTGGGGGGTCTCGGGGGGGTCCCTGGGGGTCCCCGAACCTTGAGACCCCAAAGACTGGGGTCCCTGGAGGGTCTCGGGGGGTCCCCGAACCTTGAGACCCCCAAAGACGGTGGCGGGGCGGCAGGGGTGCCGGCATGTGCCGGACGGTGCCGGCATGTGTGCCGGCAGGTGCCGGCACGTGCCGGGAAGTGCCGGCACGTGCCGGCACGTGCCGGGAAGTGCCGGCACGTGCCGGAAGGTGCCGGCACGTGCCGGAAGGTGCCGGCACGTGCCGGAAGGTGCCGGCACATGCCGGTGGGTGGCGGGGGGGTCCCTGTGGGTCCCCGAACCTTGAGACCCCCCAAAAGCCCCAGGGGGGCTACACAATCACAACGAGCCCACCCCCGTCCAAAACGGTTGAGAAATAACAGAGTTACCTTTTGGGGGTCTCGGGGGGGTCCCTGGGGGTCCCCGAACCTTGAGACCCCCAAAGACGGGGGTCCTTGGGGGGTCTCGGGGGGTCCCTGGGGTCCCCGAACCTTGAGACCCCCAAAGACAGTGGCAGGGCGGCAGGGGTGCCGGCATGTGCCGGGCAGGGGTGCCGGCACGTGCCGGAGAAGTGCCGGCACGTGCCGGCACGTGCCGGAAGGTGCCGGCACGTGCCGGAAGGTGCCGGCACGTGCCGGGAAGTGCCGGCACGTGCCGGGAGGTGCCGGCACGTGCCGGTGGGTGGCGGGGGGGTCCCTGTGGGTCCCCGAACCTTGAGACCCCCAAAGACGGGGGTCCTTGGGGGGTCTCGGGGGGTCCCTGGGGGTCCCCGAACCTTGAGACCCCCAAAGACAGTGGCAGGGCGGCAGGGGTGCCGGCATGTGTCGGCATGTGCCGGCATGTGCCAGGAAGTGCCGGCACGTGCCGGAAGGTACCGGCACGTGCCGGCACGTGCCGGAAGGTGCCGGCACGTGCCAGGAGGTGTGCGGCACGTGCCGGGAGGTGTGCGGCAGTGCCTTGGCTGCTGCCGGTGCCGGAGAATGCACTCACTGTCTCTCCTATTGTGGGCATGTCATTGCAGGCACACATAGAAAAAGTGAAACAAATGGCAGATAAGCGCACAACATAGTGTGAGCTCATATATCGGCTATTTTGGGCATTATAGGTCATTAAGATATGGGGTGGGGCGGGAGGCATTAAAAGATAAAATGTGGAGACGCAAGGTGTCTGCCGACAGCGCATACCAAACGCTCATATGTATTATCATATTATGGACATTGATTGTACAATGTGTGTAGAGCAGTGTTGATAATCATTGCCACATCATTGCATGTGTACTGTCGGGCTGAAAAGTACAATGTTTATTCAATTTCAAATGCATTTAGTTATACTTATGTTAACTTTATGAACTTAAATACAAATGCATTGGGCTTAAAAAAATGACAATAACATTTGAATACTAGTCATTGAGCTACTAATATAGATTTAAAGCAGAATAAAAAACGGGTCATGTTTGCATGTTTGGAAATGTACAGTAACAGCTGAAATCAATAATATATCAGTATTCTGATATTAACCTGCGGGCTGCATTAAGTGAAGGTGGGGGCCACGTGTGGCCAGTTGCCCATCTTATGGTAGAGTGTACTTCACATTCCATCTGTGCATTGTGATATATCCTACTGTCTGTTGTGGAAAGCTCAATTTGTTCAGCCACACAGAAAGCTCCTTATCAAATAAACGTAAGGACATATTTAAGTCATACAGTAACTAATCAACTTCATTCTCACGCCTCATTATGGTGTACCCTTAGCTCATATAAACACTGGGCTGGATGCACACTCACCTGTTTACCTACTCCATTAGGTCTGCCTAATGTCTACTAATTATGTTTGCTCATCTATAAGCCTTAATTATCCCAGGGGTTGATAATTAGCTGCATGGGCTGGAATAGGAGCATATGTTACTAAACTATTAACCCGGTACTAAGACCAAATTCAGAGAAACCTGGTATACGCATCAGCACGTTTTTACTCTTTCCCAATTATTGTCTATCCTATTGCTGCCAGAATTCAGAGTTATTTCACTAAACTTAGAAAAATCATATAATATAGCATGCATTAAAACGATCCACCCACGGCTGTCGGTTGGACACTTGAACTGCATACAGTTATAGTCAGACCATATACCAACCACTTTTAGACTTGACATTTTACTGACCCCAAAGGAGAAGAGGGAAGCTCTTGACCCTCTCTCATCATGACCACACAAATGACTTTTTGATAAATTATGCAGACACAAATTATAGCATTTAGGTGAAGGCACATTTACTTGTACGTTCCATGCACAAAAGACAACTCGACAAATTGTTTATGTTCGTGACGAGAGGGTCAAGCGATACAAATGTCAAGCGTTTTGTTGGAGGTGGGTGTAGCTGAGTGGGTACAATTCCAGAAGTTCACCGGATTGCTTCCCGGCCCACCCATGTCTACAGTATCGTTATGTGTCCAAGTGTCCCCGAGGAAGACGGGGTTTCATTTATAATCAGCGACGGCTCCAGAAAAATTGTGACTGGGGGTGCTATGGGGGCGGGGCTGGCTATTTAGAGGGGGGGCTAATGAATCTTGGTTTACATAGAAGTCCGTCCCTGTTTTGTAATAAGAAATAATATTAATAATAATATTAAATAAAGCTTTATTTACATAGCACCTTCCGAAAAAGAGTTTCAAAGACACAACTTGCAACAAGAGAAAGCAGAAAATAAACAAACTACGCCGAATGTAGGACACATTAGGTTAAAACATTTGGGGAATAAAAGCAGCTTCATAAAAGTCTGTTTTCAGGAGGGATTGTTTTGGCTGGAGTTAGGTCAGAGATATAGAACGGGCCACACCACAGATGGAGTTAGGTCAGAGATATAGAACGGGCCAGACCACAGATGGAGTTAGTTAGGTCAGAGATATAGAACGGGCCAGACCACAGATGGAGTTAGGTCAGAGATATAGAACGATCCAGACCACAGATGGAGTTAGTTAGGTCAGAGATATAGAACGGGCCAGACCACAGATGGCCTTAAAAGTAATTATTACAATTTTGCCTCCAATCACTCACCAATCATTGGTGAAATGTGATCCTACATATTTTTGAGCTGGTCAGGCCCCGCGGGCTGAAGCAAAGTAAAGCAATATGCCCCAAGAGACTGTGGCTTTTAGTGCTTGTTGAACAGTCAAGGGCCACTATGAGGCACGATGCAGAGTGGAGGGCATACAATGTCTTTAGCTTTAAAACAAAATCATTGCATCATGAGGCTTATTGACGTTTTGTTTTGTTTTTGGTTACCAAATATGGACACATGCAAATCATAGACGTAGCCATTTTTTAAAAGCCCACAAATGGGTCCCGACGCACCGTTTGGGAAACAGTGCACTATATAGAGCGCCGCAGTCCCCGCCCCCTTTCAGAAAAGCGAGTGGCCCAGGAAGTGGGACTGTTGGGACGATCAAATCATTAGAAAGAAGAAAAGAAAGTCAGGAGACAACACTATTTGTTTTATTTTTCGTCTTATAAATTATTTGATCGGCCCAAAATATTGTGTTCATTGTCATGATTCGTCACGATCCGAATTGGCTTTGTCCGCGGCGTAACCGTCTTTAAATAAATTATATTAAAAGTGCCGATGGGAGAATGCATGGGGCTTCCACTTCCTGGGCCACTCGCTTTTCTGAAAGGGGGCGGGACTGCGGCGCTCTATAGGCCACTATATCCATCCATCCCACCACTGTTGTTTTTGCCAGCACATTTTGATTTTAGTTTTTGATATAGTTTTTAATTTAGTTTAAGTCACATTTTAGTCACCTGGAATGTTTTAGTGTTAGTCTAGTTTTAGTCGACTAATTAATTGTCATCGACAATGATTAGACTACGTACATCTACAGTTGATTTAGTTGACTACAATGTATTTTGGGCGGCCTTGATGCCGTCGTAATGGCTGATTTTAAACTTGCTAAAAATATGTTCAGCATGGAAGTGTAAAGTGACTTATATTGGATCTCTTCCACTAGTCCCGTCCTAACATTTTAGTCTATAGTTTTTATTTGTTGACGAAATTGTCAGTATATTTAGTCTTAGTTTCAGTCATCATAGCTTAGTTTTCGTCAGTGAAAAAAAGGTAGTCGATGAACATTTTTCGCCTTAGTTTTAGACAGTCGATGAAATCAACACTGCATACCATGCAGTCACGACGGCGACCATGAGCGTTGATAGTCATCATCACGTATACACTATACGACACACAGCCACGGAGTGACATTTCCCGACCTCCTGCTGCAGCCAGGCGTCTCCCCAGGGAGGGGAGGGGGGGGGTCAGATGGAGGTCAGTGTGGTGGAGGGCCCTGTGGGGCAGTGGCTCTGTGGAGCAGCAGGGAAAGGAAAACGCCAGAAAGAAGACATGTAACACAGTGGTGGAAAGTAATTATTCCGCTGTAGTCTGAAAACCCACCT
The DNA here is from genome assembly GCF_963924005.1 of Protomyctophum bolini. Lineage (NCBI taxonomy): Eukaryota > Metazoa > Chordata > Actinopteri > Myctophiformes > Myctophidae > Protomyctophum > Protomyctophum bolini. The sequence continues at coordinate 28,672,001 of NC_137862.1, read as the reverse complement.
GGTCAGACTCCTTCATGGCCCGTAGCACTCACCCTAGCCCCTTAGATAGCACTTTTGTAGACTTACAGTAGATATAGCATTTTATACAGACTTATAGCATGTGATGTAGACACCACTATAGAATTGCATTGTATGTAGTCATATAGCACTTTATAGTATAATATAGTATACAGTAGCCTCTGTATAGTTTATATGTATAGTTTCATTATATAGAGATTCCACTGTCACGTTCCTATAGCTTACGCATGTTTCTTGAATATTACTTTTTATGTATGTGATGTATTGCCATGCTTTTTTGTTCTTACCTAATGTAAATTGCTCTGGATTAAGAGCGTCTGCTAAATTTTGAACTTGTGAAATGGGACATTCTGCAATATGAATACTTGTTACTGTTAGTACTTAAGGGTTACATTTTGATGCCGATACTTTTGTACTTTTACTCAAGTACATTTTCAATTCCATACTTTCACTTGTAACTAAGTAGTTCTAAATTGCAGTATTGGTACTTTTACTTGAGTAAAACAATTGAGTACTTTTTCCACCACTGCACTGGAATATATATTATGCTGGAAAGTAGAACGACAAACAAATACGTCAGCCACAGGTCCCACACTACGGCAGGGGTTCTCAACGTTTTGGGCCGGGGACCCCCGGAAATGTTTTGGCAATGTCTCGGTAGTGTCTAGTTTTAGTCGACTAAATTTACAGCTGATTTAGTCACGCTGCGACGCGTTGTGGGCTTGTAGATCGGCTATTTTCAGCAAGTGAAAAAAAAAGTAATTACGACTGCATCAAGGCCCACCAAAATACATTTTGTTCGACTAAATCAACTGTAGATTTAGTCGACTAAAATCTTATGACATTTAGTCGACTAAAACTAGACTAACACTAAGACATTCCCGAGGTGACTAAAATGTGACTAAAACTAAATGAAAACTATTCAAGAGACTATGACTAAAACTAAAATCAAAATGTGCTGCCAAAACAAAACTGGTATTCAGTGAGAAGCTCTTGTTATTACTTTTCTTTTTTTCTATTTCTTAAAACTGTCGTTCCAAAACGGGTCTATCTAAACATTGTATAGCTCTGAACCGCTAGATACGTTCATAATGATGTTGTACATTTTCCCTTATTTGTCCTTGTCCATTCTGCCAATGTTGCAGATTTACAGTAACTGCAGTAACTAAATTGTCTTATCAGCTGCTACTTTATAATTTCCAGCAGTACGTGTACCCGACGAAGACCTCTGGGCCAGACCTCTGGGCCTTCCATTTCTGCTACACTTTTTAGTTTTTCTTCATAACGGATACACTTTATGGTAACATTTAGTTTGCCACGCTCCCGCTCGATCGGAGGTATAATATATTCACAGGTGGCTGTTTAGCACCTCATTATTATTATTTATTTGTTTTGGTCTTTTATTCACTCCCACACAGCGGCCTGTGGACAATTAGGGTGCATTAAAACTCAGGGGTCAATGAGAAAAATAATCCAAAAACTCAACGCACACATTTTTACACACCCCGTGTTGAAGAGGGTGTCCTTGTTTCACCACCTCTCCTGCTCCCTCACAGTTCCAGTCCTCTAGCTCAGGGACCCCAAGTTGTTCCTAATTAGTGTATATAGGAATCAAATGCACCGTTATGGATCTGTATACACTCCAACAGTATACACATTTGTGCACTCTCAGAGTAAAATTAACAATGAACCTTTTACAGTGTAGATTGCAGACCCAGACATTAAAACATTAAAATAAATAATAATAATTGCATCAAATTAGAGTCTGTGGCACAAACTGGGTGTTGGGGCGGTTATTCCGGGGGTCCGCAGATGATTAGCTTAATGTGCATGTCAGTGTAACGAACGGGAAGGGACGAGGCTGGGGCAAGTGGCAGGATTTCCCCCCGTTTAACCCTTATTTTGAAGAGCCAAAAATCCACGACCGTATGTTATGTTGATCGATCGATCGATCAAAAGCACTAGTACAGTACAGTACAGTACAGTACAGTACAGTACAGTACAGTACAGTACAGTACAGTACAGTACAGTACAGTACAGTACAGTACAGTACAGTACAGGGACCCCCTGGGGACCCTCACATGGTTTGGTAACTCTGTAATTGCTCAACCATTTCGGACGCGGGGCGGCTCACCGGAACCGGGCCGGTACCCTGGGCGCGTTCCTGTGGGTCTGGAACTTCCAGGGACCCCCCCGGGGTTTCTCACTGTAACATATACTGTGTGGATCATGGGCTGACGGAGGAGCTGGCGGTGGTGTGTGTAATGTATATGCTAAAACGCCGCTCTTTGTTTACACATTAACTTAAGACGGCCTGGCATCTTTGATCAGCCGGGACGTGGGATCTGGCAGGAGAAACGTGATTAAAAGTGACATCCCGAATGCCCAAGGACCCTGAACGGCAGGGGGGGGGATTTTCCACGCTAGTGCGACGTTGTTGTATAAGCTCAATATACGATACACCCGACTGACTCCCAGCATGCATGCAGGTCCAAACCCATCTCTCTCTCTCTCTCTCTCTCTCTCTCGCTCTCTCTCTCTCTCTCTCTCTCTCTCACACACACACATGCTCTGACACCCCCCCCCCCTTTTTTGATATGCATGTGCATTGCTGGATGACTTTCAAAGAAACTTGTTCCACTTTTCTTACAGTTATGCTAATTTGAATGCAAATGTTGGAGGTTCCATTTTTAAGCCGTTGGTTTTAGGAGTGAGAGAGAGAGAATACTGTGTGCGTGCGTGCGTGTGTGCGTGCGAGAGAGAGATAGAGAGAGAGAGAGTGAGTGGAGAGCATCAGAGAATTTGAAAGTACACTGGTGTACGTGTGTGCGTGTTGTATTGACAACCATGTCTCGCCACTCAGAAAACCTCAGCTAAGTTGGGAGGATTTGCAAGTAAGAGCATTTGACATTGTCTGGCAGCTATAGCGCTGGACTGTCCAATATTCTCTCTGTCTGTTCTCTCTTTGCTGAATAACATTTTACACGATGTGCTATTTCTCTGCTTAACCCATGATGAACAGGAACACCTTTTGGTGTTTCAATGTTATATTTTAGCTATTGAAAAATGGCAGATCTACAAGCTCGAGCTACGAGCTTGTAGATTGATCTGCTATTTTTTGAAAATGTGGCGCAAATCTTTGAATATCTTTCAGAGCGAACGTTTTTTCCCTGGAACAACATATTTTCAGATGGGGGTCGGTGGCCAATTACATATATTTGTGGGGGTCCTTGACATGAAATAGTTTGAGAACCACTGACAGAAACGTAGGTTTTTTTCAGAAAACTGTCAGGATTTAGAAGACATTTTAAAGAATCGGTTTCGGTCGATATGGTTTAAATTGCACACTGTCAGTGGCTCCAACAGGAGGCCCTGTACTGTGAAAAGGCCTCTGTGCGCTTGTCTCTCTCCGTCTCTCTTGCAGGTTGTTGTGTGTGTGTGTGTGTGTGTGTGTGTGTGTGTGTGTGTGTGTGTGTGTGTGTGTGTGAGAGTTTATAGCATACTCATATGTAGGTATAGGTTAAACTAAGGCCATAATTATTTTACTCTACCACATTATCATTGGACACATTGCTATTCTTCAAATCAAATCAGAATATAATCACAAATCACTCATCGTCATGATATTGGATTTCCCCCCCCTGGGGGTCCCCAGACCCCACTTTGTGGTTGCCAGTGCAATCAGAAGCACCACTGCAGACTCCGAGAGCCATGCATTTCAATGCCATGCCTTCCATGTTAGTTGAACTGTACAGGACACGAGTCCCAGATGTCCATTGACATTAACACTCTAATGAAGACACTTTTCTTTTAAAGCAGGTACCAGACTGGGGCGGATACAGAACGTGCCTAATGACTGGGCCTGGAACAATCTGTGTTGTCTCTCTCCCCTGCTCCTCTGCCCCCTCACAGCTCCAGTGAGCTTATTTTAAGCTTAGATATTATAATTACCGGTGGATGTCTTTATAATGCTTTCAAAAAGTTCAAAGCCATCATTTCAATTTAAAAAGAAGAAAAGTGAAATAGAAAGTACAGAGATGGCCATGGACATAAAACAAGTAAGAATATGCTTGACTTTTAAAGCATTCTTTGGAAACTGGGTTACAAATTGAGGGTGCTGCACCAAAGAGATGAGGACTAACCTCTCGCCCTCTTTTAAAAACACACTTGTGTGAGGGGAGGGGCGCTCTTATCATCATACATGCATGCACATTCCATGTTCAGCCAATCAAATTAACCAAATCGTACACATGCACAAACACACAAAGCTGGCCAATCAAATCATCTCAAATTTGGTACACACAAAGCTGGGCATAGGAGGGGCTAGCACCCCTCAAAAACACAGCATGTTTTATTATTGTGTCTACTGGACTAGTATACATTAACACGGTCAATTTATGGTCACATCATTGACCACTCATTGTCCATGTCTGTGTCAAAAAAGGCAGTGTGAGGAACAAGTGAGGCATATTTCAAAAGAGTTCCGAGTACAACATTATTTGTTAGGTCTCCGTATGAAGAAGTTGAAGTTTAAATAACCAATATTTACAAGTGACTTTACTGAAAAAGAAGCACAAAATCACTTGTCCAATAAGTGGACATATCCTGTCAGCCAGGAGCATCAAACATGCGCAACAAAACAAGAAGCAGAGCTCAGACTCCGAAATGTAACCATTTCCCGCTTTGACGTGCTCAGGGCGCCCCGCCAGAAAAACACTAGCCGTCGAGTAGCATGAACTCGGGTGCTGGGAAGAGGAGTATGCTCCAGCGCACCTTTACCATAGAAATGCACAGCTGAAAGCCGCTGGCAGCTCATGCAATGAATGTCTGTGGACACGGCCTCTAACTCATGCTCCCACACTGTTAGTCAGGAGAGCTCTGTGGATATAAAGGCTATATACAGAAGATGTTATCATGTTGACGCCTAATGCACTTTGTGAAAAATGTCTTGCTGTTATATTCCCAGTGAGTGTACTAATGGCACATGGTGTAAGTAACGTAAAGTATATACATTTACTCAAGTACTGTACTTTATTAGTACAATTTTGAGGCATTTGTACTTTACTTGAGTATTTTCAATTTCCAATACTTTTATTTCTACTCCACTACATCTCAGAGCTTAAATTTGTACTTTTACTCCACTACAATTATTTGAAAACTTAGTTACTAGTTACTTTTGTAGATTTTAATTTGTATTAGAAAACACATTAACCACTCTTCAACCCTATATACCGGTACTTTACATTTCGTCCGTTTGAAAACAGACGACCTGCAAGCTCACAATGTGTCGCATTGCTATGCATTGTGAGCTTGTAGATAATTTTGTACACATTTTGAACATTTTGAAATGGGACATTCTGCAATATGAGTACTTTTACTTGTTTAAGTACTTTCAGACCGAAAATACATCGCATGGATGCAACTGGGACGTATCCTCAGTGATGTATCCCAAGGTCATCAGGGTTTCGTGTCTCTCGAACATCATACCCCTGACTCGGGTGACCCAGCCGGGGTGATCAAGTCCCGACTTACGTCCCAGTAGCTACCCTCGATCAGACCCACTAGGGAAAGACCAGGGCCGCACAATCAGTTGGAACCACTCCGGAACTACTAGAGGTACAATTCTGGCATGTGGAGGGACTAGGCTCTGTGGGTTGCCTCCTGTCCGGGAGTACATTTCGATGCTGATACATTTGTACTTGTACTTGAGTACATTTTGAATACGGGACTTCCACTTGTAACAGAGTACATCTACATTGCAGTATTTATACTTTTACTTAAGTAAAACAGTCGAGTACTTTTTTCTCTGAACAAAAACAGGTTAAGTATATATGTATACTGTTGCCCACGGTCGTGCACATACTCCCACTTGGCTATGCACTGAACAACACAATAGCTCCATACATTGTGTTACACCATTATGAACATAATAGAGTAGAACTGTCAAGACAGCTAAAATATCATGGAATATCATGGCTGACATTGTATATTACTATATGTGGTTCCCATGGTGTCCTATGTTCGCATTCTGGGCGGGAACCCCTTTTGGTGTTTTAAGCATTATGTTATGGCTTTAGCTATTGAAAAATAGCAGATCTACAAGCTCATAGTGTGGCATCGAGTGCCGGGCTACGAGCTTGTATAGGTCTGCTATTTTTGAAAAATAGCATATTCTTTTAATATATATTCTTTCAGAAAGGTCGGCGGCCAAATGCAGATATTTTTTGGGGTCCTTGACATGAAAATGTTTGAGAATCAATGACATAGAAACATGGGTTTTTCTGAAAACTGTCAGGATTTAGAAGACATTTGTAGAATCCTCCTCAGGTCGAAATGGGTTAAAACCCCCAACTTGACCATGTGGATAGTATACCTCGGACCTGTATGACTACGAGTGCAGTGTATTTTTTTTTAGACAAGCTGTTTGTTATACACAACTCTTGGCAGAGTTATAGCCTTATAGGCAGCTGTAATAGGCAAATTAACAACAGAAACAGTCTAAACAAATGCTGGTCTAGGTTGTGAGATTTGATTTGACGGTTGTATACAAACACAGTCGACCTCCTCGTCCTGGACAGGAGGATGCACCACCCGGACAGCTGCTCCGCCTGGACTATACCTTCTGGCATTTCACCAGAGCACTGCTGCTACGCAGTGGGAACTGGGAACGCAAGGGGAATGGAAAGTGTAAGCCTCACACGTTGCTCAAGGGCAAGTACAATATGCAGTATATATTATTATGCAATGTACTGCATATCATGAATGTCCCCGGTGGCACAAGACAATATCAGCATAATGCCAAACCCCCTGGTAGAAAGACAAAGATGCTAGACCAGTGGTATATATGACCAAGATTGAGCATATATCAACTGGGGACTCCCCCCAAAATAATCTCCCAGAAACATTACATTAAGCTTGCCTCGCCTCCACAGATACATGCAAACTAAATCACTAGAAAACACGAGGAAACGAAGTTCATTGGGAGCAAACACTGGTATACTGGCTAGAAGTGTCTACTACCACTGTGGTTGATTCAACAATCTGGCGATCGGTGATGTGGGAAGGCCGGGGCTTTATAGGCTGGAGGTGATGAGCTGATGGCAGGCAGGAGCGTAGATTGGAGAGAATGAAGGGACTGTAAACAAGTGAGCCAAGTGCTAAATGGAGCCAAGCCTACGCCCACACACACGCCCACACATAGCACAGACACTGACAAGACAGAGACAGACAAGAAAAACACAGCCCTGCCTGGGACTGTGACAGTCTGTTAACCTTTTAGCATTGCTCCGGCTATGGAGCTCCTCCTTCCCCACCAGCGATGCGATTTCTATAAAATCCAGCTCTGTTGAGCCTCCATTATAACCCTATTTTCAAAGCGCTGTATCTCCAAAGGTTCGAGAACTCTCCATGGTGGGCCGCCATGCACCCGATGATCGTAAAGCATTTGTGAGTTTGTACAGCATCGCTAAGAAAATGTAGCTGTTTAACCCCGAAGGGAAACAAGCACCGGAGGCAGCGGTGGCCGAACAGTTTGCGGAGCGGTCTTGATATCGGAAGGTTGCTAGTTCGTATCCCCGGACCGGCACGTTAAAATTACCACCGCTGAAGTGCCCTTGGACAAGGCATTGAACCTCTACCATGAAATGTTCTATGAGCAGGGCCTGGCTGTAAACAAGTTCTTGAGCTTAGTCCAGTTACCCTGGGTAAACATAGTACCTTTCCTTTCCTTTTACCGTAGAGTGGGAGCAGACGGGTGACATTTGGGCAGTGTGAGCATGCTAACACTAGATGGCGCTAAAGGAGTTAATACATTAATCCCAACCGCGCTGATCATCATTGCTGCTCTCTGTGCCTCGTGGAGTCCGTTCCCTATGCATACTGTACACATACACAACATAGTAATCACTTCCGGGGCGGGTGGAAGTGACCCGTCTTCTATGCTTATTTCGTGGATTTCTCTGGCACTATAGTGCCATGCATGCTCGGCCTAGGAGGGAATTATTATTATTGTTTTAATAAAAAAGTCTTGTGATCTTATTCTCCTTCCCAGTGCTCTTGTCGACGGAGGACGCATATTTCCTGATGCCGTTAGCAATGTCAGAGCTGACCTCCATCTGAGGGACACAAGAAGGAATTCCAGCAGGTTGTTGTCCTTGGTCTGGGCACGTCTACGCTCACCTGCATAAACCTGTGGAATGCATGGGCTGTTAGAATCACGTGCACACATTTAACCACTTGAACCCTGTAATATACCTCCTTGACTTGACTTGCACACCAACGGGTCTAGCACTAATTCGTTCCCCCCTCTACACCCAAACTCTAGGTGATCTACAAGCTCACGCATTTCTGATGGATATTCTTTCACCATTTTGACATGCCCAGGCCCCGGAATAGGGAGTTAGGGATACTGGTTCATGTGTTGAACATAAAATGATATATATGTAAATTAGGGCTATAGGACTCGATTAAAAAAACGTAATCTAATTAATTTGAGGTTTTGTAATGAATTAATCTCAATTTATCACATTATTATTTGACCTGAGAACAATGAGATTTTTTTTTTTTCAAATGGATTTTGGTATACGATTGAATCAATTAATAGTTACTACTTAAGCTTATAAGAAATAAAACATATTAGTGTTTATTTATTTTTTCAAGTCGGTATAGGCTTAGCCAATGGATGAAGAGGAATAGTATCTGTCGATATTATTGTCTATGAAAACTGTGCTTTACATGGGTGGCATGAGAAACATTAAAACAACCGTAATATTAATGATGGCTATATGTATAATTAACCTAATTAATAATGCTAAGTAGAAAGGACTGTATAATAATAACTTCAATAGCTCAGGAAATCCCTGAATGTAAAAATACTTAAGTAATCGGAGTACAAAAAAGTATTCAGCACCAAAAACCCAGGCAGGGAGCATTTAACATGCAATTTACCAAAAATGGTTAAGAATTAGCTTTAACAGGAATACTTTTTAGGAGAATGATCTTTTAGAAAATATACCTTTAAATACCCAAAAGATGAATAATGAGTCCACAGAAAGAATAGAATGACCAGTCAGAATCTTCAAGGATTTAGCTAGTTCATTTTAGTTCGGAGAGCACAGAGAATTAATCCACATTCAGCGAAATTTCAAAAAGTCTCTCTCCGTGTCATAAAATGGACACAGTTTACATATCATATTGTAATCAGATAGAGAGCACTACACAGAGCTACAGTACGTGTCAAACAACCAAGAGATGTACACACACTGGCCGGGGGCACACCTTCGCGCACAGCCACAAAGGGGCAGATAATGTAAGACACCAAGGGAAACAAAACAATTCCTATCTACACACTGGCTGGGGGGAGAATTAAAATCATTGGAACACAGGGCACAGGGCATGACATACGCAAACAATTAAAGTCTTAAAATATTATCCATCAATTTACACAATATTTTTTTTGTAATTAATTTTAAATTTAAAAAACACGTTTAAGTCCCGGCCCTGAAAAATAAATCCTCATAGACATCCAATGAATCAGTTGTCTCTCTCCCCGCTGCTTGCCTTTTCTTTGTCCCAGTTGCATTAGACACCCTTTGCTACACCCACGTGATGTTTTAAAAAGCTATTATTCGGAATGCAAATAATTGCCAAATTACTTGCAAATGTTAAGAGGACACAAATGAGTAGTGCTGCAGTTATTGAGTTAGTTTCCCATCCAGGGGAGGCAACAGTGGCAAATATGGAGCAGCTTCTCTTGACAGACATTTCATTGTCTCCACCAGGCCGAAGGCATGGGGAGAGAGAGAGCACTCCGTCCATGTGTGTGTGTCCGTCCGTCCGTCTGTGTACAGTTAATCTCCGGCACCGTTAACCGGGCGATACCTGTTACAGCCTGTTATAGCATCACCAGGAGGCCGACTTTTTTTGTACATTACATATTTTGTCCAAATATCCTGCAAATCGTTACACAGTATCTCTATAGTCATGTGCTCAAGACAGATCTGTCCGATATTTCATATTCCAATAATACATTCTCCTGATTCTGGATCCGGTTTGGCTTGGTAAGGTCCAGGAAGCGAACTATAAGCAGCGTTCTTATGTGGTTTAGCGTTCATTTAGACATTGGGCCAAATTATTTTGGGGGGTACCCAAATTATTAAAACAACTAAAAACAAGAAAGGGACTGCACACTCCAGGGAACAGAGAGGGACAACTTACTGCATCAACCTATTTATTAGCACGACACATTTCGCCGTTTGCTTCGTCAGGTGCTATGCACCTAAGGGAGATGCCAGCCACCCGTTGAAGAAAACTCATTTCGGCCGCTTGTATTAGCGACCTTATTCTTTCGGTCATGACCCACACTTCATGACCATAGGTGAGAGTAGGAACGAAGATTTCTTGGTAGACACAGAGTTACGTCAAGTTATGTGCGTCAGATTATTTGTGCTCACAGTTTTTGAAGGTAATATATTTAGAAAAGTGAACAGAAAATATACACCTCTATACCTGACATAGAGAGTAGAGAAGCCACAGTCTGTGGGAGAAGTCAGCTCTTGGATTTAAATTAGAAACGGTTACATTGGTGTGACAAGTGGCTGATGTGATGCTATAACACTCTGGTCGAAGTAGATCACATAAAGAAATGATTTAGAACAGATTGGCATTCTAAAATATCTATCAATCAGGCATATCACTTCACTTAGTACAAATGTCGGTATGCTCTCTGCTGTGGCACAAACACTCAGCTTTATATTGCTATATTTCTGTTTCTATTTATACCTGCTGCTATATTTCTATTTATATTTATACCTGCTGCTATATTTGAAGTGAATGTAATACTTGATCCTGTTTTTTTTTGTCTTTAACCATGTATGTCAATTCAGCCATGCATAAAACTGTGTTTTGATATACAGTACCGAGCTCCTGCTGTTATTTTTATATACGTGTAGCCTATTTGTTTTCAAACTGCACAAGAAGTAGCTAGGCTAACAGTTCTTCAAATACTTATACTACTCATCCCTTAACTACAATGTTGCCTGTAGCCTAAATCGTGTGATGTGACAAAGCTGAGTGTATTATTCTGAAGCAGCACTCAAATGAAAACGGTGGATTCCAGGACCTCTGACATGGAAGAATGGCCAAGTCTGGCTCAGGCTACAGCATACTGACTCATGTTCTCTCTTTCCCCCCCCCCCCCCCCCCCCCCCCTCTCTCTCTCTCTCTCTCTCTCTCTCTCTCTCTCTGCATATTGCTATAGTCTCTGGTATTGAAAGCTTGTATGTCCAGGAATCGTTACTTTTCAGGAAATGGAACATAGATTGCAGTAGAAGGAGGAGTGAGTACATTAACCAGCAAAGGGCGAGTGAAGATTAATATCCCATGTGTCACATTGAGCATGTAGATCTGCTTGTTTTCCACCACTGCTTTTGCTGGACCCGCTTGTACAATGATTGTACGTTTTTTAAAGTTTAAAAAAAATCACACCCATGTGAAGTGAGGTGCGCTAATATATTAAAGTGATGTAATGTTGATGTAAAACAAAATGTGCCAACACAAACATTAAACACCATTAACAATGAAGAGACATTATGACGTACATTTCCCCTTCATTGTCAATGGCGTTTACAAAACAAACATTGAACTAAAGACTTTCAAATAAGTTTTCTATTGTGTCAGCGGGAGAACAGTTAGAAGTCAAGATGCTGGGGGCACATCGTTCAAAGGATGTACAAATAACTCAAGTGGAAATACTCAAACATTTTGTGTGAGTTGGTTTGAAAAAAGTGGTTGACAGCAAGTGTTTCCAAGAAGTTTTGTTTTGTTTGCCTTGTTTTGTTTTGTTTTCCGCGCTTGCTATTTGGGGGGGGGGAGACACAGCCTGGACCCATGACATTTGCATAATTTATCTGAGAAAGTTAAGAAAAATGCTCAAATCACATTGGAAATTGCCTCAAGCTGTCAATGTTGGGTAAAGTCAATATCGCGACTCAAGACCATGAGCCAACATGAGTTGCCTGATTGTATGCTATCTGTTTATGAACAACAACTGGCTGAGGATATCTCGAAGGCACCATTTGTGGCTGTGCAAGTGTGGTATATTAAGCAGTATATTAAAAATCACACACGTGTGAACTGAGTGTTGCAATTCCCCCCCCCCCCCCCCCCCTCTCTCTCTCTCTCTCTCTCTCTCTCTCTCTCTCATTAGAGACACAGCACTACCCCTCTCTCTGTTTCTGGCGCCCCCTACTGGTATAAATAAGTAACATACTCGTGCTCATTAACGTAAACAAACACACAAACAGGTACACAAACAGGTACATGGACATTGCTGGTTGTAGGAGTGGTTGCACCACTCAAAAACCACTTGGCTACACCACAATAGCCATATGTGAACGGGTCTGGCAAATAGGCCCTCATCTCGACCATAGTAATTTTTCAGTTTTTCAGACATTCAAGATTGCACAACTTGTCATTAATGATTTTCATCACATTACAATTCATCATTAGCAGGACCATTTCTCTGTTGTTAACTCAAATCTAGGATAACGTTATGCCCAGAAGCCAACAGAAATCTAAAATCCTTCACTAATAATAATTTCAACCAAGGTTCATGTTTTAGGTTGTTATTAGAGAAACTAAAAGGTGAGTGTTAATTTTCTTTCATTTGGCGATTTATTTTTTTATTATTTACTATAGTCCTAATAAACCCCAAGAAATTACACACAAAAGATAACAGGATCTATTGAATGTGACAAACTGACATATTGAGCCTGTACACACAGTATAAGCCTTCCCCCAGTAGGTAGATCACATTCAGTAGATCCTGTGATCTTCTGTGGCCAGATGTAAATACCTGGGGACTATAGTAAATAATACAAAAATAAATCACCATAAAAAATACATATTTAGCCCCATGCTCGAATGCCCCCGCCCCCCTGTCAAAAACAGCTAAAATCCCTAAAACGAAAGAAAGCAACAAATGAAAGAAAATTAACACTCATCTTTTACTTTCTCTAATAACAACCTAAAACACGCACCTTGGTTGAAAAAAACTAAAGTTGTCCTTTAAACTAGAAATATTGGTAAAAAAATGAAAACTGTACAAAATAAATGTCTGACATTTAAATACAAATCAACTTCGTCACTCTACCCATCGTTTCACTTTAAAACACCCCTTTTACGAAAGCATTATAGACCTTAAACCTTAATATCTAAACACCCAGTTTAGTATAATATTAAGATTAAAATATAGCCTATAATATTCATTGTTCAAATACGTTTTTTGTACATGTTTGATAATTAATTTAAATTTAAAAACTCTCAAAACCTTCCAAGGCTTAATCAGATGCCAACACTGCGGGGATTCCTCCCCTCTCACCCTGCAGTAGTAGGACATCTATGCTGCTGGATTATTACTCTCACGATAAAAGGCCATAGTATTTTCCATAATAACACAAAATGTCATTTTATTAACTTTAAGACGGATTATACTGAAGCGTATGACCGGGTCATCTCGGTAGTCTGACACAGAACATCAATTAAAATTAATCAAGCTAAAAGGATTTATTCATATTCCAAATTTCCCTTATAGTATAGCACTCTCTCTTTGAATCAACTTTAACTAATTTAATTTAGCCAAAAACATAACAGCACATGCCTATAGGCCGTGAGCCAGGACCCCAAATCTGGGGTCATCGGTAGGCTACCAATGGGCCGACTAATTCTCATAGTGATTTTTAGGAAGGTATACATCCCTAGTGCTATGAAATATGTGATAGTATTGCAGTGGTGGTAGCTTTCTGTGTGTGATCACTCCGTTTATAACCACATGCCAAAACACAATTTTCTAAATCCGAATGAAGCATTCTACTTCAAAATGATGGTTCTCTCATTTCTCTCAGTGCATCTCACTGATCATTTATCTTTGAAGAATGGTTGGGATACAGCTCAGACAATATATTTCTCTGAAAAGTTGTTAAAATTAGCATATCTAGAAATACAGTAATTATCTATTACAGGAGAGACAACATAGTGACTAGCCTACATGAGACGTACTTCTGTTTTCATGAAAGATGTAGCACAAAGGTTCCTAACATAAATTCTAAGGTAATGTTTTATGAAATTCAATAAACTAAATTATAAGGAAATTAATGTTTTATGAAATTCAATAACCTAAATATAGTGTACAGTGTATGTATTGCATAAGATAACTTTCCATCACCATTACATACAGTACATTAATATTACCTTTTAGTCTTGTATCTGTTCAATACTAAACCTAATAATGTTGTTTTTTGTTGTTGATTTATATTTGGGGACTGTAACAGAGTTGTCACAGCATATTGGCACTTTATTAACTTGCACAGTTGTATTTTGCAGTCATGAATTTATTGTTGAATACCGTTTCCTGTTTAGCTGAGATGGCCACTCAGCCAACGAGTTCCACCTGGGGAAATGCTTGGTGATTAACAAACATGAGGGGCAAGTGCAATGTGGGTTAGATTCAATATGTTTGGGAAGTGCAATAATGTGGAGTTCTATTGTTGAGGTTTGATTGAATGCCTAACAATTGCTCATGATGTGTTTCAGTAAGGATTAATTGGGTTGGACCATGTCAGGATAGCAGGGGGGGGGTAAGATGTGCTGTTGTGATTGCTTATTTATGTTATAGTGTGAAGGATTTATAACTTGTATAGTTCATGTAGTTCACAGAAACTTGTAACACTGTATGTTTTAAGGATATTTATTGTATATTATGTATTTATTGTATGCTTATTTATGGTATATTCTTATTTGAAGACACCCCTGTAAATGGTATAGTCCATTCTCATGATCTCCAGCTGGGTATAAAAGGCTGCCATTTTGCCAGTGAACAGAAGTCTGTGCTGCTGGGAGTAGAGAGCTTCCTGTATTTATGCCAGTTGTAGTGCTCCTTTGGTGAATAAACATACCATTGGTTAACCTTTACCAATGCCTCTGTACTGTTTCTCCAGCCACTAACACGGTCATTCCTACAGGGACATAGAACAATTTTTAGCTTGGTTGCCCAAACTGGCAAATTTGCAAAAACTGCCTGTTCCTTGGAGGATAATTGTAAGGCTGTGAAGCTCAATTAGGACGCAGAGTCACGTTGAGTCACATTGAAATTGACCCAAATAGCCCTCGATCACAATTAACCCCCATGGATAGTGAGATGTTTCAGCACACTGAAGAGGATCAAGTCGTTTCTCAGAAGCACAATGGGACAGGGTAGGCTGAATGCCCTGGCTATGCTATCTACAGTATTGAACGGGACTTTGCCGCCAAGACGACAAACTTCAACGACCCGGTGATTTATATGTTTCCATCCCAGAAAGGCTGTCGATGTGAGCTTCTCTTCAAATAAGGTAGGCCCAAGGTGTGTGTGTGTGTGTGTGTGTGTGTGTGTGGCCGTGTGTGGCCGTGTCTTGGCGTTTATGTGTGTATTTCCATGACTTGCTGTTAATGGCTCTGTTAGGATTTTAAGTGTCAGAGGGTCGCTGCCTGGCTGCTGCTCTCCTGTGAAGTGTGTGTGTGTGTGTGCGTCTTGGCATTTACGTGCATATTTCCATGACTTGCTGTAGATGGCGCTGTTAGGATTAGAGGGTCGCTGCCTGGCTGCTGCTCGTGTGTGTGTGTGTGTGTGTGTGTGTGTGTGTGTGGGGGGGGGGGGGGGGGGGGAGATCTGGAATGTGCCGCTGATGTTGCTGTAGGGTGAACAATGGGTAGCATATAATGTAATAGATTCTATTGCGTTGAGTCTACTTGTGGTGTTGTGGAACAGTTGCTAACCAAGTGAAGGCCTACAGTAACCTGGCATCTGGAATGTGATGCTGATGCTGTTGTAGACCAGTATTCGTTGAACATGCTGTAGGTAGGGTGAACAATGGATAGCATATACAGTAGTATAATGGACTGTCACATATATTTTAGATACACCAGACTTTTACTTGCAAGATAATTCTCTACATTGTTGATACTTTTACTTACTTCTTCCATCACTGCCCAAGCTGTTTCACCCATGCGCCAGACAGTGAAAACCACCGCTTTTATGTCTTATAATACATGCTGCTAATTAGAATGATTCAAGCGTAGAATGAGTCAACGATGTAATGATGAAACCTAACAAAGCACGAGTCAAGTATATGAATAATAAAGGTAAGACAAATAATTATGACTGGCTGGGGAGAAATGTGTTATGGACATCAAACAACAATGGTTGTCTTTGATCAACTGAAGTAGCGAAAACAGTGCGTCACGATGGGACGCATATAACTATTTTGGCATTTTCAATAAATAAGCTATGCAAGGAATGCATGCCATATAACATAATATAATGTGGTTTATTTTTTATTTTATTGAAATATTATCAAACCTTAATATGAGATCAGGTCAGTCTGCACTTCTCAAAAGTAAATGCATAATCAATTTAGTCCAATCTGGGCATCTTTTTGTGTAGAGACAGAACTTGGTTTGTCTCCTCCCTGTTGTAACCCATCTTTTCACCTGGTGCCACTTCTTCAACCAGTTCCTTTCCCCTCTTATTGACCAGAGGCAGTATAGAGACCATGATTACTGCATGCTTTTTTGTGAGTTATAGCTACCCGACACGGGGAGAACATGCAAACTCCACACAGAAAGGCCCTTTCGCCAACCCCTCCCACATGGTATGGGCGTTCCTCCCCAGCCTTTAGTCCAGGGGTAACCAACCAGGGGTTCGCGATCTACCTGTCGATCGCGGGAACGTTTCCAGTCGATCGCGAAGTGTTAGACCCATTGGAATAATGTCAGTGCCGCTCGTCACATGCAAATTAATTTTGAGCAGAGCGCTGTGGCTCTGAGTTTGAGAATAGACCCCATCGTCCAAGGGTGTGTGTGCGTGTGTGGTGGGAGGGGTGGTATCTTAGCAACACTGAATGACCTGTCCCATTGGTCGTGTGCTCGTATCATGAGCCAATGGCTGCAGCTCTGAGCTTCCCAGACCCAGGTTCACATACTACACTACACAAGCCTAAAGAGAACTGACAGGTCAGCCACAGGGCTGCTACCATATTAGCAGCTGTGAGCGCTCTTCTCTTCTCGTGAAGAAAGCAGGACAGAGTTGTCAAATAAATCCCGCCGTCATTCATACTGTATTTATTCTCCGACCCGACATTAAAATACGGAACAACGTGCGTTCATTACGGGGCTCGTGACAGGCTGCAGACACAGATAGATAGATAGCGCCGCTGCTCCTTCAGTTTTCGTTGTTCGTTGTTATAATATTTTTTATTATTGGGATTTGATCATTGATGCAAATTCTAAACATATGGATGCAGCTGCAGAAGTTGTGTTGCTTAAAGGAATGCATAGTTGCGTTCTCCTCAACTGCTGCGCACTGTGCGTAGCAACAACAAAAATATAAATGAGAAAAATATACTGAATATACCAGTCTGCAATGCAAACTAATAGGCGAGTGCACTCCAGGGCATATGCAAAGGGAAAGAATGACTTCTGTCCGTGACAATAATCAATGCTACAGTTTGAATTCTGTACACATGCACACATAGAGCAAAAAATATGATAAATATGAAAACTTGTTGAAGTACAACGCATGAGTCAAGTAGCTGCTTTTGTATCAAACCCTTTCCTCTTTACTGAGCCTACTGTCATTGAACTGCTGTCCGATAAAATGCAGGATGTGTTTGCATTAACTTCAGATATTTAAATGGAGATTATTGGATTAGTAAGTAATTTAAGCTTTAGTCTTTGTGTGGATGTGTGCACATGCATTGAGCCTGTCAGAAATAGCAAAAAAACAAGTGTTTTTTCTAACACGTTTTAGTGGTAGATCTTGGCTTACAATTGGGAATAAAATGGGCTCTTGGGCTTGAAAAGGTTGGTTTAGTCCATGTCCGCCAGCTGGGTGCTTCTGTGCTTATTCCTACAAAACCACAACGCTAACTGTTTGGGGCAGCGGTGCTGATAGATTCTGCTGTTAGCAGAGATTGTGACAGATAATGTCTGACCACAAACGGGTATGAAACTTATCCCATTAAAGAAAAAAAGAAGAATGACCAAAAGCAGCGCGGCATGGATCCCCCTCTCCATTCCCCCCAAGCAAAGTGAACCCTGCCTATATCTATTCTACTTTGGCTGTAGTTGATCAGGGAACCCTCGGAACCATTAGGCTATGGGGGCTGCAGAATGGTGTAGACTTGTGGTCTGGCATGCCCGCAACAATGATAGATGGGCTAATTTGATGGGTTTAAGTGGAGGGCCAAACCTATCACCTCCAGCTGCTTATGAGGAAGACGTTTCGGTGATGCTAATCCATGCAGTGCAGCAATGCATATCAACCGTGTCTAATGATTTTTTACATTATACATTTCTCACTATCATAATAACGATAGGCACCGATTTACGCCTGACTACCACTCGTTTGGATAGCCTTAAGGCTACCATCAATGTCCTAATGATTTATATGTTTATTTTATTTTACTTTAATTGGGTTGATTAAGTAGACCTCAGGGATTCTCATGATCAACAACATATTGAGCTATGATGTGTGCTTTTTTAGGGTCGGTAGCCCCTCCTATATGCCCAGGTTTGTGCGTCTGTGTGTACCCCATAGGGATGATTTGTGATATGCAAGTACAGTGCTTTGTCATTGGTCTTTTTTCAGCTTTTTGCAGATTATGAAAGTACAGAATGTATAAAGCTCTCAAATGATGTCATTCATTGAAATCAGAACATATTTGCACATTCTATGATTTGCAGTTCTATACCTTAATTTATACTTCTGTAGAATGACGGTTTAGTATTTTGGTCTAAATGGTCTGTTACTCCTTTCTCTTTTAGTGTGTATTCCCTTGTAGGTGGTTGTACTGTTAACACGAAGCTAGCCAAAACCGTAGAAACCGTAGATAAGCATTAGTCTGGCAGCCCGCCAAGACTGTAGGCTACGTTAAAAATGTAATTATATTCTTTAATCCAGTTTTGATACGATCGCGTCGATAGCAGTCTCCCGTGTTAGCATCACAGTGTAAAGTGTGACACTGGCTAGCGCCATTCTAAGATGTGCATCCACTTGCACTCTATGTGCTGCTTTCAATGGCCTGTATCTCAAAAAATGTCAACTGCCCCCAGCCGGCGCTGTGATACTCGCGGGCGGGTTTTTTCTGCACCCAGCGAGAGAACAACTGGTCAAGACACCACACACACCATTACATCGTAACATCCGGTTACAGATATTTGGCCCTTCAAAATAAGGGTTGAAAGGGGGAAAACCTTGGCAATGCGCGATAAATAAATACATTAATCCTGGCGGGGGTTAAGTAACTTGAAAGATTGGCATAAAAAAACGCATGAAAGAATTGTGATAACATTGTGTATCGTGAATACTGCTTGAAAACATGCATCTAATATTGTGATATTCTATTTGTCCATATTGCCGACACCTACCGACAATAAGCCTCTCCAGTGTTTACTTCTACATGAAACCTGAACATCCATCCAAACACTGATTATAGAAGGTCCCACTGCACAGATCACCACCTGACACAAGAGGGAACACTTGTGTCATTTGGATATTCATCTAAAATGTTATAATAATGTCTGCTGATGTAGCATCACAAGTGCCATCATGCCTGCATTTTCTTCTGAACACCTCTGTCCGATTAAGCTACAGCCTTGAACTTACTTGTAAAGCCAGTCTCTAAAGTATTAGGCAATTAAGGACACCTGCTATAGTGTTAATTGCCCAATTAACTCATCCATCACTTTAGATGAAAATTGTTTTGATAAACTGCATACCCCAACCTTTGGAGTGAAATTATCAAGTGCGCAGGTGGGTTTTGATGTTATTTGCTGCATCGGTGACTTGGAAGTAAGGACACCTGCCATCTGTTCATTTGTATAATCCCTACCTCCTCCAACCCCCTTGTGCTAAGACATTGTTCAATAATTCACATCTAAGCACTGTTAAGATAATGGCGCTATGAAGCCTAGATCACAGCGTGTGTTCGATGCAAGGTGCCTCAAAGATGTGCCGTAACTGAAAACAAGGTGTTGACCCCGTCCGTGACAGATCTTTAGTACGGAGAAGAGAGTACTTTGATTGAATGCAGAAGGTTCTCTGCTGTGCTCCATCAAACTGGAACAAAGAACAGGAGTGAATAGCTGTATAGCAGCCCGATTCCCACGAGGAGGTTGGACTGGATAGAAGTGGTTTTATGTCCTTGTCATTATTGTCTACAGATTTTTGCCTGAGTGGAATTCTGTACAAAACACATTTACTATCTGCCACAAAGCCTGACGTACACATGCATGTGCAAAAAGGACATGCACGCACGCACAAACGACACACACACAGTGGAAACATTCCCTATCGACGTTGAGCGTAATAATCCTCATTTGAATCTTCCTGGGAAAAAAGGCTTCATGTGATTTATAAAGATTAGCTATCAACACTTTAATTTCCTTTGTGTTACATGACCTGTGTGTGTGTGTGTGTCGGGGGGGGGGGGGGGGGGCTAATCTCCGGCACCGTTATCCTGGTCTGTGCCAAATTTTGCACGCACACTCCCTGCGTGCATGCATGCGTAGGTCGGACTTATGGGCAGTCCCCGTTTAGATTGGACTGTCTGTTATAAAACCGTTTCATCCTCAGAGAACCTTTCAGTTCGGCAAAAACCTGCTGAAATAAGTTCTGATTTGTTTGGAATATGCATGCAGGGTTCAGAATCCTCCCCATGCTCATGAAGGGAAAACACCCAATCCTTCTCTAATTTGCAGCTTTCTCTGAGTTCCTACTTACAAAATCAGCTGCACATCGAGCAATCTGTGACAGCATCTGGTATAATGTGCCTCATGTAGGACACAGTATTTTCTTTTTTGTATTATGAAAGTGCAGATTGTAAGCTTTCAAATGATGAAAACTCAAAAACGTTGGAGAAGATTTGTTAAACCTCAAATCATGAAAGCTGTAACAGACTCTGTTACACAGAGCTAGTGAAACTTAGACTGTTTTCATTTTGAAATATTTATACTGAGTGGACTCTTATCTTCAACATGTCGACATGCATCTTTCTCTATCCTGTGTCACATGCATTTCCCCCTGCTTTTTTTTTTACTTTTGACATTGTAATTCCGGTAAAGTAAACAGACATCTCAGCAGTAATGTGAAACCAAACTTCTTGATTGACAGAGCATCTGCGGATGCCAAAGATCAATCACACAGCTCAAAGTGCATGTGGGAGGGGGGAATGTTGGCAGATTTTGCGAGAGAAATAAGCAACCAGGTATATGAAAACAAGCCCAAAAGAAGTGAGCACATGAGCACTTTAAACCCATCGGATAGCCTACTTGAAAATAGCAGATCTACAAGCTCACAACATGCCGCCATGCGGCGCGTTGTGAGCTTGTAGATCTGCTATTTTCAAATGTTTTGGGAAAAAACTGGCAAAAACATTTATATTAAAAAAACACCAATCTGGCATGGGGTGCGTCCTTGACATGAACATGTTTTAAAGAGAACCACTGGTTTAAACATAATTTATAGGAAGCAAGCCCAAATAAGCAACTACACTTAAAGGAACAAGCCTGAAAAAACTGCAAGCAAGTTAACAGAAAAACAAGCCCACAAAGTCGCTTATAATAAGCAGACCTGGCAACACTGGTGGGTGGGGGGTGGTATTTGACGTGTGTCTTTCGGCAGAGCATTAGGCTCGGCTGCCCGCCTGCCTGCCTGCCCCCCACATTACAAATGCATATCAGCATGCAACGTAATGCCCGTGTCCGCTATCCCCAAATGTAGGCCCCGCAATGTCAGACGAAGGTTGTCGGCAGCTCATGTAAATGAAGCTTGATTGTAAAGCGTTCTAAAGTGGATTCCGCCCCCGCAATCCTTGTCACATTCGCTCATTGTTATCCCGCCGCCCTCTGTCCCATCGGGGTTTATGGCGTGCATAATAAAAGTTGTGTCACTTCGCAAATTACCCAAACAGCTTATCACTTATTCATTGTGGTGTATCACAACAACTCCTCGTGCGCGGTGGTATGTACAAAAAGCCCGCACGGGTCGGCAAGACAGACACGGCAGCCTTTTGTTAATGAACTTGGAAGATTACCAGATCTGAAAATTAACCAAGGGGCCAGCTAGTCACTCCAATGTTGAAGCGCTGGGCCCTAGTGGTAAGAGGAAGCACTGCAATTTGGTGTCCAAATGCTGAATCCGTGAAAAAATGCGGAAATAGACGGTACTTCCGGCAGCCTGCTTCAAAACGCCACTGAGCAACTGACATGAATAGCAGAGGGCGCGGAGCTTCGCGCCAGTTCAGTCTCTATCCTTTTAATACTCTATGAAATTAGCTGACATTGTTTGCTGGGTTACTTCCTTCCCCTAAGCGTGGCTCTCCCATTTATTCTGAGAGAGAGAGAGAGAGAGAGAGAGAGAGAGAGGTGGGAAGTCTCAAGATACTTGGTACGTTCAGAAGGGTACTTTGTGCTCTTTAGATACTTTACAAAATAATGGTCAGTCATTCAGAAATAGTGTTTGTTCATGAGCTCGTCACTGTGCTCTCATCGACTCCAGTGCATTCTGCCGAACTTCCGGGTGTAGTTTGGGTCACATGAAAATGTCATGGCGCAGCCCAGTCACGTGACCATGTAATTTCCTTCTCTAAGCTTCCTTGTGCGGAATTGCAGATGCAGGAAGTGAACCGGAGATGGCGATGTCTTGGATATAATGAAAGCCTCGCAGTTTCACAGTCCTCCTCTGAGACACAGCCAGACACTGTTTCCGCGCAAGTCGTCCACGGAATTGGAGCTTCTTTTCCATCCACCAGCTGTCTAAAAACCCGGAAAAATAAGCTGTGCGCAGCCGAGAACCAGCGCGGCTCTTTAGATAGTGTGGCAGCACCTAAAAAGGTACCATTTTGTAAAATGGCATCTGTGAGGACCAACATAACACAGGTGAACTGTATTAAATTCAGTTACTGACTGTAGTCTTGACTGCTCATTGTGGGTATAGTGTGAGGTTGGGGGACTAATACTTTTGTACTTTTACTCCTGTACATTTTTAATACCGATTGATACTTTTTCCACCTCTGCAGGGAGGCACATTCCAGCACACACATCCGTATAGAATCCAAAGTTATTCAAAGAAAGTGTGGACAAAATGCTAGAGTTGTACATTCAATAATGGATGGTCTTCTATCGGACTCACCGATTTGCACGAGCGGTCACAGCGAGGACAATTGATGACATGTCACGCTTGGACCGTATAACCTCATTGGACACTTTAATTCTAAAACAACATTTCAAGTGCAATTCAGAGGCCCGTCGAGACAGAACCCATAGATCATCAAATAGCACCTGGATAGCCTCTGGAAAGATTGTCAGAATGTAACCGTGCAGCAGTTAAGTGATTGCGTCAACGGAGCGGTGCAGTTAATTTTTTAGAGCCCCACCCCCTTTGGAAAACTCTCTCCTGCTTATTATTCTGGGGTGGCTGTGTGGTCCCCCTGCAGCCATTTTCTGCCTGGCTGCCTTCGATTCTGATCTCAGGCCACCCAGCGCATGTAGGCTACAGTGAGGTAGCGCTGCATCGACAATGTTTTCCGGGAGGCCACTTGGGGGATGGAAAGGGAAGGACAGATTTCTGAGATATGAGAAACTTATTTTTTTTATTTGCCGTCCTACGTGTGAGATGAGAGACAAGTGAAAGAAGAGATCCTGCCATTTCTTTTTTTCCCCTTTCTGGCATTTGATGCTTTATTTAAGATAGGTCAGCATAGAGGAAACCGCAGGCAGAGAGAGATCGAGGTGACACCTGTGAGACAAGACGGTTCGGCTTCGAACCCGTCAGTGTCAAATATATATATATATTTATATGTATTTTTATGTGTGTTCCAATGTAGTTATTACAAGCGCGTGTTAATTGTTTTTATTGGTTAAATATTTTCACGACAAACAAAGAAACAACAGCTAAATTCCTTTGATTTACCACTTCCAACCTGATGTCTCTGTTTTGAGCATTACAGGCACCACTTCTCTGATCTCGGTACAATCCTGTGCATGGTACTTTTACATTCCACTGCTTTTGTAGTGGAATGTTGACTATTGAATGCCTCTGTATGAGAAATGGTGTTATAACATGAATATTGTTTTTTTTTCTTGGACGTACAAGTCAAACAACTACAACAGAATAAGGATACATCACTCCTGACAGACAAAAGCGCTAACAAACGCACGCACTCACTCACACACACACATGCAAGCACGCACGCACGCACATGCATGCACGCACATGCGCACACACACAGACCTCTCCTCTCTTCACTCCTCACTGCCTCATTGGTTAATCATTTTTCAGAGTAGGCTCAGGAGAGCGTACATTGCCCCTTAGGGAAAGGCCCCGATTCTACCGCCAAGGGATTATTCCAGTTTGGGATATAATGACCCTCTTTATCGCTCTGCAGCTCCTTTCTAGAAGCACCTCTCGCCTGGGCTGTGTCACCTCAAGTTGGGATGGATCTATGAATGGGGGATCCATTACACACACACATTAACTCCCTTTCCCTCTGCCTGCCTTAAAATATATGCCCCTTCCAGCAGTGATGGAAGAAGTACTCTCATGTTTTACTTACAGTAGGTAAGAGTATTAATACAGCAATGTAGAAACACTCTGTTACAAGTAAAAGTCCTGTATTCATTATGTACTTGAGTAAAGGTACACATATGTTGGCATCACAATGTACATGTGTATATATATATATATATATATATATATATATATATATAAAGTGAGTATGCGATTATGTAAAAATCGAAATCTACATAAATAACTAGTGACTAAAGTTTTCAAATAAGTACAATATTTGACTCTGAGATGTACATTAGTGGAGTAGAAGTAAAACTATTGTAAATACTGAAGAAATACCTCAACATTGTACTAAGTGTAGTGCCTATCTATCTCGATCTCCTGAGGTGTGTTGAGATAATAGCCAACATTTTGTGTGAACACGGTACCGGTTTGATTGTAATGCCTTTTATTCTGCTCTTGTACGTGAGGGGGAGGCAGTACTTTTGTAAATGCATTTAGTGCTATCGTCCATTGATTGTCAATTGATGTCAATTGTCCATTAACTTCCTCACCTGACACCTCCTCTATGCACGTATTATTGCCTCCATTGAAGAGACGAACGGCTGCCACATGCCAGCCTACTAGTTGTGACAATATAGATTTCTGGATGGTTATTTAGTTTTTAATTATATTTAACAGTGGCAATGCGCCCCCCCGGGGGAGATTTCAATGGGTCAGTTTTCAATGCGTCGCGTTGCGACACATTGTGAGCTTGTAGATTGGCTATTTTCAAATTGCCAAAATGTATAGCGTTGATGTGGTTAATGTATGTTTTCTAATAAATAAAAATAATCTCCAAAGTAACTAGTAACTGAAGTTTTCAAATAATTGTAGTGGAGTAAAAGTAAAAATTTTGGCTCTGAGATGAGGTGGAGTAGAAGTAAAAGTACTGGAAATTGGAAATACCCAAGTAAAGTACAAATACCTCAACATTTTTACTTTCCACCACTGTGGCTGGCATATATTTGGTTAATGATTAGCATCATTATTTTTAATTAAATTGTTAAATTGTGATGCATTCATATAAATCACAATCGATTTACATTTACCAGAAGGAAATGTATAATTCAGTCTGACGAGAAGCAGAGATATGAACCTGTCCCCACCGCAGCCATTCAATGTAATGACCAAGACAGAGAAGGGATTTCAAAAGCAGAGGCAGGCGTTTTCTCCCCCATCCCCACCAGCAAAGCTTTGCCCAGAGATGATGCCTTGTTGGATTTTTGAGTGGTGCAACCACTCCATTACACAGCTATGTGTGTCCCTGGGTCTGTCTGTCCCTGGGTCTGTCTATCCAAGCACAAAAATAGCTTGGTTGGTTTTCACCATTTCTCAACCGTTTCGAACTACAAGCTCAAGTGACACGGTATGAGCTCGTACCGTACCATCTATTTTTGAATAGTATGCCATTTTCATGCTTTCTCGGTTTTGAATGGGTTAAATAAGGATTATGAAGCAATATACAACGTCTAAGTGCATATGCAGTCAGCAGGTTGTGTTCGTTGCATAGAGAGTGGCACGGCAACATTTCTGTATAGTATTTATTGTGTTTTCTACATCAACAATGACTCTGTTGTTCTGTTCTGCAGTTTATTCCATGCATATTTGATGTCCTTCTCTACAAAATCAATTGCAGAGACCCGTAAAAGAAAGCAATATCTCAGGAATGAAATGTGAGTGGGTTGAGTTCACGTAAGGTTAGCTATGGTGAAACTGCATGACCTCCCCTTGTTAGTAGGATGTCTGCCGGCGTATACGATTATTTAACAAAACTCATGCTGTGGATATTGTTGCCTGTTCATTAACGGTCTGTTGTTCAAATCATTCTCACGGCTAAATGAACAAGAAACTGCAATACGACAATGAAACTTTCATTTAGGTTAAGGTATACGTTTTGTAATAATATTCTAAAGTAAAGTGTTCGAATAATTGTAGTGTATAGTGAAAAGTACAGTATTTGCCTCTGCGATGTAGAGCAGTGTTCCAAAGTGGGGTCCGAGGACCCCCACGGGTCCTTGAGGGAGTTCCAGGGGGTACCCAGCTAAATGATAGTTTGGAACCAAATGGACCCTTATGGGTCTGTAACTCTGAGAGTGTACAAATGGAACCAAATTTATTTGGTTCCATTTGTACACTGTCAGAGTTAAATTAACATTGATTTTACAATATAAATTGGTGTCCCAGAGATAGAAAGGGCATTAAATGGGGGTTCGTAGACTAATGCATGTCAAACTGGGGGGTCCTAAACTGGTTGAGAATCACTGCTAGAGCCGTACAAATCTTCTCTTATGGGGGTCCCTGGCATGTCTTTTCAAATTGGGTCCGCGGGATAATTGGTGTCTATTTGGGGGTCCTTGACATGAAAAAGTTTGCGAACCACTGATGTAGAGGACTAGAATTACAGTATTGAAAAATGCAAGTACACACGTGAGCTAAATGTACCAAAATAACTTTCCGTCCAAAGTTACTTTCCACCACTGGGGACTATAGTCTGCGCTGCCACTGTTGGAGTCTAGTTCTAATCTTTAAGCTTAGTTTGATCCTTTGAGGATTATAATATATTGAAACATTAAATTGCATTGAAGCATACAAGGAGGGTTTAGACACAAAGAGGACAAATAATGGGCAGAAAACAGCTCAATAACAGCAGCAATGTTTTCTTTAATAAAAGTCACTGAGCGTTGCTTTCAATAATATCCCATTCTGAGGAGAAGTACCCTTGAGAATGCCCCGTTGAATCTTGAATCAATATCCCTGTGATATACTAAATCCCCCCACATATTTTTTAACTATATACCTCGACAAGAGGAATGAAACCAAAAGAAAGAAGAAAAAAAAAGTTTGAGAAGTAAATTACAAAGCTTATCCCGTGTCGAAGCCTAGCTTGTCCCCGGTTACTGTGTGCTGACACCTATCGCCTAACCTAATAACACACCACATCACATCACATACATCATCCCCAGATTCCATTAGAGAGCTGATTTATTTATTTGTTTAGCGCCGAGACCCCCACTGTCATTATTTTCTCTTGTAAATAATTCAATAAAAATGTCAGCCTCCTGCCTGCCCTACATTAATATTATGTGTAATAAAGATAGTGTGGGGGGGGGGCTTGTATTGAGGGGGAGTCTGTACATAAACACAGGTGGAGAGCAGCCACAAATTCAGGCAGTAACAGCACAGCAGCCAAGTACACAAGAGTATTGCATCCATTAGGGCCTGACATTTTGTGATTAATGTCAAACTATTTTCAGAGATGCATCAAGATAAAAGAAGCAAAACAAGAATCTGAACTAAACGGACTGCACCCTCATAGTTTTGCTCACACTGTGTTACTTGCACTGATGTACATTTGAGTATCTATGATTATATGTATTGTATAACCTTACTGACCTTACTTGAATCTTGAGATGCATTTGATTTGGTATTTAATTCACTAAGGCAACATCTTGTCGGGCAAAAAAATTAAAAGTGTTGAGAAAATGTTGTTTCTGTTGTGAGAACGCTGTCAAAATCTTCCAAGAAAAAGGTGGAACGAGTTGATGGTGCACAGAATTCACCTAAGGTCACGCACGCACGCACGCACGCACGCACGCACCAACTGTCGTTTAGCATCTGTGATGTAGAATGAGTGGTGTGTATAACACCGCCGGTGTAGTCAGGTGTCTGCCCCACCCGGTTCAAACGTTGAAATGGTGGCGGAACGGAACACGCTGATAGCTACAGGGGGGGCTATAGGGGGGAGGCTCTCTTTCACATTTGCCCAGTGCGAACATCCAGGCCAAAAGAGGCCCATTGCCTGTGTTTAAGACCTGAGGATGATTCTACAAATGTCTTCTAAATCCTGACAGTTTTCTGATAAACCTCATGTTTCTATGTCAGTGGTGCTCAAACTATTTCATGTCAAGGACCCCCAACAATATGTATTTGGCCGCCGACCCCCGTCTGAAAATATGTTGTTTGCAGGGACCCCCCGGACGCAAAGTTGAAAACGTTTGCTCTGAAAGAATGTAATCTGTCCGGAGGAAAACTCATAACTCCATTTTTGAGGTTTTTTATTTGTTTCCATAAATCAGTGCTATTGAACACCCTTTACGTCTGTGTGTTGTTTAGAAAATATTGATATACATTGCATGATAAATATTTATCATGCAAGTAATTGACAATATCTACTGTTACAACACCAACTTTGATGAGGCAGTATTGCATCGTTTAAAATATAAATTATATATAATGTTTTATTAATTTCTTTAAAAAAAAATATTTTTCATTTCCTGAAAGATTTACATTTTGGAGTTATGAGGTTTCCTCCAGACAGCAGAGATGTATTCAAAGATGTGGGCCACATTTTCACGATAAAAAAATAGCAGATCTACAAGCTCGTAGCGCGGCACTCTGTGCCACGCTATGAGCTTGCAGATCTGCTATTTTTCAATATTTAAAGTATAACTACACGACTCAACTGCGACTGTGTGATATGGCAACATATAATTTTCAGAAAACTCTTTAGATTTAGAACAGTGGTTTAGAACAGCACTTGGCTCTCAAAAATAGCAGAAGCACAAGCTCACAATGCCTCCCTCCGTGTCACATTGCAAACAACGTTTTGAGAACTACTGATTTAGAAGGCATAGAAGATATCGGCCTCAGAGTCTTGATGGGTTAAAGCCAATGTCCCGGATGCTATGCATCTCTGCAGAGAGAGAAAGAAAAAAAAGTGAAATATGTGTCGGTGTTCACATTTATTCGGACAGAATTCAATCAGCGTTTCCAAGACATTGCTGCCACTGAGAACGACATTAAGCTCTTCACACACCGATTGATGTGGCAGAAGTCATTTAGACTAGGCTATTCAATTGGAGGTTTATTGAGATCCAATGTGCAGATTATCTGAAGAGTTGACATCACCTTGTCCCTCTACTACAAGAGTTCTGTCGGAGTTTGTAAAAAGACATTCCTCTGATGTGCCCACGCAGCAAGAACCATGAGTCTGTTCAGCTACACTTGCACGCGAGCAAACCTTTTTCTCTGGCTATTCTTTATAATTAAAGCACGCTGAGAAGTAACCATGCTGACTGACAGCTAGGGCTGGCGAAATATGAACAAAATAGACTTCTTTCTTATATTAATAGTATAATATAGTATAATAGCATCAAAATGCAAATCCCAAGACCCAGAATCCCAATAAAATAATATCATATTTCTCAGGCCTAGCGACAGCCATCTTGCTGACATCCGTTGCATCTGTAAATGTGGTGGTCAACGCATGTAATATAAGCATTACCTTTCCCTTTGTTTCTTTTTTTCTCATATCATTTTTTATCCCACGATTTTGTAACCCATTTTGTGTCAATTATCTAATGTGATTCTGGGCTCTACACCCTCCACCAACCTGGGGAGAGCAACGGACTCATGCATGAGTGTCCAAGTCGCTCCTTTACACCTGGCAGGGGGGGGAGTTTCCCTGGTTGGACGCCGATGGCCTAGTCACCTGACACACTCCAATGCAGCAGTGTTGATTTTGTCGACTAATAGGCTACTATGCGGAATGTACGTTGACTACCTTTTTTCACGGACGATAACTAAATTGAAACAGAAATAAAAACTAGACTAAAATGTTAGGAAGGGACTAGTGGACAAGAGATCCAATATAAGAAAAACAAGTCATTACACATGGTTGCATGCTGAAAATAGCAGATCTACAAGCAGCGCTGCGATGCGTTGCAGCTTGTGAGCTTGTAGATCGGCTATTTTCAGCAAGTGTAAAATCAGCCATTGTGGCAGCATCAAGGGCCCGCCAAAATACATTTTAGTCGACTAAATCAAGACTAACACTAAAACATTCCAGGTGACTAAAATGGGACTAAAACTAAATGAAAACTATTCAAGAGACTATGACTAAAACTTTAATGTGCTGCCAAAAACAACACTGCAATGCAGCCTGACAGCGAGTCGCAGGTTCCACTCCCTGTCTCTCTCTCCCCGTTTCCTGTCTCTATCTACTGTCTCCTAAAGGCAGAAAAGCCCCAAAAATATATTTAAACTCCTTGAGAGCTCTACTTAGAAAGTGCCAGCCATATCTGCAACATGAGCGGAGATGGGGTGGTCTTAGTTTTTTGTTGGACATGAGATACTAACTAGACCGGGGGATCTGCGGAGGCCCAACGAGGCCTGCTAGCTGGATTAATGATTTGTTACACTCTGATCATGCCTATTTCATCTCGTTTTGAGCTATATAATGTTGATAAAGTATTTGGCCATTTTTATGTGGACTTATGTGATTAGCTAAAAATGCTAAAACTTGCTGGATTAACCACAAATAATCAAATCTCGTTCTCTCGGGCACGGCTACCTGTGGAAAGTTACGTTTATCTTGTTCTCGGGTGACTTAACTGTATCATTTGGGGGTACTTGACATTCAAATGTTGAACTCGTGCTATAATCCTGGAGTATAACACCCCGCCGCACATATTTCATTTCATCGTATGAAAAGCTAAATCACCCCGGCCCAGATGCCACGGGGAGAGACAGTATAACCCCACAAAAGCTTCTCTCTCTTTCTTTCTATCTATCTATCTATCTATCTATCTATCTATCTATCTATCTATCTATCTATCTATCTATCTATCTATCTATCTATCTATCTATCTATCTATCTATCTATCTATCTATCTATCTATCTATCTATCTATCTATCTATACCGGGTATATTCCTCTGTGTTCCTCATTGGTATGGAACGCTGACATTTCACTGTCCATCTGGAGGTCGTTGGGGAAGCTTGTATCGTGAGAGAGAAGTCAGTCGGGCTGCAGTGTGAGCTAAATGTGAGGAGGAGCAGCACTGCACATGCGACCTGAGATAATCAATACGCTGTCAGGGACACTTAGAGAGCCATCCTCGGTGTGGAGGCCCGGCATCCCTTTTCCCTCGGACAGAGATGAAGAAGCCACCAACCTGGCTGTGAGTGCATGTCACTCGGACCCTCTCGGAAAGTGAGAGAGAGAGAGAGAGAGAGGGAGAAACTTTTATGAAAACATAACGTTTTCACGTCAAGGTGGAACGCTTATCCGACACACCAAAGGTCCGACATGGGGAAATCACCCGTCGCTTGGACATGTGTTGGTCCGACATACTGTATGTTGGTCTGACATGCGTTGCGTCGTGCTTGCGGTTATGGCTTAGGTTAGGGTTAGGTTGTCAGTTTAATGACTGTCAGAACCTTTGGTGTGTCGGAACTAAAGCCCCAAATTGTAATGTATTAATTTGGCCATGGACCCCTAGTTCTAGGGAGGGACGACACCCCCATGCAGAACCGATGATTTGTTCTTAAAAATGTTTGTTACAAATATTTATACTCAGATTTGCACACATTTTCACAATGTTTCAAAAATATCAGATCTACAAGCTATCACTATAAGCTCTAATCTTCTCTATAGCTTTCCACAGTTCGAGTGTTCAAGCTCCTCTCTCTCGTGACTCGCTTGTGACTCTTGATCTATAGCTCTCACTCTCTCATGTGCGAGGACACCAACATGTTTTAACCCTGAACCTAAATACTAATATAGTCTGTTGCACACCGAAAATAGGTGCGATTGTGAGCTTGTACATAGACTATTTGTGTGTGCGACATAAATCGTCCTCACGTCTATTTCTCATGTTCTACTGCGCTCGTTGTGGGGCCATTTTGGCTCTCACAGGTGTAGTAATACAAGTAGGCTACCCACTCACACATTCGCGCGTGCACAGACAAAATGCATTTGGCACTCAGGGGAGCAGCCTCTCGGTGGTAGAAGTGGCTGCGACACAATAATTGTGGGCAGACTGGTAGGTGAGGAGGAATATGACAATATGAGATGGCAAATTGATTTTCAATCTCTGTGGAGTGAAGGCTTTTTACATGAAACACGGGGGGGGGGGGGGGGGATCAGAGGGAGAAAGGGCTGCCTTCTGCATTACAATTTGCATCTATCCCCTTCTGCAGCAAAAATAAAATAAAAACTCTATTACATAAAATTATTCAATAGACGTACAGAACGTTTCCTGAGAAATGTGTCCAAATCAGCTCTCTTCCCTCAATTGGGTGAATGTGTTTATTTTTACATTGCATTTTGTAGCCCCTCTCATTTCAAACCGCACACACCAGAGAAATCTCATTTCAATCACTTTACCATAAGCGATTCGTCGCTGTCGTGTGTGTGTGCGTGTGTGCGTGCCAGGCTGCTCATCAGTGACACCTACTGTATAGGTCTGCCAGGGGTATTTCCGTATACTGAAGCGAACATACATACATGGAGACATACGGACAGACATTGCTTTGCCTTGGAGTGGCTAGCACCACTCAAAAAAAATCATTAAAAAGTTGAAATCGTTTTTTTTCCCGTTTTTTTTGCAAGCAACGTGAGCCGTTTCACCCACCTCAGGTGTTTCTGCGAGAGCTGGTTTCATCTCCAGCCATTATTGTCTCCGGTGGGAGACCAGAAAAAAGCATCCGATTTCACTGTGTGATTGGTTTACTTGGCTAATAGGACCGCAGTGCTCTTTTGTTGAGACATTCTGGAGTGTGACAAAGCTTCAAAATGCTTCGTGGAGGGTTATTGTGCCATTTGGCAGCTAGGGATAGATTGAATCTTGGCATTTGATATTTGTGTGTGTGTGTGTGTGTGTGTGTGTGTGTGTGTGTGTGTGTGTGTGTGTGTGTGTGTGTGTGTGTGTGTGTGTGTGTGTGTGTGTGTGTGTGTGTGTGTGTGTGTGTGTGTGTGTGTGTGTGTGTGTGTGTGTGTTTTCATAGTAAAACTAATGACTAATTGCCAGACTGATATAATTGGACCTTCAGATTTTTTTTAATAAGAATTCAAGCTTAATAAAGGAGTACCATGCAGGGTCGCGAACACTAGACTCCCCCCCCCCCCCCCCCCCCCCCCTTACACACACACACACACACACACACACACACACACACACACACACACACACAATGCTTTCCTTTTTAACTACTACAATAATGGTAATTACAAAGTTAATATGCTCTAATTGCTAGGAGGGGATGAATTACTTTTTGCCACTAATCCCGTCGTCTTGGAGCCTCTCCCCCAACTCTCATTATCCGCTCTTGCAACAGGTTGCGTCAGTCGACATTAAAGGAATATTTGAACGTGCAAACGGGCCCGTCGGTCCGACGCAGCACAGCCATACAGCAATGTCAGGGCTCATAAAACTATTCATGATTCTTTTTCTCAAAGTGTGAGAAAGTGCTACTGCCAAGTCAATTTCACACAGAAATCGTCCTGGGGGGGCCTGGAGGGGTCTTAGTTAGGTGACTGGGTATATATATGTCCACATAGCAGCCAGAGCTGTTAGACTATACTATATGCCGCAGTTGTAATTTTCAACATGAATTGTGTTGTCAATACGTGTTTTTTTATTTCTACCATATAATGTCCAATATTGGAACAAATCACCTCAAGCTACTTCTTATACCAAGGCCGTCAACTCCGGGATAATAAGCCAATAATAATAAGTTGCGGGGCGGGTGGGCACCTTAAAATATATAGGCTACTCTAAGGTGGGCACCCACTGTCGTTATAGGAACCTTCTGCCCTTGTCTTATACCCATGCAGTCTACGGGAGAAGTAAGCAACACATCAAATATCCTCTTCCCGTAAGCTTTCTCCTTTTAGCACATCCTCAATACATTAAACAACTCTTATCACCCCCCCCACACACACACACACACACACACACACACACAATTGTGTAAACATTAGGATGTGTGAGGAACATAAAAGAGAAATTGTATGACACCGCTCATGATTGCATGTTATGTGAATGGGTTTACTGCGCCGCGGCAATGCTCCTCATAGCATGGCTTTGATAGCTTCTCTCTCCTCGGCTTGCCTTATCAGAAGACAAAATCTCTGTCTGGGGTGTTAGGGTTAGGGGAAAAAAGCCTCGCTCCGCATCCCTCACTGAGTCCTTGGGCGATCTCGAGGTGAAATGCCTATTGCTTTATTTATTCAATTTCACAAGTACTGGCGCCCGTAATCTCAATAAGCCCCGGCCATTGGACTGAATTATCTGTACATAATGCCCGTTGGGAGGCCTGTCAATGCTGCTCTCTCCTTATAGGAGGTTCTGAAAGCCCCCCCTAGAGCCCTCAATGACCCCCCCCCCCCCCCAAACAAACACACACACACACACACACACACACACACACACACACACGCTCCACCTCACCCCCACACAGAAGTATATTGTCTGTCGGGTGGAAACCTCTTATGTCCAAAACAAATGTTAAAATTATGTTCCGTGTAGCGTTTCGAGCTCGTGGAACTATATTATAAGTTGAAATGTTGGTAGATACGAGGTTTTGGGCCCGCCAGCGGCGGTGGTGATGTGTGAGGGGAATACAGTAGCAGCAGGCGCCTCAGACGCCACAGACAAAAGGGCATTGCATTAGAAAGCCATATACCTCTGCTGTGTGACCTTTGGCTGCGTTGCGGAGGTCAGCTCCCATCCCTGTGGACGCCCCACCAGTCTGCTTCAGTCAGGAGAAGCCAGTGAGAGGGAGCGAGGGAGCAACAGCGCTGGTCAATAGATTCTAAATATGTGGGATTGGACGCTTTGCTAGGACAGGCGCCCGGGCAAAATGGAAGCGTGTTGTTATGACTGAATGTTTCACTGTGGGTGGCAGCCCTTCTCACTCTCTGTGTGCGTGTGTGTACGTGCGAGTGCCCGCATATGCGTCGTCAATGTGTTCTTCAGACAACAAACAATTCATCCCTTGCTTGCACAAACTGACTATAGAGAAAACTCATTGGTAACTGCATCATGTTCACTTGTGTACTAGGCTATTATTGTATGATTTTTCATGAGCTAAAAGATGAGCATCTAATTGTTCTTGTTTTTGTTGTTTGCGTTTTTCCTCTGCATTGTCATACTCGTTTATTGATTATAGTAATTGTATCCATTGTGTTTTGTTTATATCAGTGGTTCCCAAAGTGGGGGGGTCCCAAGCTTAATGATAGTTTGGAACCAAGTGGGCCCTTATGAGTATGTAACTCTGAGAGTGTACAAATGGAACCAAACAGGTCCATTTGGTTCCATATTTACACTCTGAGTTAAATTAACATTGATTTTACAATATAAATTAGGAGTCCGTATCACAGTTTGCAGAAATGACTGAACCCAATTGCAGAGCCACTCGCAGAAAAGGTTTCACATTAACTTATTTATTAAGGAAGTGAAGTTTACAACAAAAAAGTAGAGAAAGCAAGGAGTAAATCAGGAAGTCCGAAAAGGCAACTAATCAGAAGCACAAAACCAAAATCAGGAAGTCCAAAACTACAATACTTTCAGAAGCATAGATGCAAAAAAAGCTTCAAAAGCTTATAGCCTATAGCACAAATCCCAAATACCTATTAGAAGCCAAAATAACAAACCAGAAGTCAGATACTGTACTATAAGACAGATATTTAAAGAAATAGTAAAGATACGAGTAAACAGGTTGTAACATAAAGGAATGGGGAACCAAACAAAATCCTAAAGTATATTTGGGGTGCATGGCTCTCCACACTGTGAGGTCGGGGTTCGATCCCTGGCCGGGTCATACCAAAGACTGTAAAAATGGGACCCAATGCCTCCCTGCTTGACACTCAGCATCAAAGGGTTGGATTGGGGGGTCAAATCTACTAATCAAATGATTCCCGAGCGCGGCACGGCTGCAGCTCACCACTCCTTGGCGCCGGCTCACTGCTCCAAGAGATGGGTCAAATACGGAGAACACATTTCACTGCGGTAACATGTGTGACAAATGGTATGAATTTGACTTTGATCGAAGGCCATTGGGGACATGAACAAAATTACAAAATAGAGGGTACGTGTCTACTGAAAGAAAGCAACATCATTTCTGATATGAAGATAAAATGCATGTGATTTTTACACAAAGAGTACATTTCAATTGATGATAAACAAAATATATTAAAACACTTTTAAAAATAGATTTTGGTGACCCACTCAATAAAATACACTTGAAAAGATCACAGGGTCTGCACATCGTACCAGTTTCATGGAATGACTCACACAATATGTCCACAGTTGAAAAGCATTTACCACAGTTTGCCTTGTAATAAGGGAAAATTAGCTACAGTAAATGTGTGGCAAATCTGCAAAAAAATGCTTCCCACTAGCTTTCTTCACAGATGTGTTCATAAAGGTGTCTACATTCACATATAAATTTGTTCCAACTCCCTTGGGAAACTTTGTGACAGCTGCTGAAAGTTGGGTTACCATTGAACAACCAATTTCCCAAATTTCATTTTCATTATAATTTCATTAAGTTGCATGTGTGGGGTTTTCATGATTCTGAATCCATTGCAAGCATTAGTTTTGCGCAAAAAAACACTCGTTTGCCTAAAAATGGCCATAGCCGTCATCACAAATGTGATGAGGTCAGCACATTTGGTCACATTTGGGAAAGTGGCTATGGCCAAGTGGCTATGGCCAATTTAGCCCAAGGAGTGTTTTCGTGCAAATTAATGCTTGTAATGGATTCAGCATCATGCAAACCCCCTAGTTTGACATGTCACATGCTACTTAAAGCATAATGACATTTTGGGAAATTTGCTTTATATTGGTTGATAATGGTACCCCAACTTTCAGCAGCTGTCACAAAGTTTCCCAAGGGAGTTGGGTTGGAACAAATGTATATATGTTATAGTAGCCACCTTTATGAACACATTTGTGAAGAAAGCTAGTGGTAAGCATTTTTTTTTTTGGCAGATTTGCCACACATTTTGCTAATTTTCTCTAACTATTGGCAGGCCTCTAATTAAGCCGGTGGTAATCCCAGTGCCAGTGATAGATAGTGAGGCATTGTTCAGAAAGAGAGGAATTCTACAGATTTCTCCCCAATCAAGCAACACATCAGGCTGTCGATCCTCGGCGTAGACCTGGCAAGTGGAAATTGTGCGCGAGTGAGGGAGCGCTGCCATATTCTGTGGGCGACAAAGAACTCCAATGAGTCATCAGAGTTGAAGATAGGAGAGATGAATAGACTATAGGAGGGGTGGTACATAGGCTAAAATAGGATCATTTTGGCGGTGCATGCGCTTTCTTTCCTTTTTGAAGCAGAAATGTTGTTCGAGCGCTCCTCATACGCAGAACAAAGGGCATGTTTCCAGCACTATAGCCTGCCTTGTTCAAACTCTGTATGGTGCAATGCAATGCACGTGGTTGATGGACTCGTACAGTAACACACACACTCATAGTGGTGTGGGGGGGTGCCTTGTTATCGTCTCTGACACGTGGGAACCTCATATGTCCAAGACTGTAACTTTTCAGGATTCAAATTCAATAAAAAGCTAAAGTAGCAGATCGACAAGCCCGAAGCACGTTGATTGGCGTCTGGTTTCGAGCTTACAGATTGCTAAACTTTTGATGCTTTTGTGTCACACTGTACGTGCACAAAACAACTTCCCTTTTCCAGACCACGAATGCAGCATTTACTGTATGGTGAAAGAAATGCAAATGCCACTCCTTTCCACGCTTTTTTTCCCGAAGTCTCCTGAACTTAAACACAGTATTTTTTGCGTTGAACAAATTTGTTTAGAAATCCAGGTCGTGCACTGCACGACCACTAGCTAAAGAGTGCTGGGTTGCGCCCCGAAAATAGCTGAGAGCGGTGAGAGCTTGTATCAGCTATTTTCGCTATTTTTGTCCAAAACTGCCCTCTTACGGGATTTCAGCCCCTGCCTCTCTAACACTCTCTGCACGTCCCTGACGTTGTAGTATGATCAAGTAGGGTGTTAATTTAGCACACAAAAAAACACACACAAAGTTGAAACAAGATAAGAGGTTTCTGTCTGACGGGGACGTTGTGCTGTGTTGGCGGTAAGGGTCAAGTGGCTTCCTCAAGGGCAATTCAACAGTGATTGAATACAGTGGGTGTTGTGGGTGGGGTTGAGTGTTGATTTTCCACTTTCCTAGACTTATCTCAAATTAACATGCTTTAATAATACAATTACTATGTTGTAGATGCTAGAAACAACCAATGCAAAAGTGAGGCGAGAGAGCAGCTGTTGCACAGATGCTCTAGGTATAGTGAGATTTATAAAACAATAAATCAAATCAAATCTTTTTTTTAAATTTCCAACGACCGAGGTCGAACCGAAGTGCTTCACATCACAGAGCATAATATGAAAGCAGGTAAACATTAAAGAAGCTATAACATGCATTTCATGAATTGCTTTTAATATGTAATAGCATATTGTTTATGTCCCTCTATGTATTTCTAATGGTTTGAGCCTAAATCACCACTCTGATATAACCACTCCATGATGTGTGTGATGTGTAATTAACAAGAAAAGTTTGACATTTTACATCACAGAATATGGTTTATAGGCATAAAAATGCTATGCTTTACAATGGACTATATATATATATATATATATATATATATATATATATATACACACAAATAAAATGTTGTTTCTGTCCATTATATAGCATAAAAAAATATTTTATTTAGAAATGTATCTAAAGGGTAGTCCCTTGATTGGCAGCAACTCATTTCCAAGGGGGTCCTCATGGTACATCATGCAAGACAATATTAGTAACACAATACAAACAATAAAGACATACGCCAAGAGCTCAGCACAAACCCACCACAATCCTACTACATGAGTATACTCGTAACCCCAGAGGTACATTAAGAAGAAAATATACAAAGAAATTCAAGTAATAAAACAATCAATGTAAATAAGTATGATGCCAATAGTATAGTCTCCCACAAGAAAAAAGAAAAAGATAATAATAATGCAAATCAGAAACAAGAACAGCTAGATGTAATATTAACTAACAATGCATTCTTGAAAGCATCAAAGGAAGTAATCGACCTAAGCGACAAGGGCAAGCTGTTCCAGTCAGACGGTACTTTGAACTTAAAAGCAGTCTACCTACAGTATCTCTCTAGAGACCTGGGCACAATGAAATAAATATGTTGTATGTCTTAGAGAATAAGCCGATGCGAATTGGGTCAATAGCTATTTTAAGTATGTAGGATAATTAAAATAAAAACATTTGAACACAAAAGTAACCAATTAAAGTGTCTCCTAGCTTGGGGTGATAACCATCATACATGACACAATGATGCGTCTGATAAGGACACCTCAAAACAAACCTTATATTATTAAAGACTCAACGAATGAAGGTGAGTTTCAGAGGTGTTCTGGTAAATTGTGTCACCAACTCACCATAGTCCAATATTATAGGAAATAATAGCTGTTGTGCAATTCATTTTCTTGTCTTGAAAGAAAAACAAGTAATTGATTGATGTACATTATTTCAAGACTAACATTTATCCTAGTTATAATGAAATCAATGTGAGGCGTAAATGAAAGCTCTGAATCTAACCAAAGACCCAGGTATTTAAAAGAGTCAACTGATTTGAGAGGAGACTGATCAGCAAAATGAACAGACAATGCAGTAGATAAATGACTGAGGTTATATATTGTACCAAACAGCATACTACAAGACTTTTTCTTATTCAATATAGGATTATTATTAGAGAGACAGTTCTGGACCAAAGACAATTCTGATTGTAGAGCGGTTTGAATTTGAGCTACAGTATATCAGAGTGTGATGAGTGAATGGCCGTGTCATCTGCAAAAAGATGACATTATTTTGGGGAGATCGTTGATGAAAGTTGAAAAAAGTAAAGGACCCAATATAGATTGTTAGTTTCCACCAAATCCAACATCCCAGTTAATTGTGCTCAGGCATGTGTGGAAGTCAGTCTATAGTCCCACACACCCTCCAATCTCATACTGTACTAATGGTTCAACTACAGTGGTCTGTTTAAGTAGACTGATGTTCACTCTTTACATGTTAAACATCTGTCAACCTCGTAAGTGATCAAACTCCCTTCACCCCCCCCCCCCCCCCCCCCCCCGCCATCTCCTGTAGTAACATCCTAGGTTTTCATTATGTCAGCGTGTCATATTCAATGCAGGTTCATATATATTTTTTACAATATTGTTTTAATTTATTGTGTTCGCAGGTTCTGCCCCTAGGGATTGAGATGTCTAGTGTCATGTAATTTCATAACTGTGCCACACATTGTTCACGAGCATATCACAGGTATATAGAGCCCACACCACCAAATGCAGTGCAATATCATTGCAATAAAGGTATATTCATCTGCAGGGCTGAACTGCAGGGAAGGAAGGTCACACACAAACTGAGTCACCAAGATTCTTTCGATTCTTTATTTCCTATAGTGGCAGCCGTAGCTGAATGGGTAGAGAGGCCATCTGGGAAAACCAATGTCCCTGGTTCGTGGCCCCAAAGTGAGCTTATCTGCTATTTTAGAAAAATCTTGAAAAGCAAACATTTGAAACTCAAATGTGTGGGAGTCCCTCCCTTGATCAACACATTTTGAGATGGGGGGGCCTGTGGCCAAATATGTATACTTTTGGGGGCCCTTGATGTGAAAACTGATATAGCATATTATGCTTTTCAGAAAACTGTTAGGATTTAGAAGATATGTTTAATCGGCCTCAGGTCTTAATGGGTTAACCACTAACTGCTAAATTGAGGAGACAGCTCCCGTAAATTATTATTATTACCCTTATTATTATTATTATTATTATTTATACATTTGCCAAGTCTCTGTATGTCTCACTGCGCAAAAAGCATGGAATACGGTTGAGTATATTCCAGGAAACACCCGTATAAACTCCCGAAATGTAGCCTACCATCACCCCCATATATTACTGTATATGCTGCTAAACTTGAGGTTTACGGGCAAATCTAGTGCCCATAATTGCCCGTTAAACATGTTTTACATAAACACACATAGTTACATCATCAGCCAATCCCACAAGGAGGCGATCCAAAGGGTCAAAGGGACCACCGAGATACGCAGCAAGCTGCCAACTCACGCTCTGATTGGCCGAGCGATGCCACCAAAAATACAGAATCCACGATTGGATTGGATGAGCGACGCCAACAGAAATACACAATCCCTGATTGGCCGAGGGGGTCAACGGCATACGCAGCCGAAAACAGTACTTGCGCAAGTAATATCTGGGTGGGGCATGCATTTCCGACTTGCATCGTAGGCCAGTGCCCAACAGGCACTGCTGTAGTTATATGTGGGAAAAACTGTGCTCAGTCCAGAATGAAGAACGATTCACATTGCACACACGCATATTCTTCAAACCTCTCATTTATTTTGAATTTAATTTGTGTCTGCAAAGTGAGTGAGTGCGAGAACACGTTGTATGGATGTGTATATCAGCGTTAATTAAAGTGTGTGTGTGTGTGTGTGTGAGTGTGTGTGTGTGTGTGGTGGGGGGGCTGTGATGAGACAGAGGGGGGGTCCTGCTGGCTGGGGAGAACATCTGGTCTTCATCAGAGAGAGAGAGAGAGAGAGAGAGACGCTACAGCGTACAGATGGCAGAGATGGTCTCCACACACTGCACCACCACACACGCACACACAACCACACTTTTGTATTAGCCCATTAAGACCCGAGTTCGATTCAACAAAGCCAAACAGGGAGGCACTGGGTCCCACTTTTTCTTTGGAACATGACCTGGCCGGGGATCGAAACCCGACCTGCAGTCCCAGGGCGGACACTTTAACCACAAGGCCACTGAGCTGGTGATTCTACAATGTAATTACTTCTAAATCAGTAGTTCTCACACTTTCAAGATTTTCTCAAAAAACAAAAAAACAGCTTGTTTGTTTCTGCTATTTTTGATTAGTATAGCCAAAGCAAAACCAATCTAAAAATGACACGGATGCTTTCCCGGTATTAATTGGTTATTAGTATTAGGGAAAACATTATTTGAAGGTGATTTTACGGATATCATAAAAATACGTTTTTAACCCTATAAAGCTGAAAATGGACAATCCACAAGCTCACGTGTCTCACTGTGACACGTTGCAAACTTGTATATCGTCTATTTTCAGTTCGTGACACAGGCACTAATATACCCTAAGCCCAACTTAATTATATGCTCAAAAGTCAAAATGCCAATATCAATAGAGGGTATGCGTGTCACATCACCATCAAACCCGGAAGTTTTACAGGAACATCTACTGAGTGGCAAAACACTACTTTCTGGCCTTGACAGCCCATACATCAAAACAAAAAAGTTGTATTTGATGGCATTAAACGACATTTATTTTTCTTTTTTTTAAGATATCTTTTTGCGGCTTACGCCTTTTATTGGTTTTTGAAGGGACAGACGGTAGGCTGACAAAACGGGAGAGAGATGGGGGGATGACATGCAGTAAAGGCCGTGTCGGGCTCAGGAGTCGAACCCGCGGCACACTGTGATTACCAGTCGGGTGCCCAGACGGTTACGCCACCGCCTGGGCCGCATT
This sequence comes from Protomyctophum bolini, assembly GCF_963924005.1. NCBI lineage: Eukaryota > Metazoa > Chordata > Actinopteri > Myctophiformes > Myctophidae > Protomyctophum > Protomyctophum bolini. The sequence goes on along the minus strand of NC_137862.1, from coordinate 28,628,949 downwards.
AAATTACATTAAACTGACACTCACTTTTCCATTCACTTTATGCACGTGCATACCCTCTATAACCACAAATCAGCTATTTACTTGCGCAAGCAGAGCGCGCAAGTAATCATTTCGCTTGGTCTCTTCGAAGTGAAGCCAAGTTTTCTTCAACCGTAAGTCTGTGCCTGGTTTGCTGGGACTAGTTACAAGTTACACATTACGTCATATACACACCATGTACTCTGGTCCCAGTTCTCAACGATGACGTAATGTTGTAACTGGTCCCAGCAAACCAGGCACAGACTTACGGTTGAAAAAAACTTGGCTTCACTTTTTGGAACCAAGTAACCACAGTATACTGCTAATCAAATTACAACTACATACTCTGTATGTAGTTGTAATGTGATTTGTAATTTGTAAATCTGTGCCCGGTCTGCTGGGACCAGACTACACAGATGACCATATCTCTTACGTCATCACTGAGAGCTAGTCATACATATACACACACCGTGTACTCTGGTCCCAGCTCTCAACGATGACGTAATGTGGTATCTGGTGGGACCAGATTACACAGATGACCATTTCTCTTACGTCATCACTGAGAGCTAGTCATACATATACACACACCATGTACTCTGGTCCCAGCTCTCAACGATGACGTAATGTGGTAACTGGTCCCAGCAAACCAGGCACAGACTTACGGTTGAAAAAAACTTGGCTGTCACTTTTTGGAACCAAGTAACCACAGTATACTGCTAATCAATTTTTTTAATGAAAAAAGTAGAACACATATGTATACATGTAAAAAATAAAGATCTATATATCATTCTTATGTACAGATCACCTAAAACAAACCTTTCGGAATTAAACACATTTCTCAAAAAAATGGTAAAGTATCTATCATCTCCGACTTCCACAATTATGATAATAGGAGATTTCAATGAAGACCATTATACTGAAAAAGATATAAATATAAAGACCTTCATGTCAAGATTAGGCTTTAAACAATTATTAAAGTACAATTATTTGAAAGTATTATTACAGCAATTGAAGTTAGAGACACATATTACTCTGATCATGATTTAGTATTAATATCACTATAGTACAAAATGAATTTGAAGTAATAAAATAATTATACTGTATAATATATTTTAATTCAGTTTATATACCTTTTTTTTCATCACATATCAAGGATTCATTTTTCTGTAAAAAAGTAGTTAGGTAGCAAATAGTTACACGTAATGATTATACATTTCAAACGTTCCTTCACAGAGATACTGAGATGTGATAGTTTCCAGCGGTCGAAAGTACTTGCGCGCTCTGCTTGCGCACTAGTAGGCCATTTATGGCCTACTAGTGTGCAACAAGCAAGTATGCACTCGGCAGAGTGCAGTTCTAGTTATTCCTGTTGTGAGGACCAGAAAAGTTGTCCTCACAAATGTCTGACATGCACGTGCACACTCGAGGCAAAGTGTCTCCTTCTCGAAACTCGAGAAAAGTTGCTAATCACTGATGAGAACACAATGGCACTGTGCTTGAGACTGAATAATACGCACGCACGCACGCACAGCTGATGCTATTCAGGGATACAGACGAGATGTGCTCAGGCTGACATTTTAAGAAGCCACAAACAATGGTAATTAAATTATCTATGTTGAAATTATGAAAATGTGTGCTTGACACACGGCCAACGTTTTGGACAGAATGCCAATGTCGACCCCATACTATCAGAGATGGGTATGGAACTAAGGTGTGCATTTTGAAGTCATACTGTGCAACTTTTTTTTTGTATTAAACTAAAGTTTTTTGTACATTTTAATAATATTTTTCACAATCGTTTTTTTTCTTTTTCTTTTGCAATATGGCACAGGCACTTGGAGGAAGTGTCTTGGAACGAGACATGTATTAATATTTTATAAATGGTATGTGACAGACCGTTTCTGACGACACTGACAGGGTCTATTCTCGCAGACCCTGCCTCATTTGATTTGAACAGTCTTCTGGAAGACACGGTTCTAACAGACCATATAGACAGATGGTGTAATAACAGTGCTGTAATAAAACAAATATTTGAAAAACGGAAATAAGCTTATTTGTGTGTGTGTGTGTGTGTGTGTGTGTGTGTGTGTGTGTGTGTGTGTGTGTGTGTGTGTGTGTGTGTGTGTGTGTGTGTGTGTGTGTGTGTGTGTGTGTGTGTGTGTGTGTGTGTGTGTGTGTGTGTGTGTGTGTGTGTGTGTGTGTGTGTGTGTGTGTGTGTGTGTGTGTGTGTGTGGGGGGGCAGCAGAATCAAATGTTTTATGGTCACGATTCACCATGAGTGTGCCCTGGATGGCTTGACATAATTTATAGACCTAGACTTTTGGAAATCTCTGGAAAATGATTGATTGGCAAAGTCTCTGGCCACAACATGGCTACCACATTTGTATGACGACAAGAAAACACAAGACCAGATGAGATCAGATCATTTAAGGGCGTGTTATTTAAATGACGCTCGGTTTCAGCCGTGACATTAATCAAAGCTCAGACTAAATTTATGGGCTGAATATATAGGATCACTTGATGTGTGCACGTTGACGTGGGCGTATACTGTATATGCTCATTCCTAAGTCTATTTTCACTTTCTTATGCACAGAGTACAGTGGGGTGGCAGTACCTCAGGGGTAGAGTGACCGGATGGTGAACCCGCAAGGTTCCAATTACGAACCCGTCTCAAGTTTAGTCAACATAGGGAAAGAAGGAGGACCAAATGATGAGTTTATATGACTAGTCCTTACCCGTTGTATGGACAATTTCCCCCCTTAAATATATTTAATTGCTCTTCATTTTAACTTGTATAATATATTTGTATACACACAGATGTAACAAATATACGTGGAGACATTTGAAAGGTGAAGATGCCTGTGGAGCCCCCCATTGAATGGCATTTGTATGTCTGTTAAATGTGAGAGTGTAAATGGGTCAATTGTATACGCTGTCTCTGAGTTACATGAGACCCCCATTACTATTGTAAAAGCAATGTTAATTGAACTGTGAGAGTGTAAATTAGTTCATTTGGTGTGGTTCCATTGGGTTCTAAATTATAATGTAGCTGGGGACATGGGGGAACTCCCCCCATGCATTACCGTAAAATATGATGTATCTCATTCTCCACACACACGCACGCACGCATGCGCGCACGCGCACACACACACACATGCTTACACACACGTGCGTTGCGAAAGTAGCGAAACACACACACGCGCGTGGCGAAAGTACACACACACACACACACACACGTGCGTTGCGAAAGTAGCGAGACACACACGTGCGTTGCGAAAGTAGCGAGACACGCACACACACACACACACACGCACGCATGGCGAAAGTACCCACACACACACGTGCGTTGCGAAAGTATAGCTGCGTGCATGTAGCTCATGTGTACGGCACGGCGAAGGAGGTGGTAGAGGAGGGAACGGACAGTGTGGTGTCGAAACAGATGTTGCGCGGAAAACTGTGTCCCAGTATTAATCAATGTCCATCCCAAAATGCAATTCACTTGTGACACTGGTGACACGTGATTTCCGGGGAGAGGAGTTCCGCATTTTTTATTCACTAATAAATTAATTATTAATCATTAATGTGTCAAATCGAAAAAAATAGCTTCGTTAAGACCTCCATATTATTATGGTCAATGCCTATGTGAAAAGTGGGAGTGATTGGTGCAGGCAGTGTGGAGCTATGACAGTGTTTCTGACACACACACACACAGACAGACAGACAGACATTGGCTGAATTATGATATGATGATATATGCGATGCAATATGAGTATGACTGGCAGAAAAGGACCGATGGAAAAAAACGTTAGTTAAACTTGCAGAGTGACAGATTACTTTACCTGGGTTACATCTTCTGATAATGCTGACATGACATAATAATCACATGTAGTGTTTCATTAGCGCGATGGAAGGTGACGGCTACGGCTGAGCTTGTTGTGCTGCTGAGACAGTGCATCTCGCCATGAACACAGTAACACACACGTTGAAACAAGGTGGTAAATATACCAAGAAGGAGTGGACAGTGATGTCATTGTTATGTAACACGGAAGTAGTATGGACTTGAAGCTGTTTATAAACAGTCAATGACATCACTGATGGATCCTTGGTGTTACTCTTCCTGCGACCGATGAGGCTTTCACCGTCGTCCTGACTCTCTTTTTCTCTTCTTCTTCCCCCTTCATGGGCCCCTTGGGGGCGCTGGGCCTCGGTGCATCGCACCGGTTGCACTGTCGATAGTTTTGCCACTGAGATCGGTGCAGGCACAAGCCGTAGTAGAATAAGGTAGGCCTACTGTCCTATAGCAAGCTTCTTCTTTTTTCCGGTGAGTATAGCTACCTGGTTTTGTTTATTTCCGGGGAATTCTAAATCCTCACACGCTGTCGCACTGGACCAATGCTAGCTCTGACCCAAAGCTTGTAAACTGGAGAACAAAGACTGCAATCAAACTGGGGCAGTGGGGATGATTAGCTTCAATGCACATTTAGCAGCCACATTGGAAAATTAATTGGGCCTCTTCCTTAGTGGGTCTTACCAATCCTGCCACCATAATTAAAACCCACGCACCCCGTTTATCCGGCCGCCTTTGTCTGCCTTCTCCTACCAAACCACACCGTTTTTTGGAGGCAAAAAGGAAGTGATAATTATGATCAAATTAGGAGTTTGGACATCTGCACATATTATGCTTTGCTTTGCTTGGAAGGGCAGAACATATTCATGAACACAGCAACAAACATTGTCAGAGCTAGCAAAGATTCTAATTTCCGTCCGTAGCAAATAACAATAAAACGAGATATTGCAGAAGGAAACAGAAACATATCCCTCCTACCCTCAGATAAAACAATAATATGAAGTGCACATGTGTAAATAAAACAAGAACCTCTGTCCTTAGATCAGGGGGTATTCGACTCGAGGGTCTGGGACCTCTAAGGTGTCCTCAGAGTATATACAGGGGGGCCGCCAAATCTATCAATTTGTGCGAGTAACTTTTATTTTACACTTGAACCCTAGCATCCCTATTCTGAGGGAAACATTATCCAAATATAGCAGATGTACAAGCCCGCAACGCACTGAGGCATAAAGTAAAGTTTTCAAATGATTGAGGGTTTAAAAGACAACTTTAGTTTTCTTCAACCAAGGCTCATGTTTTAGGTTATTAGAGAAAGTAAAAGATAAGTGTTCATTGTTTTTCATGTGCTGCTTTCGTTCGTTTTAGGGATTTTAGCTGTTTTTGACAGGGGGGCGGGGGCATTCGAGCATGGGCCTAAATACGTATTTTTTTACAAAATATTATGGCGATTTATTTTTTTACTATTTACTATAGTCCTAATAGACCCCCAGGAAATTACATCTAGCCACAGAGAATCACAGGATCTACTGAATGTGAAGGAGGCCTACTGGGAGGAAGTCACACTGTGTCATAGGCTCAATAGGTCAGTTTGACACATTCAGTACATCTCGTGATCTTTTGTGGTCAGATGTAATTTCTTGGGGTCTAGTAGGACTATAGTAAATGATAAAAAAAAATGCTATAACATTTTGTAAAACAATACATATTTAGCCCCTTGTTCGAATGCCCCGCCCCCCTGTCAAAAACAGCTAAATTCCCTAAAACGAAAGAAAGCAGCAAATGAAGAAAAATGAACACTCTTTCTCTAATAACAACCTAAAACTAAAGTTGTCCTTTAAGTCGTTAACTGACTGTGCTGTTAAACAAGTGTGAAATCAAGTGTAAAATCTATGAAAAAGTGCAACACAATGCAATTTGATACAAATATGATGTAGTGGGGGTCCCTGCCTCATCTGTCTCTCAGCTAAGAAGCCAGACCAAGGGGTCCTTGGCCTGAGAAACATTGGAGACCCCTGTTTTAGTCTCTTAGATACTGAATCCAAAAAGAAAGTATGCACATCTCTAAAAAACGTCCAGGTGCTGAACAAAAAGATACATACAGGAGAAGGAGATGTAGCCTACTGTAGTCCGCACACTGTTTTGAAGCTCCCACAGGAATTTTATTTAGAAGGATATGACAACGTTTCGACCCCCTATGGCGGGGTCGAAACGTTGTCATATCCTTCTAAATAAAATTCCTGTGCCGAGCTACAAAACAGTGTGCAGACTATAGTACATCTCCTTCTCCTTCCTTAGATATACATACTGTATATCTAAAGGGCTCAGAACCTAACGAGCCGTGAAGCACATGCAGTATTTAAGGGTTCTGGATTTGTTTCAATCCAATAATCCACACAGCTATATGGCATGGTTAAGGATAAAGTTAAGAGTCATTATATTAGCATGGTCCGACGTGTGCAATCAGGTTGACCACCTGGGTGGGAGGGTGGGTATATTCCCTCTAAGTCCCTGTCTCCCTCCAGTCTCCAAGTGATTGATGACAGGTCAGTTGTACCAGCAGCGGCCTTGCACCAAATTTCCAATCCTTCCACAGGGAAATTGCTCATTTCTTCAGAAGTCCATTTCCATTTTGCAACTAGACAACGTGTTAAGTCTATGCATTACGCTGCCGCCCGCCACAGAATTGTGATGAATTGCGGCCCGTGTTGGACTAGGGCAGCAAAAATAAATATATTAATTTGTGGTACACTCTATCGTTTGCATGCACACGTGACTCGTGCATGCGTGTGTGTGTGTGTGTGTGTGTGTGTGTGTGTGTGTGTGTGTGTGTGTGTGTGTGTGTGTGTGTGTGTGTGTGTGTGTGTGTGTGTGTGTGTGTGTGTGTGCTCGCGTGTGTGTGCGTGGCGTGTCGGGGTAATATAAAGGTAACCGTAAGCAGGTGTGACATTCTTATTTCGATAAGTGCCTCACCGCCTGTCTCCTGCAGTGGCTACACACAGTAACACCGTCACTGTGACAAAGTCGAAGGAGGGGGCCTTGTTTTTTATTTATTTATTTTCCAGCCACTCCTTTTTAAAATACAAACCCCATTGGCCATGGCATGGGCTTCAAAGAGGCTATTTGTCATCATGCACATTTATTCTGTCATTCAGGGACATTTATATTACTTTAAGCTCTCCGGGTGTTCTATAGCCCTGCTGTCAGGCAGACCCCCCCCCCCCTCTCTCTCTCTCTCTGGCTGGATGGTAACCGCAAGGTTGCCAGTTCGAACCCGGGTTCCCCCAGAGTTAATGTCGAATTGTCCTTGAGCAAGACTCTGAACCCCTAATTGCTGAGTCCTGATGTGCTGGTTGGTGCCTTGCATGGTTTCCGCTACCATCGGTGTATGAATGTGCGTGTGAATGTAATGCAATCTATGTGAAGCGCCTTGGATAAAGGCGCTATATAAATGCACCATTTACCATTTACCACACACACACGCACACACACACACACACACACACACATGCACACCTACCTTGTACTCCTTCCTTCCAAGCTAGCTCTATACTGATTGTTGCTGCCTTAAGGGCACATATGTTGTAACCATGTGGAAACAATATGGGATGCAGTTGACAGAATGTGGATAATATCGGCTGTGTAGCTGGAATGAGCCTCGCTCGCTGGTAGCTCTCGATAGGTTTCACACATTAAGCATGACAGTTATCTGTCCAGTCTAGTCTATAGGGCTGTTTCGCGATACCAGACTGTTGTGCCTCTCGCAATTTTCAAATGCTTCCGTCATGCAGTCTGGAGCAACGGTTCTATCATGAGTAAAATATTAAGCGAAAGTATAGAGCCTCCTCCCCACTTCCGTTTCGTCTTTACAGTCGCGCACATTTATATAAATCATCTAAGCATACTTGCTGCTTAGCAGAAATGGAAATGGAAATGGAAAGATCTATAGATATTTTAACATTCCCTCCCGCCACAAGGGCGGGGATTGTGAGGCCAGTGCTAGTTAAATGCGAAAAATACCAAAGTAGAAGAAGAGATCCTCTGCAACCCAAGGTACAGTAGCTATATGAAATGGAAGTAAGGTCACCAACGTCATTTTCGCTATCATGCAATTCCAGACGGCAGATTCGTCGCACCATGGGAGCCAAACTGCACCCGGAAGTCAATGAGAGCTCAGTGACCAGCTCATGAACACTATTTCTGAATGACTGAGATCTTGTGTAAAGTAATCGCTTCTGGCAAATAACAGAAGACTTATAACACATTATTGTCTGCTGTGTTGCTTTTCGATCTGTACACTGTGTCATTTTATAGAGGTATCTAAAGAGCAAAAAGTATGTTTCTGAACGTGCCAAGTATCGCGAGACTGCCCACCGTTTCCTGTCTGACAGCCAAATCTCACGATACCCCCGGAACAGAAACGATACCTGCTGCTGTTTAAATCCTCAAATAAAATGATATACTGTGCACTCTGTGCACATCGAAAAGCAAGTGATTAGAAAACAAACTGTGATATGTCTTCTTTTATATGCCTGAACCGATTATATGACACAGGTCTCAATGGTTCATAAATAATGTTTGTTATGAGCTGGTCCAGCTTCCATTCACTGCTTTGTATTCATGTAAATTCTGGAGCGAGATTTGGCTCCCATGAAAGTGTCATGGGATGGAAAAGAAGCTCCACCCACACGGCTGAATGCCGCGATGGCCAGTTTCCCAGAAACGCTTTCCCCCTCTGCATTCTCCCGTGTGGGTGGAGCTTCATTTCCATCCACCAGCTTTCTAAAAACCTGGAAGAGACGCCGGCAGACAGCGGAAAACAGCCGCCCCTGTCTGCCCAGGTCTGGCAACAGCTTTATTGTTCCTAGTCTGCAACCAGGAAGTACAGCTCCCCCCCTGCCCACTGTGTCCACAGACAGTGTGGGCAGGGGAGCAGCCGCAATGGAGGAGTTTTCGACCACGCAATGTAAGAACCTTACCAATGTAAGATAATAACCTCCCAAAACAGGATTTTAGCTCAATTTGAGTAGAAAAGGCGCGCGAACAGCCGGAATTACTCAGAGGTGTACTGTAGTTCCAGAGTCCAGACTCTGTATAGCATTCAGAGATTGTGGAATAGTTGTCTGGCTACGCGAGACTAGGGGCTGTGTAAACCAGTGGTGGAAAAATAACTCAAATGTGTTTTACCTATAGGTTAAAGTATAAATACTGCACTGTAGATGTACCACAATGGTGTCCCTTCCATAAATAAAAAAATAATGTAGGGGTGCCCGCTGGCCAAGTGGTCCAGGCACATGCCACATATAGGCTTTGGCCTGACCGCGTGTTCGAGTTCCGTGCATGATGACCTTTGCTGCATGTCTCTCCCCTTCTCTCCCTTTTTCCTGTCCATCTTCACTTGATACTATCAAGAAAGGCAGAAGAGCCAAAAACAAATCGTGAAAAAATGCTGCATTAATGCATTCTAAAAAAAAAGAGGGTGTGGATTTGTAAATTAAATTTGACAAGCACATCGTTGAACATTTTCATGATTGACGCGGGAGGACTTGATGGAGGGTGGAAGAATGACGGGACGTGGGAATGTTATGTATGTCAGAATCAGTCACCAAACTTAAGGCTTTGTAGCCATTGGAAACCAGGTCATATAGTTTTGTGTTGCTCTCTCTCTCTCGATGAGATGAGATGAGATGAGATGAAAGTCCTGCTCAACTGTGTCGTCCAAAGGCTGCTAACAATAAAGTCCTGGGTGGTGCCTACGCAACGCCTGTCTCCCAAGTGACGCTGCTGTGATGCAACCGAATCGATTCCTGACGGCCTGCCAGCACACATCCTGTCATTCACTTCCATAGCCTGAAAACGGGGAACAGCACAGCATGAGCAGAATACCAGAATTGTCATAAAGAATCGGGACTCTTAAATACATTTTGTATTTATTCTACTGAGATGGCCGGCATTTTGCCACGGATTGTGCACTGTCGAATCAACAATCTGTTGAAATTGTGAAGGTACTAAATGATGAGAAATAAAAATAAAAGTAAAATCAAGGATCGTAGTGGGCAATACTGTATATATACTATATAGTATAGCACAGGTTCCTGAAATATATTGCACACTTGTGTTTAATAGAAGCTCAACATTGCATGGGAGCTAGTGCAGCCGACTCATCCGTCTTTACAGTGCATGACGTTGTGCTGTACAATATGCAAATCAATAGTATACCAATCAACTGCTGAAACATGTGAAAAGCTGCCCCAATGATCAATATAATATCCCTGTCTATAATCAGTATAGCCCATCGTCTTGATACATCCATTATTTAAAATGTGTAAATTAGAATATGCATAATACATGTACACACTATAGTATGTTGAATGGACACTGTGTGTGTGCCGTGCGCGTGCGTGCGTGTGTACAGTACTGTATGTATGTATGTAACAAACAAATTCAGTGACCTTTGGCAAAATGACACTCTGCTCTTCTATTTTGTTATTTATATTTGCTTACTTTGATTTTCGTTGTGTTTGTTCCTTCTTTTTGATTACGGAGCACTTTTAGGTATGGAAATGCTTTCACACCCTGCAAACTTATAGCCACACAGCTCAACTGAAAAACTGCAGGACCGTCAAATTTTGACGATGGACCCCAAAACAAGATAATAATGTGTTTTGACATGCAGTTTACACTGCTACGATACTGAGTATATGAATATATAGCTATACGCACAAGCAAGACTCTGTGACATTCCTGGCCCCATTATTGTTCATAGCGCTGGAGCAAAAACACATAATGTACATTTTTCTTTAAATGTTATTTATTCACTTACTTACTTATACTTAACTTCTTAGCTCATATAGTCTCACGAGGCACGTTTTCTCCCTGCTTGTCCTGGCAGCAGAGCTGGCAGGCTTCCAGGCTTCGTCCTCCAGGAACACAGGCCGGACCCATCGCTGCTCCGAGCGGCCATGAGAGCACTAGCGCCGCTCATCTGTTCCCCTGGGAGGAGGTCCGCGAGGTTGGGTCACACTCCCAGTGGCAGGGCTATATATATATACGAGCGAACAGCAGGTTGTTGTTGGAAAGTGCACAGTCACAGTGACAGGAAGCACATGCAAGAAAGTACATTGTTGTTGCTATAGGCTACTCAAGAAGAGGCAGGCAAGTGGTTAGAAGGGTAGAGTGGCCGGTAGAGTGGACGGATGGGAACGTTGAGGTTCCCATTTTGATCGGCGGGACAGACTTTTGTCCGACATGCCATAGGACCGACATGCGGAAAATTATCAGATTAATGTTGGCGAACATGCGTTAAGTTTGGCGAACATGCATTAAGGTTGGTGGACATGCGCTGCTCCGTGCTTACAGTTATGGTTAGGTTAGGGTTATGGTTAGGGTTTGAGGTAGGTTGTCGTTGTCGGACCAATAGTATGTCGGACCAAATGCCTGCACCCAGTTCTTTCCCGGGCTCCTCCTGAGTTTGTGTCGGTCATTCCTATGTTCCCCAGGTTCTATATGTTGCACTTACCTTAGGGGTGGGAAACATAGACCCTGGGGAACATACAGTAGGTATAGGCTATACCTGTCACTTACCTATAGGGGTGGGAAACATAGACCCTGGGGAACATACAGTAGGTATAGGCTATACCTGTCACTTACCTATAGGGGTGGGAAACATAGACCCTGGGGAACATACAGTAGGTATAGGCTATACCTGTCACTTACCTATAGGGGTGGGAAACATAGACCCTGGGGAACATACAGTAGGTATAGGCTATACCTGTCACTTACCTATAGGGGTGGGAAACATAGACCCTGGGGAACATACAGTAGGTATAGGCTATACCTGTCACTTACCTATAGGGGTGGGAAACATAGACCCTGGGGAACATACAGTAGGTATAGGCCATACCTGTCAAAGTGTCCTTGAGCAAGACACTGAAATAGCTCCTGATATGCAGGTTGGTGCCTTGCATGGTTTCCCCCATCATCAGTGTATGAATGTGTGTGCGGATGGGTGAATGTAATGCGCAATCCCCATAAAGCGCTTTGGATATAAAGTGCTATATAAATGCACCATTTACCAATAAGAGTTTCCTGGAGTAATTCTCTGCTCTTTATTCAAGTGTATTATTTTATGCCCCGCAAATTACTAATTGCTTTAACTGAATAACATTCACCTGAGGCCGCGTTTAAAAGTACGGGTGAAGAAGCAGTGAGAAGAGAACACAACACTGCCTCAACAATCACATCACTTAGAGAATCGTAGAGCAAGTCACATTAATTTGTCGAGGTAATGACTGGGGAATTATCCTGTCTTCAATGGCTGTTGGCTGTTACTTCACTCTGAAACAACGATTGCGTTACATAACATTTTGTTACTTTTGCTCTTTTGGTGCTAGTAGCTATATCCCCTATTTTAAAGGTGCCTAAATAAACTGAGCAGACAGTAGAGAAACTCTACTGGGCTTGCAGGTTCTTGTACTGTATAGCATACTATAATGTATATCTCTGCTAACCCAACATTTTGGAGTTAGGTGGTGGTTTCATCCCGAATTTAAAGGTAGCGTAAAGTGATATTCTTTTTTTAGCACTATATTGTGATAGCAATCATTGCAATAGAGTAGATCAGAGGTTCCCAAACTGTGTTCCATGCACCCCTTGTGGTGCGCGAACGGACGCCCTCTGGGGTGCGTGGCATGGAAAGGGTAATGTCGGTTTTATGGGGACTATGGACTAGAGTGTTGGTTCAGGTTCAGGTTCAGGTTCAGGCTCTCTTGTGTGTCTGACATTGTGGGACTCTTCAAACTTTATATGACAGTATAGCGTCCTCTGTCTTCTTCGTCTCTGTCTGTCTTACGTCCTGTCTTTCCAATAAACAACACCCAGAACCAGACAGGCTGATGGAGTGCCCCACCCCCACCTTCCAACACACGCACGCACGCACGCATGCACACACACACGCACGCACGCATGCATGCACACACACACGCACGCACGCACACACAGACGCACACAGGGATGCACACACGGATGCACACACGGATGCACACACGGATGCATGCACGCATCGATGCCCGCACAGACACACGCACGCATACACATGCACACACTGCGCTTTCCTTCCCAGTGTTTTGGTGTCAGGATGTCTTAGTGGCGGGACACACATCTCTGTCACCTAAAGAAATAAAAGTCAGACTCCATTTACCTGACGGGAACTGGTTGTCACAGCTCTCCTTGACCCGGGGGGGGGGGGGGGGGGGGGGGGGGTTTGTGTGTGTGTGTGGGTGTGTGTGTGTGTGTGTGTGTGGGTGTGTTTGGGGGGGGGGGGGAGGGGGCTCCAATTGTATTACCAGGTGGGGTTCAGGAGGCTTGCAGTGACAATCCCCCCCCCCCGTTTGCATGCCTCCAACCCCACCCCACCTAAGCCATTAAAGGGACATATTTCACCGCTGGAAGAAAGAAGCTGCAGTCACTAAAATTAATGTTAATAGTATTTGTAGTAGATATCAGTAGCATAATTTGAAATTTGCACTATATGTCCAGAAAAATAATGAGGGAGGGGGGGGGGGGGGGGTGAGTTACACCTCCAGCGTGGAGGTGTGACTTTGTAGTCCAGGGAGGAAGTGAGACCATGCAGTCACGATCATGGCGTCATGACTAAAAATCATCTAAAGACACGTTCTTACACGCATAAAAAAAAAAACAGGAATGTTTTTATTGTGTCCTAAACATCATTAAAATAAGATCTGGTTGCAAAAAGACCTGAGACCGATTCTACGAATGACTTCTATTGATCATCCACCCGAGGTTCAGGTCTGATTTCTGAATTCTTCAATATAACATTTTCTGGAGAAAGATATAGACATTGTGTGCTAATGCTAACTAACATGGACATTGTGTGCTAACGCTAACTAACGTTAGCATGTTCTTCTCTCATTTTGCTAGACGGGAAAAACGGAAAGTGCTCGAGTAGTAATCTGCCCAAAAATCTGTCCGGCGCACGGAAACTACCACTAGTGGCCACACGGTGGACGTCAACTTGTTAACTCTATCTCTCTAAAGCCGAAAGCTTTATCGATTTATTTAACACCGAACACACAAACTTAAGTATAAATCAGACTCCAACACTAAACCCAAAAAACTAACTTCTAAATGCTAATCCATAACCCAATCTGAAACCTTTCCTATAATGGTACAACCATTCATCACAAGGTCTCACAAGGGCTCTTTTTTTCTCCTACTATAATTGTACTATAGGCTACACGCACGCGCGCGCGCACACACACACACACACACACACACACACACACACACACACACACACACACACACACACACACACACACACACACACTCTGCAGGAGCAGCAGCAGCACCACACACACACACACACACACACACACATGCACCAGTGAAGTTGACATTTCCTCAAGGTTGAGTGTAATGGCTGATTACATGCATACAACAGGACATTGTTGGCATGCTGCAGAAATGGCTGTGACTTGTGGCAGAGCGTTCTTATGTAACACAATTCAAACGTATTATGTGTGAACCCTGGGCTCCCCGGCTGGCGACCTTGGCTAGAACGTCTCTCCGGGGGCTTCTTTTCAAAGCAAGTGTTGTTGACTTGTTGGTCATTTTGATTTGTTCGGAGGCGTTCGCCGGTGAATGGGTATGTTTGCTAAAAGGTTGGCAGGCATTCAAGGTTATGGTGTGTGTGTGTGTGTGTGTGTGTGTGTGTGTGTGTGTGTGTGTGTGTGTGTGTGTGTGTGTGTGTGTGTGTGTGTGTGTGTGTGTGTGTGTGTGTGTGTGTGTGTGTGTGTGTGTGTGTGTGTGTGTGTGTGTGTGTGTGTGTGTGTGTGTGTGTGTGTGTGTTTTTCCATCATGTCGTTTCTAGACAGAGTGCAGCATGCAAGAGCAATGCATCAGAGATTAGAGTGCAGCAAGACATTAAAGCAGCACTCTGTAACTTTCCTCTTCTGCGGTCTACCCCAGATTTGAACCCATGGTTTCCTGCTTAAAGTGCTGACATTTTTGCCATTGAGCTAATTGAGCCTGCTTGCTCAGGGGATGAATTTAATCTTGACCATCAGGTAAAAATGTGTGAACCTGCGTGTCTAGGTACATATAGGTGATAGACTTGCTCTTTGACAAAAACGAAATGTCTCAAGGGACAAGCAGGGAGACAATCTACAACCATGCTAATTGTATAAGTTATATTGTAGCTACACAGATTGGATAAAATCACACCCGTGTGAACTGAGTGGTGCAACTCCGTGTGGGGGTCCCCGGAACTTCGCTGGAACGTCCAGACCCACAGGAACGCACCCAGGACCGTCCCGCGTCCGAAATGGTTGAGAAATGACAGAGTTACTGTGTGGGATTTAGCAGACACCTCTCCCTCCCCCCTATCTATCTATCTATCTATCTATCTATCTATCTATCTATCTATCTATCTATCTATCTATCTATCTATCTATCTATCTATCTATCTATCTATCTATCTATCTATCTATCTATCTATCTATCTCTCTCTCTCTCTCTCTCTCTCTCTCTCTCTGTAATATCTCTCTCTCTTTCTCTGTTTCTAGCACAACAGCTCCACTTTTGCCCCTACTGTAACTCTAAACATAGGGACAGACATAGGGACATTGCTGTTCCTTGGAGTGGTTGCACCACTCAAAACATTACATAGTTAAGCTAGTAAGTACAAGGGCCTTTACTGTTCCAGTTAGGTATGTTGACAACATGACATCAACCTGTGAATGCAATGTGTTCCTGTTTGCAGATGACTCAGCTCTGCTGGTCTCGGACAAGGATAAATTGCAGGTTAAAAAGGCCCTTAGCTCTGAACTCGGTAGAATCTGCATATGCACACAAAGCATTTGTGGTGGCCCACCCATCTGACCCCTTTAAAGATTTTGTTTCATACAAAGTTTCAAAGGAAGTAGCTCATAATATGTCTATGGTGGATTTGTATGAAACACAAACTTTACAGATTGAAAGAAGATAATTATCCAAGCTTTCCATACAGCTGCAATGTTTGCAGAGTTTGACGTTGTTTAATACAATTAGATAGGACTTTTCTGTTTGGATGAATGGGCGGTCTATTGGATTTGGAAGTAGCAACTAGGTAGCACCTTGCTGGCAAGATGGCAGCGGTCTGAATATCGTCAATACAGCCTACAATAGGCTCTATAGTCATGGCAGCCACTCTACGGAGAGTATAATGCTTCACATTACACTAACGCATATATTGTCTAAGCAATAATCAATAAGCAACTAAAAATCATGGTAAACAACAAGGCCTTGTGATTGGGGCTCTAAGCCTCTAATGCTGCTGACCGGTCTCTGTCATTGTCACGCGCGCACGCACACGCACGCACATCCGCACACACATACAAGGTACCACACATAATCCACCGCCATCCTATCACTCAAGTTCCTTCTATAACTTGTCCCTCGCTATAATTGTGTTTCATCGATTTGGACTTTGCTCTGACGCCTGGCCATCTCCTGTAAATGGATCTGTGGATCCGACACAGTGGCTTTACATGTATAAATATTTCAATAGAAAAACGACTTTGGGCATTAGCAGACTTTGCGTTCCTGATCCTCCTGTGGTGGTTCTATAGATAGAGGCAGCTGCATGGCTAATGTGGTCCTGCACTAATGCATGCGCTTGACACAATAACAGAGAAGGGCCCACTTTAAAATAAAATGTTAATAAAACAAGCCCAAATTGATTAAATCAATGAATTACCAGCTGAATTATTATTATTATCTGCGGAGGTCTGCTATAACTGCCTCTGTGTCAGTTTCAGCGCAGTAGTTTATAGGAACCAACATTCTCTAATGTGGAACTATTGTGTTCTGAGTCGTTTGTTTCTGCCCGAACATTATTTGCTGTGCGTGCACACACACACACACACACACACACACACACACACACACACACACACACACACACACACACACACACACACACACACACACACACACACACACGCATACACACTAAACACATTCAAGTATTTATTTCAGTCTGACCAGAAGGCAGAAGCAGGGGTAAAAACATATTAATATCCACACCGGCCATAAAAAAATAAATGACCGTATGGGGGATATTTTTTTAAGAAGTAGTCAGCGGGATTATGAAATATATATAGAATTAGGAGATGGGGAGGGATCCCTGAATTCTGATATATTTCATAATCCCTCTGACTATACTTTTAAGACAGACATGTCTCCATGGTGGGTTTGGCGCCGAGTAGAATAGGTTGAGAAAGGGCATAATATGATGAAATGTAATGTGAACCTGTATTGAATCCATTGGCTCATCTCGTCCCTGTGGGGTTTATAAGGGAGGTATTTGAAGCGCTGCAGGCTTATCCTCCTCTCCCTGCACTATGAATTATAAAAAAAACCTCTCTCCTCCATGTCCCCGTCTCACTTCTTTTAGTTGTCGTTTTCTCACTTTTTCAGGCCTTTGGGGAGCGGAGGTGCATGGGGCGCTGCGTGCCCTCCGTCTGTCTGTGACCTCAGGGACCCTGAGGTGCTCCAGTAACTGCATAGGAAAAGTAAAACGTTTTTTTACCGGTATGTCATTTTTTACAATGCTTTATTCCAGTCACCTTTTCCGGTCATGTTGAGTATCTGTCGATACCGATTTTCCAGGTCCGATATTCATATTTTCACAATAGTACAATATCCCAAATCACAGACAATATCCACCCAGTCTAATTTCATGATATGGGTATGATATTGATACTAGGGATGTCCCGATTACGTTTTGTTTTGCTCCCAATCCGATTCGGATCATTTGAACCGAGTAGCGCGCTACGAGCTTGTATAGGTCTGTTTTTTTTTGGAAAATCGTGAAAATGTGGCACAAATCTTTGAATATATATTCTGTCAGAGCCAACGTTTTTAACTAAAATCTTTGCCTCTGAGGGGTTCCTGGAATAACATATTTTCAGATGGGGATCGGTGGCCAATTACATATAATTTTCGGGAGCCTTGACATGAAATATTGAGCACCACTGATACAGAAACATGAGGTATTTCAGAAAACTGAAATATGGGGCCACCTGCGGCGGTGCTCCCACTGCCCTCGTCTTCACCTCACCACCATGTCCATCCTCAGTGCCGTCCACCTGACTGGATGTCTTCACCTCACCATGTCCATCTGCAGGGAATCCTCAGTGCTCCTTGTCACGTCCACCTGACTGGACGTGACAAGGAGCATCACTGTAAGAGACACGACGCGGTTTATTCTGTGTGTGTGTGTGTGTGTGTGTGTGTGTGTGCAACACGTGCGTGCATGCGTGCGTGCATTTGTTAGTGCATTTGTCTGTGCATGTGTGCATCATTTAATGCCTCAACAATGAGTGGATGGACATCAGTGACCCTGCCACATCTTCAATAATAGATCCAAGGCCTACTTCTCAGCCGTCGTACTGACGTATAGTCAACAACTCAGACAGGCTTTGCCCCAGAAACCCCCTCGACCGCAAATGTGTCACCCTGCAGGTCCCTCACAGTACAAACATACAGTCCCACACACTGTTAACCGCAGAGCTGCGACACAACGCTTTAATTGAAGTTTGATAATTCACAAGAATGACTGCCTCTGTTATTCTTTAAACGTCGACGTCTGTTTGAGCCAGGGAAGCTCCTTTTGTAAAGTATGACGCGCCTAACTTTGATTTTGAGTGGAGCACTTTTTTCCCCCCCTGTTGTCTATAATTGAGCCAGGGAAGCTCATTTTGTAGAGCTTATGTATGTAGGCTATAGACTAGAGGGCTGGTGCCACTGTGGAGGTCAGGCCGTCATAACCCTATGAACAGTGAACACCTGAGCCATCCTGTACCCTCTGTTTGTTTGATCCCGGTTTGATTTGTTTGAGTTCTTTGTCAGGCATGCCCAAATATGCAGACGTCAGAATGATGTCAGAACAGGCCAGCTCCATATATGGACAGGGGCCCTGTCCATGCAGAGCCCGGGCAGAGGCCTATTTCGACTCCCTGTGGTGGTGTGGAACACACGTGTCAAATTTGAAGTCGGTAGGGCGAATGGTTCTCGTGTTACGTGGATTATAACAGTACACACACACACACACACACACACACACACACACACACACACGCGCACACACACACACACACACACACACACACACACACATGCATTTATATAGCTAGAAGATATACACTGTATTTATTGTGTGGTGTACTGCTGCAGAAACACCAGAAACGTCAGTGTAAACACTGCATTGTTTTTTTGTTTGGTAGTTATTATAAGTTGTGGATCTGTGCTCTTTAGTTGGCAATGACATTGACAGAGAATGAGTCAACTCACTTCCTTTTAATTTGTTCTTTCAGGTGGGTGTGTAAGCACTCCGGCTTAATTACTACAATGTTGCACTTTACAATTTAGGCAGACGCTCTTATTATCTCTCGAACGTGACAAGATTGGAGTAAACAACTTCAATTCCAGCCGATAAATAGTAAGGTTAACAGTCAAGGAAATAGAGAGCAAGTGCTAAAGAAATGAGAGATAGCTACTGAATCACGGAATGCACAACAGAGAGAGGATTGACAATGTCACACATCGCAACTTGCCATCTCACATGACTGCTAAAAATGAATTAAATACAAAATCAAACTAATAATCATATATAATTAATATAAATATTATTAAGATGTTCAGAAGCGTCAGGGATGAGGAGTGGGAGGCAGTCAGCTGTGTGGAGTGCCTCTGTGACTGACTGGCACGAAGTGCTGTTTCAGTGGAGTGCTGTTTTTGGCAGCAAACTTTAGTTTAGTTTTGAATAGTTAGTTTAGTTTTTAGTAATCACTTAGTTTTAGTCACATTTTAGTCACCCGGAAAGTTTTAGTGTTAGTCTAGTTAAAATTGATTTTGGTGGGCCTTGCTTTCCGCCTTGCTTGCCTGACTGATTTTACAGTTGTTGAAAATAGCCGATCTACAAGCTCACAACGTGTCGCAGCGTGACACGTTGTGAGCTTGTAGATCTGCTATTTTCAGCATGCAACCAAGTGTAAAATGAAGTATACTGGATTTCTTGTCCACTAGACATAGTTTGTTTCTGCTTCCTCAGTTGTGTTAGTATTGTGTAAAATGGTACCCTGTATTGACGCATGCTGTCGCTGCTAATGGACTTAACACGGGGTTGGTCCGCTATTGACTGGCTTTATAATACTACTACGTTAAGTGTTGTCGCTAGTAATGGGAAGCACTTTGGAGGCACTTCGTAAGTCGATGTGGATAAAGAGCGTCTGTTAAATGCCTAAATTATAATTGTGATCGTGATGGAGCCGGAGGTCCCTATTGTCCCCTTGGGTTGGCAGGAGGCAATCATCAAACCAAATGAGAGAGAGAGAGAGAGAGAGAGAGAGAGAGAGAGAGAGAGAGACTAGATCAAAAATGTTCAAAGATCGCAGATATCAGAATATCAGATGGGGGGCACGGAGGCCAGGCGGTAGTGCTGTCGCCTCACAGCTGACGGTCCTGGGTTCAAATCCAGCTGGGGACACTGTGGGCGCTGGAGTCATCAGTGCCCATATCTGAGGCGGGGTTGGCCAAAGGGCCCTTCTGTGTGGAGTTTGCTGCATGTTGTCCCCGTGTCCCCTATAGGGTAGGTATTGGTACCCTCACAAAAACCTGCAGTAATCCTCGTCTTTAAACCGGGGCGCCTGATGGAGGGGAACGGAACTGGTCGGAATAACATGTTCCTTCCACGCGTTACGTCCAACAAGGGAAACTCCCCCCTGTCAGGTGAAAATAAGCAGCTTGGACTCCTCATTCATAGAAGGAAGCATGACGTCAGTCCACTGCAGCTGAAAGGATGAGGATACAATTGTCATACAGACATTATACGTAGAACTGTAATTATGGGGAAGTTAATATTGTAGGAAGTCGGGGGACCAGCCTGTTTTGCATGGAATAAAATCCTGGGAGCTACAGTATTCGGTGTGCAGATCTTTCAGTTCTACTTGAAGATGGTTGTTTTCTTTATACAGTACCCATTTTATTTGGCATTGGGATGTCTTTTTTTTCAAATGTCTTATTTAAAGAGATATATAAGCCTATCTTATATGCATTCACAGTCACACTGCATTTTCTTTGCCAGCTGTTCTTCATTTTAGAGCTACATGCTGCTGTGTTGCTTTTAGCCTAGATGTTTTTGTTTGAATTGAATATATATATATATATTTGGAAGTCCTGGGTTGACTTAACAAATTGATAACCACCATATTGCGATCTCAGAGTTAGTGAAGCCAGAAACTGAAAAGCTATCCTGGTTATATGCTGTAACTTGTCTTCTGATGCCTCTGTTATGCTCTGACAGATAAATG
Source organism: Protomyctophum bolini (assembly GCF_963924005.1). NCBI lineage: Eukaryota > Metazoa > Chordata > Actinopteri > Myctophiformes > Myctophidae > Protomyctophum > Protomyctophum bolini. The sequence goes on along the minus strand of NC_137862.1, from coordinate 28,607,715 downwards.
GAATTTTTAGCCAATTGAGTTTGAGCAGGTGCATGAGTTATAGACCAAATTATAATTAGAATGGCACTTTGGAGGCTAGTGTGTGCCACGTGGACAAAACGATTTGGAGTATGAAAAGCACACTAAATAATATACAGTCATGCAAACGGGGATTTATAATTGCAATCTGAGTGAAAGTGAATTTAGCTTCGAGTTTTTTAGTTTTCTTGTTTTTTTTAGTGGTGTGCCATATGGAGGATGAAGTTGCAGTATTCAAGCCTGGATGTAATTGTCATGCCTCTAGTGAATGGAGATCAGCAGAACCATATTCATATAAGGGAAGGACCCAGACGCAGGTGCAGTTCAACAGATTTATAACACACAGGAGGCAACACTGCTTACAGGCAGCGGGGGTACAACATCCAGACACGTATAGTCTATAAAAAAGACCATAAATATACAAACAAGGACCAGACAAACAAATCCAAGAATAGCAAGAATGAAAAACATAAAATAAAAACACACTATAAAGTGAAAAGAAACACAATCTTGCTAGAGAACAGTAATGTGCACACGAGGATAGAATGAAGATGACCTGGCAGAGAACAGCATGACATGGCCTGGTATTTTTGAGCGGTGCCTAACCGCTCTATTACGTAGCATTATATGTCTGTCCCTGTGTCCGAGCACGACAGCACTACCAACTGTGCCACCGTGCCCTGGGTGCGTTACTGGAGGTCTGGATGAGCTGGGGACCCCCTGGGGACCCCTATACGGTAACTGTAATTTCTCGAAGTACAGTACAGAGCACAGTACAGAACAGTAATATATAACAATACATGTATAGTTGCACTAATCAGTTCACGCAGGTGTGATTTTACTATTTATACAGGGTAGACTCATTACTAAACTTAGATGCATGTGGCTAATTGGAAGTAGTTAGGCTACATGAGAGTAATTGGGAGTTGAATGCAAAATGGCGGGAACTGGAACTACAAGAACAACTACAGAACCTGTAGCACTGCCACATATTATTCATTAAGGATTTATTTTAAAATGTCATTTAAAAGAGCATGACTCAAAATATTCCTTTAACACTATATCCATCCTTATGTGTAATGTCCTATTTTCTTTGATAGGTATTATGTTTTTGTTTATGTTTTGTTTTTGTTTATGTTTTGGAGGGTCAATGTTGGGAAGGAGATTGATTGATTGACAGGCCGTGATGCTTCCGTGATTAAACACACGGAAGTCGCCGTTTCTAGAGACTTGTGGGGACAGAGACACAAACGAGCAGGGAGTCCACGTGAGACCTGATCGCGTTTGCAGTTTACACTTTGTCTATGCTATTCGGTGGAATATAGCCAAGGCCACCATCACCACTGCAGTGAACCCGGCCGGGACCGTCATCTGCTCGGGTGAGAGTTTTGTTCGTTTGTCAAGCGAGGAGTACAGTTTGTTTTTCTGTTGGAGGACAGCTGGATTTCTCTGGGATTGTTTTTGTTTGGGGGGGATCATCTTTCCGTTTGGAATAACACCTATTATTTTGGTTAGGAGCATCAGGGAGACGCGTGTACAATTCAAGGAATGATACAAACAATAAGAGAGAGCGGGCGTGCGTGAGAGGCACGGAACGGACATCATACCGTCAATATTTAACTTGATTGTTGCTGATATATTGCATATAGATAAACTATTTATCTCAACCTATTTCTGTATTGGTGTCAGTGGCCATGATTTGACGATAGCCAAAATAGCAGATCTAGAGCTTGTAGATCTATTATTTTCAAGTGTAAAATGACTGATACTGGATCGTCTTGTCCATTAGTCCCCTCCGAACATTTTAGTCTAGCTTTTAGTGGTTGATGAAATTGTCAATATTTTTAGTCTTAGTTTTAGTCACCGTATAGCTTACTTTTAATTTAGTTTCCATTTAGTTATCGTCAGTAATAAGTCGACGAACATTTTTCGTCATAGTTTTAGTCGACAAAATCAACATTGCAATCAGGTGAGTGGTATGATTGACAATTAATGCAACTCCCTCAGGTTCACAGTGGGCGTCCTCCGATTGGTTGATTTTGAAGGGCTCGAAAACAAGTAGGCAAGGAATAACACAGGCATTGTTTTTTTTCCTCTCACACCATTTAAATTATTCATGGCTATAGGCAGAGTGTGATGGAACTTTAACAATAGTTTTCTATATAGGAGGTGACTCCTGGAGGCTGCATTCATGTTGAACAGGCCACAGGGGTGGCATTGATTAACCATTTAAACCATATACCGGTACTGCATTTAACTTGGGTCCACCCCAGGGGTCTGTACCTTTTTTTATAGCTGATACAATCTCACGATGCGTCAATTTTGGAGGCATTGCAAGCTTGTGGATCAGCTATTTTCGACAAACATCTGTCCGAGGACAGGCCCAGAATATGGACGCTAGAGGTCACTCAGGCCCGGATTAACAATGGAACTTACTGGCGCTTAAGCCCCATGCATGGCCCGCAGCTTGCAGGGCCCTGTGCGAGACTATTTCAAATAGGTACAGCTGTTGCTTCTGTCGAAACCGTATTTATAGGTCACCGATTTCAATGTAACGCAACACAAGTTTTTGGTCGTCCAACAATTTTTTAACTGGAGACTAAAAAATAGCAGATCCAGCATCCAGGGGAGCAGCCTTATAACTCTGTGGGAGCAGCGGCGACAGTGCTGGCGTGGTGCTGAACACGCACGTTCATAGCTACCCTCGATCAGTCCCATTAGGGAAAGACCAAGGCCACACAATCCGTTGGAACTACTCCAGAACAACTCTGCCGGGGCTGGGAGGTACGCTTCTGGCGCGTGGAAGGACTTTAGGCTCTGTGGGTTGTCTCCTGTCCGGGCCCCTCCTACGTCTCACCAGGTCCACTCCTGCTCTCACCGGGTCCAGGACCTGTGCGTTGCACCAGAGTCCCAGCACCAGACACTTCATTCAGGAGTGGTGGATTCCTAAAAGATTCTTAAAGTACCCACAAGTAAAACTACTCATTATGTGGAAGGTCCCATTTTTCAAATATATTAAAAAAATCCTTTGAAAATAGCAGATCGGCAATATTGCAAAGTGACACGTTGTGAGCCTGTACATCTGCTATTTTCAATTTGCCAAACTATGTACTGTATATAGAACACACACACACACGCACACGTGCGCACGCACGCACACACACACACACACACACACACACACACACACACACACACACACACACACACACACACACACACACACACACACACACACACACACACAAAGTTTCAGAATTTTGTTTTGTTTTCGAGAAAAAGTGTAACTCAAAACCAAGGCAGAGTGCAGTAACTACATCATGGAGGTCAAGGGTCAAATCAGCCATGCTCATTTTTAGGCATGAGAAATTGAGATTTATGTCATGTATACATTGCACGCACAATTAAAGTAATATCACTTGTATACCTATAACTCATTTGGCTGGCCAGTTGGAAAAATAAATGGTAAAGCCATTTATCTCAGTTTTGCACCTTGAGTGCACAGTTACTGCACTCTGGCTTTGTAAATACAGAGACGGGGGACGGTCATTAAGCCATTTAGGCCTGACGTCGAAATTTTAAAAAATCCTGACAGTTTTCTGAAAACCCTATGTTTCTATATCAGTGGTGCTCAAGATTTCATGTCAAGGACCCAAACATTTTTATGTATTTGGCCACCGACCCCCATCTGAAAATATGTTATTCCAGGAACCCCCCCTGAAGCAAAGATTTGAGTTGAAACGTTCGCTCTGAAATAATATATTCAAAGATTTGCGCCACATTTTCCCGATTTTTCTAGCAGACATACAAGCTTGTAGCGGCACTCATTGTCGCACTATGATCTTGTAGTATAAAATAATGCTTACAACATCAAAAGGGGTTCCCGTCCAGAATGCGTTAAGCCTCCCAACCATCTATCATCCTGCCTCTCCACGCATCATCTCTTATTCATTACAACAATCATTTAACTAAGTGCAGTGATTACTTATATATTTAATTCTGCCATAATCGATTTTGGCCATGCAGGCCTTTCTAGGTGGACACTTGGAGCTTGTCAGGCATTAAAGTTCCATCGCCTATATTGAGCCGATCACTTGGCTGCGGCAATCATACAGTAATAATAGCGCCATAACAATGCAGTAATAGCCATTGAAGAGTTTTTTTATTTTACTTTAAAGCGAAACATGCACATGATAATTGTTAATTTCTTCGCCGGCCCCCGAGGTTATCAAGAGTCAGAGTACATTATGTTCTGGGAGGACAAAGAGGCCTGATAATGGTCCGTTCAAAAGGTGCCCATTAAAACTGTCTTTGCTCAACTCTATTCATGTCTGCCAGCTCAGTGAAAGGGACAATTCATTCTCAATCGCAAGAAAAAACTGAAAGAAAAAAAAACGTTCACGCGTGCTCCCACTTGAATGAACAATCTGATCGCAATTATGTGTCACATTTGTCACTTTAACAAAAGACTTGGTTAAAAAGCAGAGGTCTATCGCAGTGCTTCTCAAACTTTTTAGTGTCAAGGACCCCCAGATGACAAGCATTTGGCCGCGGCGAGGACAGACACATGGCTGTCATGTTGGACACGGCACAAAATGAAGCGGCGCAAATTGATATGAGCAGGTGCTCTGAGCCTTTGATTAGACAGAGGTCTGTTATAGAGCCAAGTGGTCATTATCAAGAAATAACACGGGGGCACGATGGCACAGTCGGTAGTGCTGTCGACTCGTCTCACAGCTAGAAGGTCCTGGGTTCAATTCCATTCAATTCAGTTGACGTTATTAAATCAGAAGATTACCTGAAGTTATACCTATACCATGTCCAGAGACAAGGTCCCGCGACGACCACTCTCCAACACCACGTTGAGAACCAGCGGGTTTCAACGTTTTTGGCTGGGGAAATGCTTTGGAAATGTCTCGCGAGTTCACACACCCATGGGACCACCATGGAAATAAGCTCTCAAGTGTTGATTGCTTTTTACCCTTTTATTCATATGAATTGATGTCAATGTCAATCGACGTACAATGATTCACTTTTCATTAATCACGTTGTCGTCCAATGGTGTCGTGTGGCGAATATAGCCTGCAAGCTAACAATGAGTCATCATGTGAAGGGTTGCAGGCTTGTGGATCTGTTTTTTTAATAGATAATTAGACGACTTTGGACAATTCTAGAAAATGTTCACCTATAATGACATGCCCAAAATAGGGGCACCAGGTTGCGTATGACTGCGTAGCGACTTCTGTCCCTCTGACCCTCAGCACAGGAGCCCCCCAGGGCTCTGGACCGAGCCCCTGCCCAGCGTCTATATATAAAGCTGGCCTGTTCTGACCTCAACAACACTCCATATTTGGGCATGCCTGACAAAGAACTCCACAAGCTGGCCTGTTCTGACATCCCAACACTCCATATGTGGGCATGGCTCACACAGAACTCCATATATAGGAATAAAGGGACACAGAGAGACACATACAGAAATCATTCTGACGTCAGGCATAAAAGGGACACAGACATAATATCTGGGTGGGGTAGACTAGGCCCCTGCACGGGCACCTCTCTAGTAAATTGCACCTGCTTAAACTCAATTGTCTATATGCTGCTGCATTGTCTGTTAAGGAAGCCAAACAAAAATAAGTTGTAGTATTTTGTACCGTCCTGTACACAAGATGTAACAATAAAGTACAACCTTGAAAGTGCTTACATAATTTTGATGGGTAAAGTGGATGTTTTGGAGGAGCCGAGTGAAGTGAAGGAAAGCAATCATGTTGAAAGTTCGGAAAGTACTGTGCATTTATACGATCCTAAAACAAATCCCAACAAATGGCTCAGTTATCCCTAGGCAATTGTGATGTAATGTTATACTCAGCGATGTCACTGATATGAGTTAAAACACTTGTTCAAAGCCTCCGCCAAGAAGCCCTCCTCCCCTGTCTCTGTTGCACATGCACATGGTGCGGTGGGCGGAAAGCCCATATTGCATCTTCCTTTAAACAGTTCAAAAACCTGAGCACCTTTGATAAATGGCTCAGTGTTGTCATAATAAGAATGTCATGATGAAAAAGTGCTTGACAACGAGATAGTGTTCTCTCAGGCTTGTGGATCAGAGGACATGTTAGAGGTTATGGTACTATGACTGTTTTATAACTTCACATTGCACAAACATAAACCTAGCACACACTAAAGAAATAGTGGTAATGAATATTTTACATATTGTCTGTTTTCCTGGTACCTTGCATATTTTCTTTCTTTCTGCTCTTACATTACATTATTAGAGACATTTTGCATGTTCTCTCATTACCTATATATAACCTTGATACTACTTTTTTCCCACCATTCTACACCACACGTCTCAATGAGTTGTGTGAGCTTGGAGATTGGCTATTTTCACCAAATGTTTGTCATGGTTTTCCTCTTTATCACATGCACGTAATAGGGACCCCAAGGGGTTCTTGAGGCACCTGTAGTAAAAAGTACTTCACTAACAACACAAACACTATACAGTAGGAAGCAAAGTTGATGCATTTAGACCAAGTATTTTGCATTAAATAGGCCTACCATGAAAGTCTATTTTGGGTGGATGTTTTGGTGTTTCGGGCATTAAGGGGTTAATAACTAATAATGCTCAAGGGATATCACTGGGCAACCTCTTGAATTCTTCAGAGGTGACCCCAAGCTACAAGTTGAATATGAATGAAGAATCGGTTGAGAAAAAAACTTTATCTGACGAACCCACTCGGCTCCCGGACTACTTTTCATGCAACTAAGACGTCTGTGAAAGCAACATCAGAGACACGTTAATTCTAATGATATACGTAGTGTTGTTTTTGGCAGCAATTTTAGATTTTAGTTTCAGTCATAGTCTCTCATAGTCTCTAGTTTTAATCACCTGGAATGTTTTAGTGTTTTCGATAGTTTCAGTCGACTAAATATACAGTTGATTTAGTCGACTAAAATTTATTTTTGGAGGCCTTGATGTCATCGTAATGGCTCTTTTTACATCTGCTGAAAATAGCCGATCTACAAGCTCACAACGCGTCGCAGCACGACACGTTGTGAGCTTGTAAATCGGCTGTTTTCAGCATGCAAATGATTATAAAATGACTTATACTGGATCTCTCGTCCAGTCCCTTCCTAACATTTTAGTAGTTTTCATTTACTAACGAAATTGTCAATATATTTTGTCTTAGTTTTAGTCATCATAGCCTAGTTTTTATTTAGTTTCCATTTAGTTTTTGTCAGTGGAAAAAAGGTAGTCGACGAACATTTTTTGTCTTAATTTTATTCGACGAAATCAACACCAGATATACGATCAGACACCAAATGGAACGCCATACACGCACGCTCGCAATATATAACCGAGAGTGGCTTGAACGTTCATTCATACAGACTGTTTGCTTTGTGTGTGTTTGCATGTAGGGTATGAGCACCAGCAAAAAGAGATAAATAAAACCACAATATGCATGCCATTATTCCCAGCAGCATCTGCATGACCCATCTGTGATCGCACAACACAGACAACTTCGACCCTTCATGAATCTGACTCTCAAATGCGTGTGTGTGCGTGGGCGTGTGTGTGTGTGTGTGTGTGTGTGTGTGTGTGTGTGCGCGTGCGTGCGTGCGTGCACGCGCGCTTGCTCATATCACATCAGAGAACATGCATGCTTGTGTATGAGAATAATCCGTTACGACCTGAGGCCAATATATACAAATGCCTTCTGAATCAGTATGTTCTGAAATGTCGTGCTGAGGACCCCGCACACACACACACACACACACACACACACACACACACACACACACACACACAGACACACATACACATACACATACACATACACATACACATACACATACACATACATACATGCACGCACGAACGCACGTGCACACACGAACGCATGTACGCAAACGTATCAAACATTTTGAAGATTTAACATGTTCGAAAATAGCAGATTGCAGCATGCATGGCACGAAGTGCTGAGAACCAGCTGTTCTAAACGAATGTTCTAAATCCTAACAGTGCGTTTTAACAGCGGGAGAACAACAGCGACTTTTTAGACCGTCGCCTCTTCGCCTGGTATCGCCGGCATAGTCGATGGGTCCCATAGAATAGAAAAATTATCGCAATTCTAGAATATTCCACTGTTAAAACACACTGTAAGGGCCTGGGCCGTGGCTCAGCGGTCCAGGCACCTTGGCCGGTATAGTCTGGCAGTGTGCCGCGGGGCTCGACTCCCGATCCTGACGGCCTTTGCTGCATGTCACCCCCATCTCTCTCCCCATTTCATGTCAGCCTACTGTCTGTCCCTCTATAAAAAAAGAATACACACAGATGCTGTCCTGGTTTTAACGGGATAAGAGAGGAAGATGGCATGTATGCGTCCGCACGTGTCTTTGTGCGTACGCTCTTGCATACATTAATTTACATGTAGATCTATAGCATAGTGTGTACGTGTATCCTCGAGCGAGAGAGAGAGAGAGAGAGAGAGAGAGAGAGAGAGCGCGCGTGGTGGACTTTTCAGCGAGGCGGTAATGAGTAGTCTCTCTGGCGGATGGGCATGTAAACACTGGAGGGAGAGAGTGAACTCTGGCAACAGCCATTCCCATTTGGCTCAATTAAGGGCCGAAACTGAGACAATCAATGGTTGTTGGCCTTTTTTTCTTTTTTTTCTCTTTTTTGCGCTGGCTGGCTGGCTGCTGGCCGTGATGCAGCACTCAGTAAAACAAAACGAGAATAATCAAAGTCCATAATTAGTTGGCCTGCGAGCGAGCGGCTCCGCGCTGTCACTCAGCTGTATCCCTTCTACAGAACAGAGCGAGCATAAGCATGCAATATATGGAGATGAATGCCCTCACACACACACACACACACACACACACACACACACACACACACACACACGGCAATACATGGACATGAATGAAAACACAGAGTCCTCAAGTAGAACCATGGTCAGTGATACAAAGTAACACTCCATTTATACTCATGTACTGTACTACTCAAGGTACTTGTTAGTTTTTAGATTTAGATTTGTATCACTAAACATACTAACTATTAACCACTTAAGCTCTATAGATACATTTCGGTCATTTGAAAATAGCGAATCTACAAGCTCCGTTATTTTCAAAAAAATCTTTCATAAATGTTTTAACTTATTGTTTTAACAATATTGTTCACATTTTCACAATGGGTATACTTTTACTTTTGGCACTTCAACGTATATTTTTGATGACCACACTACTGGACCTTTGCTTTTTAACAGAGTTATACCAACTTTGCAGTATCGATACTTTTACTTGATTAAAACATGTGAGTTTACTTCTTCCATCAGCGTTCACGGTCAGCCGGCTGCAGCATATCGTTATCCAGTCAGAAAGTCGTCCAGTGCAACACATGAGATTCGTTACAAGTAAAAGTGCGGAATTGAAAATGTATTTGAGTAAAACTACAAAAGTATCTGTATCAACATGTACTTAAAGTACTAAAAGTAAAAGTACTCATTGTGCAGAATGTGCCATTTCACAAGTTCAAAATGTGTACAAAATCTATTGAAAATAGCCGATCTACAAGCTCACAATGCGTGAGCACAAAATTACTTTTACTCTAATAAAGAAGAGTAAAAGTAAAAATGTTGTCTCTGAGATGTATTGGAAATTGGAAATACTCAAGTAACAATACTCAAGTACAAATACCTCAAAATTGTACTTAATTACAGTACTTAATTAAAAATACTTTAAAGTTACTTGCCACCACTGGATATGGCCAGCCATATTTTGTATTTATTATATTGTTCTTTTTGGTGGGGTTGTATTATGCTTTATTTTTGTGTTCCTATAAGGTGCACAGGGTGAATGATGTGAGAATGGTGGAGTCGGGTGTGGTGCTGATTGGTGGTTTGATTGAGTGCCTGATTGAAAGCCTCATTCGTCGATCCCTTCCACGCCCTAGCCAGGATTGGCTGTGATTCTGAGCCTTCGTCTATAAAAGTCTCATTCTACCTTGCCAGTGCTGCTTTGGCAGCTGAAAGGCAGCAGAGAATCCTTCACTCTGTCTCCCCACCAAACCATTATGTGCCTTTCAGTCCTTTTGTGTTTAGTTATCTTCTGTTTGATTAAGTTTGCTCCTCAGTAATTTGTCACCGCGTTAGTTTGTTGGTCCTTTGATTAATAGTTTTGAAAAACATTGTCACAGAGTCGTAGGGGTGAATTAAGGGTTATGCTGTTTGGTTACTTCTGGTTTCTCCTGTGTATTAGTTTAGGTTCAGTATTGTCTTTTTTATTTGTTTTCGGATAGGAATTTCAGGTTAGGGATTTAGTATGGGATTTTATGAATTATTGTAAAGCTTCACCCTGAAGTCAATCTCCTATGTGATAAAATGTCATCTCAAACTGCTGCTATACTGAGATAAAACATTTCAGGTTTTATTCAGTTGTCGTAGACCCAGGGTCGTAACAGACATGCTTAGCATCAAATGAACCACCAGGGCAGATGTTGGAACGGGATAAAAAACCATGCCGTGATGATGGGGTGGGTGGGTTCACTGGGTTGGGTGTCGTCGACTCATCGCACGTATACCATTTGATGCATTCATTCAAATCCATTGTCTGCCTTTGTCTGAATTCTCCGTCAATGAATGTACTTTATCGATATAAAAAAGGCCACACTCAAAAACATTTTCTAACGCTGGCCCGGTTGCTAGGCAATGGAGAAAGATCAGTGGTGGTAAGTAACTAAGTACTTTTACTTAAGTACTTAGTTAGTACAATTTTGAGGTATTTGTACTTTACTTGAGTATTTCTAATTTCCAGTAATCTTTCTTCTACTCCACTACATGTCTAAGGCCTCACTCACACCTTCGCAACAGACTGATGTATGCTTATTGTATACAAAGGGTGTGATACATCTTGCCCCAATGCATTTCCAATGGGAGTCACATGGTTTGACACAACATTTGTGTTGTATGAGGGGGAGGGGGGCAGTCGAAACACAGCCGAAAGCCATACAACAGCTTGTAGTCCAAAATGTTGTATATCAAACCATGTGACTTCCATTGGAAATGCATTGGGGCGGCCATGACACTTACATCTTGCTTACATCTAGCATGCATCAATGTTGTATGCTAGATCGAAAGGTGTGAGTGAGGCCTAAGGCCTGACTCACACCTTCGCAACAGATTGATGTATGCTTGTTGTATGAGATGTATAGCTGATGCAAGCTCGCAATGCATTTCCAATGGGAGTCACATGGTTTGACACAACATTTGTGTTGTATGAGGGGGTGGGGGGCAGTCGAAACACAGTCGAAAGCCGTACAACACAAATGTATCAAACCATGTGACTTCCATTGTAAATGCATTGGGGCAAGATGTATCACACCCTTTGTATACATCTAGCATTCATCAATGTTGTATGCTAGATCGAAAGGTGTGAGTCGGGCCTAAGCCAAAAAAATACTTTTACTTTACTACAATTATAAATAGTTACTTTGGCGAATTTAATTTTGATTAGAAAACATAGGCCTACATTAACCACTTCAACCCTATAGATTTTCTACACATTTTGAACTGCAATATGAATACTTTTAATTTTAGTACATTTTCAATTCCGTACTTTTACTTTTAAATTGCAGTATTGGTACTTTTAGTAAAACAATTGAGTACTTTTTCCACCACTGAGAAAGATAGACCTTGCGTTAGCACTTTTGCACTTTTTAGTGTAGTCAATATTGAATATCCAAAATCTCCTCGTGCACACACGTGAAAGGGCGGCTGTGGCTCAGGAGGTAGAGCAGGTGGTCTAATGATGCCTGAGTCGGTGGTTCGAGTCCCGGCTCCTCCTGTCCACATGTCGAAGTGTCCTTCATGGGCAAGACACTGAACCCTACTTTCTCCAATCTCAGATTGAGATAAAGGAATGCATCTTTAGAGCTTAATAAAACATTAATTCGAGGTCGCGCTATGCTTAATAATAGTTTGCGCGGCAGATCATGGCCGTGAGCGAGACTGGCGCGACAATGGAGGGCAATCACTTCCTGGGTCGGCCAGATGAGGGCTCTTCTTCTTTGCTTATGTCGTGCATTTCTCTGGCACTAGCCTCACATTATACTGCCTAATATGGTAACGGGAGGGAATGTGTTAATAGTTTAAAGGGGACGGTGTGTGGGTGGCACGAACCAGAACTGTAGAAAGGAGAAATGAAAGAATAATAGATTGTGGAGTATTCTCTAGTGTTGTTGTTCTGGGAATATAAGTGCTGTCTGAAAGAGAACGTTGGAGGAATGTTGGGAGAGAGCCCAGCTTGTCATGTGAGATCTGGAGCAGTGGTTCTCAAACTTCATGTTCATGTCAAGGACCTAGCAGTGATTCTCAACTTGTTTATTTTCAAGGACCCACAGTTTGACATGCATTAGACTACGGACCCCATTTAATGGTATTTCTATCTCTGAGACCCTAATTTATATTGTAAAATCTAAGTTAATTTAACAGGTCCATTTGGATCCATTTGTACACTCTCAGAGTTAAAGACCCATAAGGGTCCATTTGGTTCCAAACTATCTTGTAGCTGGGGACCCCCTGGAACTCCCTCAAGGACCCCTGCGGGTCCCTGGACCCCACTTTGGGAACCACTGGTATATACTATAGAGTATAGAGCGTTGCAGTCCCGCCCCCTTTCCTGACGACGTGAGACCCAGAAGTGAATTCCCCGTTAATTTTCTCCATGGGCTTTTCAAAAAGTATTTATTTAAAGGGATTGTGACATTTAAAACACATTTTTGTAGATATTTTGTGTTCTTTGGCTTTTCTTGACATCAATTTCACCAAAAAAACAACAAATTTGAACATTCAGTGTATTCTCCGCTGTCTGGACTTTTGTGAATAATTATGCAAATATGACTCGTGGCTTGGACGGCGGAGGCCTACGTAATGTAACGCTAAACCGCGCCCCCTCTCCTCTGCTCCCTGCCTGCCAATTCTACTACCCGCCCCCCTCCTCTCTTCCCCGCCCCTCTCCTCTCCTCCACCTGATTCTCTCCTCTCTTCTTCCTCATTCTGACCGCGACTTTGTTTCAGTATAATAATAATAATAATAATGGCTTCTAGAGAAAAAGCAATCTGCTCCGTTGTCGGCTGTGTCAATCAACACAAGTCCTTGCACTTTCCACCAACTGGCCTAGATGAAGATTCACGCTCTAGGTGGATGCATTTTATTTTTGACGGTAACGTTCCAACCAAGTTGTCAAAGAAGCGACTCTTGTGCGCACATTTCACCCCAGAAAGTTTTTCAAATCTCGGACAAGTTCAGAGTGGATTTGCAACCAAACTTTTTATGAACCCAGGAGCAATACCAAGCATTCGTGTCCCAATCCCAACTATAAGTATTTATACTGCAATTGTGTTAAATTGTTGTGCAGTACTATTTGAGTGGACTCACAATAAAAAATCAATCGCCTGCAGCACCCCGAAGTGCTTCATGGTAGCCTACTTTTAATTTATAGTCAATCACTGCCACTACCCGCATTAGCTGTGTGTTTGACTATTATTAATCTTTGATTCGTGGCGTGCACCAGCTGTTGTAGATTGCATGTGCTCATTATTGTTCTTGTAATGCGATACAGTGGAATAGCAACGCAGCCAACGCTCGTGTGATATAATCCACGTTAAAAGTATGGCGAATAATGATAGGCTATAGTCATTGAGTATGATATCGATGACATTACACAAGTTTATGTCGACGTGGTCGTGGGGTGAGATATTGCAGGAGTTTCATAGGCGCGTTCGGAAATAGCGCACTGAGCCCACACTGGCACTGTGCAATGCAAACTAATAGGCGAGTGCGCTCCGGTGCGGTATTTCCGAACGTGCCTTATTTGTTTACCAACTGTTGCTCGTACGATGACGTTGAATAGAGAATACATGTTACAAAGGGAGTCTACCAACGCGCCTCAAACCTAAAACGGCTGATCCGGTGCTTCACAGGTGCAGGGACATCAAAGTTGCAAAAGGAGAGGAGACTGGAGCAACACGGACATTTAGAGCCTTTTACGTTTCGACCTTGCGGTCTTCATCAGAGTGGACTCTGATGAAGACCGCAAGGTCGAAACGTTAGTCGTTTTGTATACTCAGCACCTTAATAAAAGGCTCTAAATGTCCGTGTTGCTCCAGTCTCCTCTCCTTTTGCAGCAGAGAATACATGTTGTTGTCCATCCCCTCAGTACATACATGCAGTGATAGTCTTATTATAAATAACATTTTATATAAACTATAAACAAATAGTTATAAAAGGAGAAGAAGTTGCGTGTTGGCACTGGCAGCGTTGCTATGGCTGAGATGCTGTGAACTTGTAAAGGAAAAAAAAAAGAACAGTCCCTTTCTCTGAGGGGGGCGGAGAGGTATGGAGGGCTTGAGGGGTGGGGGGGGCGGAGCTGGGTAGTGATTGACAGGAAAGGGGGAATTACCGACATCTACAGGCTAAAATAATGTGTTTTTCTATGCCTTCTCAGGATGCATATTACATACACACAAAAACTCCTGGCAAGAAATACTGGAGTGGAGATTTCTGTTCAAACTTTTTAGACACGTTTGAAGGACCATGGCCAAGACTTTTAATGTTGTTAAAATTATGTTAAAAATAATGTCACGATCACTTTAAAGACTTTTACGCCGCAGACAAAGCCAACTCGAGTTGTGACAAATCATGACAACAAACACAACATCTTGGGCCGAACAAATAATTACAAAGAAGAAAAACAACCAAAAAAAGTGTTGTAACCATGTCGTTTTCTTCTTCTTTCAAAATATTTGTTCGGCCTGAAAAATTGTGTTGTCATGATTTGTCACAACTCGAGTTGGCTTTGTACGAGGCTCAAAAGGTCTTTAAATAAAGACTTTTTGAAATGTCTACGAGGAAAATGAACCGGGAATCATTTCTTGGGCTCTGGTAGGGGGTGGGACTGCGACGCTCTATAGGACTGCAATCTAACTGTGTCCCCTGTGGGACCCGCACGCAGGTCAGCAGTGGTGGAAAGTAACTAAGTATACATTTACCTAAGTACTGTACAATTTTGAGGTATTTGTACATTTCCTGAGTATTTTCAATATTTTTTCTTGTACTTAAATACATTTCGGATCAAAATATTGTACTTTTACTCCACTACATTTATTTGAAAACTTAGTTACTTTTAGATTACAAAACATGCAGTACATTTCAGCCCTATACAATACATACATTTCGGCCATTTGAAAATAGCCGATCCACAAGCTCACAATGCGATGTGACGCATTGTGGGAACAACATGTGGGAACAACGGTCATGTTGACATGTGGGAACAACGGTCAGACTAGCGCCGCTCCCGTGCTTGCGGTTAGGGTATCCTACAGGCTTTAGTTCCGACACTATTATTGGTTCGACAATCATTCGACCGACAACCTACCTCAACCCCTAACCTAACCATAACCACATGCATGGGAGCAGCGCATGTTTGAGCGCTAGTCCGACCGGTGTTCCCGCATGTCAGACTAAATGCTCCGTCGGAATTACCATCGCATCCCTGCGGTTATGGTTAGGTTAGATTGAGGTAGGTTGTCGGTCTAATGAGTCTAATGAATACTGCACCCCTTTTTTCCATGTTCACCAGGCCTACTCATTCACTTTGCCTCTACACACAACCTCTTTTTTTTTCACTTTTTCTTTTTTGTAGAACACATTTTCGTTTTATAACCTGAAAGTCTCTCCATATATTTTTTTTTATCCAAAAAGAAAAACTTTACATATATACTGCAAGTATACACATTATCAAAGAATCATCAAAATGTACAGTTCCTTGTCTAAATAGTCGAGGGTTAAGTTCACATTATTCCGATTGGTCAAAACATCTTTAGGTTTGATCTCAGAATATCTGAGAAATGTGCGTTTGTCCAAAGCCTTATGGGCCAGCAAGTAGAGATATCGATTGTACTGTAATGGTTCTTGTCTGAGACATTCATCACACGTTGTGAAATAATGCAGAGAGCAACTTTACCGCGTTTCTAGCGCTTCATGATTTGGCTTCACCTTATTCCCTATTCCCTATTCTGGACTCATTCGTACAGTGTTGTGTTGCTTCAAACAAAGCCCCTCGATCGCTGCCTCTCACAGACTCCTCAGATCACACACAACCCAATCCCCTTATTAAATTCCATGGAAGTTCCTGAATGTATTCTCAAAAGGCGCCTTTGCATGTTCCAAATTGAGGCAATTAACACATCATTCAGGAGCCATGAGAGCAGGCTCTCATGGTGACAGAACATTAAATGGAGAATTGATTGACAGTCCTCCATATGGTTTGAAAAAGTGTTAACCCAATCTAGACCGAACCCGCGGCCTAGATATTGCCTGTGACAATCTGGGTGAATGTAATTTAATCCATCTTTATTTTTATAAAAGCAAAATGTTTTACTTTCTTTTTTTGCTTTTTGCGCAGCTGGACCCCATAGTACTCCCATGATAGAAACACCCTATATGATAATCCTTGGTGCACAAATGTGCGTGCACACGGTCATTAGTGTTTTTTACAGTGCTCAGAATGTGATAAAGTACCATGTTGGGAGCTTAATAAAACATTAATTTGCGCTAAGCATAATAATAGTCTTGATTTGTACACTCTCTGAGTTACAGACCCATAAGGGTCCATTTGGTTACAAACTATATCTTTTAGCTGGGGACCCCCTGGAACTCCCTCAAGGACCCCTGTCCCTCGCTCGCGGCTGTCCACAGCCTGGCTCGGCAATGGAGGACAATTTCTTCCGGGTCGGCCGGATGAGGGCTAATCTTCTCTGCTTATGTCGCACATTCTGTTGGCACTGGCCTCACATTACCGCCTGTGGACATTTGAAATGCTATTGAGAGACTCTCACATGTCACAGACTGACATGTGAGAGCTATATGCTTGCATAGTCAAAGTATAAGAACAAAAATACATCGCATGGATTCACCTGGGACGTATCCTCAGTGATGTATCGGGGTACATCACTATCGGGGTTCCGGGTCTCGCGAACATCATAACCCTCACTCAGGTGACCCAGCTGGGATGATCAAGTATAGCTACCCCAGTATAGCTAAGTATATAATCAATAAAGTGGTTAAATGATTGTGATGCTATGTTAACACATTTTGTTGGTGACCTCCTGGAACCTCCCCAAGGACCCTTGGGAGGTCCCGGGACCCAACTTTGAGAACCACTGCCATATACTGCATATACTCTTGAAACCAGACTGTGAGTTCCAAAAGAGTTTCAGTTAATATGTCATCAAAATGCTTATAGGAGCAATGAGCACAAATCGATGCAATGTTCTTCCCACCTAACTGGATCTTATTGAAACCCACCCCTCTGAGACTGCCAGCGACCCAATTAAATCACATTTCATCAGCCTACACTTATACTGACTACCATCGCGCCCTTGATTTTCATATAGCAGCAGACTAAAACGCAATACGGTGATCAAAACGTATATTATTTGCAAATCAGGTGTGCTTGCCATATGCTCCCTTGTTGGGCGCAGGGGACTCGGGTTTGATTAGCAGTAGTGGGAAAAGGTTAACTTAAAGTAAAAGTATCAACACTGCAATGTTCAGATACTCCGTTGCAAGTAAAAAAAAAGTCCAGAATTCAAAATGTACTTGAGTAAAACAAAAACTAAAAAGTGTGCAGCCTTTTGTACAAAACGGGCCACTCCTGAAAACTTTGAAAGGCAATCTTAGCCAATCAGTGTAGAATCTGAGAAATCCAACAGACTCGTCTTGATCACATGACTACAGAGATCATGTGTACCGATTGTGGCCTAGTGGAAATGTGCATGTATCAAAACGGACCAATCATGTGAGCTTTGGAAGCCAATCTTGGCCAATCAGGATGGAAGATGGGAAATGATCCCCAAATGATGTTGATCACATGGAGATAGTGTATACCGAATTGTGTGATGTATGGATAATATGTGTAAGAGTAATCTATAGAAATGTGTTTTGCGTAAATCGGCCTCATGGTGGTGCTATAACAGGCCGTTGAGGAATATTTGGGGCAGAGGTTCGTTGACATCCAGGGAGTGTGTGTGCAAAGTTTGGCATG
This sequence comes from Protomyctophum bolini, assembly GCF_963924005.1. Taxonomy (NCBI): domain Eukaryota; kingdom Metazoa; phylum Chordata; class Actinopteri; order Myctophiformes; family Myctophidae; genus Protomyctophum; species Protomyctophum bolini. Next base: position 28,589,597 of record NC_137862.1, on the reverse strand, counting down.
GATCGGGCCAACGGTGGCGGAGACATCCATATAGTCTTCATTGAATCACTCATTCCTAACCTGTTCATGAATTACTTCAAAATGTATACATTATTATAATTATAACATATAGGCTACTGTACAGGCCCGCGGGAAGTACTTTACACTAGCAGGGGCTGAGCGTCTAGTAGTGTGTGTATGTATATATATATATATATATATATATATATATATATATATATATATATCTCGTCTGGACGACATGCATAATAACCGCAATGTGGACACTCGGAACTTTGATGCCAGCTACAAACTTGTGCGGGTAACAGCCAGATCCGTTCTCGCACGCACGCATGCATGCATGCATGCACGCATGCACGCACGCACACGATAAAATGCAAGTATATGGTTGTGTTTCTGGGATCAACTTTTTGTTTACGCGAGAATTCGAATTGCAGCCGTTTTATGCGTGGGTGTGTGTGCGTTGAAATCAGTCGTGTCTATGAATAACAGAGATATGTGAAGCATAATCGGTAATCACTAGGGATCTCTAAAAAGACACACACACCCATTTGAACAATGTATTCATGTCCACATAGAGAAGAGCATACAAGGACACAAATACGCAAAGGTACAGTTAAGGTTACATTCACAAAATCATGGCACGTCTCCGCCATATGTGGCAGTTACCAATTATGGCATGCAAAGACAGACGGCACAGTACTTTGCCAGCCTTTTTGCCTCTTTTTTGGGCATCCCAAGTTGTTGAAACACACACGCACACATTTCAAGCACACTCGCACATACAAAGAGAGAGCTCAGCATCATAGGTTGAAGGTGAGCAAAAGAAAACAAGTCATTTGAGGCTCCGTTTAGACGACAGTCTCTGGAGAAAACGACAAAATAAAATATCAGTAGTGCCTTCTGTTTAACTGCATTTTCGGGTGGTTGAAAGCACAACAAAGATAAAACCACCTTCCAGAAAACGCTCTGCCTCGAGACTCCGTGAAAACCAAACGAGGTGGTGTCAGTGTGAGCAGACGTAGGTCACCATGCCTCTGGTATCTCGCACAGAAGGTGGTAGGCCTAAGGAATCTCTCTACGTCTCTAAATGTCTGCCAAGAGAAGTGCATGCTGGTTAGACTGGTGGTGCTGGTAGTGGTCTGGTGGTGGTGGTGGTGTACAGTAGCTGGCCTCAGATCATGAAGCCAGATTCAGATTGGCAGGCGAATTTCAAACAAACTGAACACACGCGCAACCAGTGACAGTGATGTGTGCAGTGCGCACACATAAGGTCAGATGCATTATGTACAGATATGTAACCACCAGACAATCATGTACGCACGCACGCGCTCACACACACGTGCATACAAGGACATGCATACTCACAGTGTACTACCCAGCACCATATGCATACTGTATGTAGCATTACGCTCAACCCACCGTGCCAATAGGGCTGATCACGATTGGCATGCAGGGCTTTTGCGGGCTGGGTCTTGGCTGGGGGCTACACATACACATACTGCCTATATGGACATAATATGCAATTGTGAGTGTCTTTATTGAGAAATAAACCCTGACAGGATGATTATACCCGGACTGAAGCTCCATGCTGCTTCAGTCTGATAATCAGGCTACCTCCTGGCATTCTTATATATATATATATATATATATATATATATATATATATATATATATATCAATGTACCATGGATGGTCCTCCAAACACTGGGACCTCAAACTGTGCCGTGTAGAATGTACGATTTACGTTTTATTTCGTTATGATCCTCCATCATTTCTTGTTACACCACACCTTGAGCTTTCCAGATCACCGATGGAATATACTGTCCACATATCATTCTATACATGCCTGTTGCAATTACAAGAGATGAGGCGTGCGTGTGTGCGGACAGGCGTGCGTGCGGAGAGGCGTGCGTGCGGGCAGGCAGGCGTGTGTGCGTGCGGACAGGCGGGCGGACATGTGCCTGTGTCAGACTGTGCATGTGTGGAGAGAGTGCTGTAATAACCTTTACCTCCTGGGACACTCACGGCACCAGGTGTGTTTCACTGCCTATATGCTGACCTTTAACAGCTCTGCTCAACACTGTTCTGAGAGATATACAGTAGATACTGCTATAGATACTAGATAAATAGATGATATCACCTGGGAATTTATTGTTGCACAAAGGTTGGATGATGAGACCAATCATAAAGACTTTGATGAAACAGCATTGTATTAACACAATCCCTCCCGTTACACTAGGCGGGATCGCCAGTGCCAGTCAAATGCGCAAAATATACATTATTAATTAATGCATATTAACCCCTTCATGCCTGAAAACCCCCAAATCCCATCAAATATATTTTTGAGGGGCCCTAGCCCTTCCTATGCCCAGCTTTCTGTGTAACGTTGAAGACGGAAAAGTAAGGACGCAAATTGTGATTGGCTGGAATGACATTTGTGATGATTTGATTGTTTGAGCATGGAGTGTGATGCAAAAGGATGTATGATATTGATGATGTATGATGATAAGAGTGCCCCTCACGTCACACGTGTGTGATTTTCTTGAGGGGCGCGAGGTTTTGACCCCACACGTCTCAATATTTGCCATTGACAATGAAAGGAGAAATTAGGTCAAATGTCCGCCAAATATGACGCAAATTTGTGGCAACAGGCATTCTGATTGGCCAGTATGAGATCTAAATGCATCAACTTTGCTTTATAGCATGTTTATCCATGAATGTGGATATGTACATCCATCCATCCATCTTCAACCGCTTATCCGTAGTTGGGTCGAGGGGGAAACGGCTCCACCAAAGAGCTACGGAGCAACATTATAGGCCGTAATGTCAGGTCCCTTTTCGTTCAGTTTTGTTCCCATACCAGGGGCACATCCAATGCACTTTTGCATAGACAATACCCTTCTGGACTTTGGGTTAAAAGTTCTCCTCATATCTGGCAGTATTTTGTCACAAGCCAGACATTTATACAAAAGTATAACCAAAATAATGTAATCTTGTTCTGCTGCTTTTGCTTGTAAAATGTGTTAATCTTTCTCAAATGTCATAAATACTGTACATACCTAACATCTGATTGTATTGGTAGCCTTCGTTTACTCATATGTGAATTTAGATCTTGAAATGTAGCACATTTGTTAAAAAAAATGCTTCAACTTAAGTGGTTGGCACCCAGCACAATGAAACATACAGTATAGGGCTCCAATTTTGTCACCGCTGTTTCCCGCGACGCAGCCCGCAATGCAGCCGCGGCCCGAAAATTACGAGTATAGGAGCTTGCTATGTCCCTTAATGGTATTTTCGCCGAGCGTCAACCGCTATCTATTTAGCCGACACTAGGTGCGCCTAGAGGTGTGGCCATGGGCGTGTTGGCACGCTTTACCCTAAATTGCTGTTTTGGTCACATACATTTGGGAAAGCGGCAGAAGTGAGTGCCTGCAGTGCCACTTCTTTGTGTCCATTGTGTTTATATAATTGTATAGTCAAATAAGTTAATTGTGCCAGGCATTGTGCGGCGTGCGCATTTCCATTTGCTTGTTTAGTTCAAGCAAATGGGGTTTAATCTGATTTACCGAACTTTCCTTTTCGCTTCATACCGTTTCGTAGAGACGGACACGCACAATCTATATACCAAAACGAAAGCCCTAATTCCGTGGTTTACATAGATTTTTTTTAAATGGGCACAATTTGAGCGAGTTGTGTGTTATTGGCTCTGTGCGGGGTAAAAAAAAAAAAAAAAAAAAAACGGCACAGGGGAGCAGGGAGGAGCAGGGTGCATCACAAGTGAGACTTCAAGGCAAGAGCACATGGGCTATAGACCGTAAGGCTATAAAGCAATATAGAACTTGTCATAACGGGCAACGGATATGGGATCAGGACTGGTGATTGGTTCAATTATTGTAACGCCCAAACAACACCTATGCATAATATAACGGGTAACGGAGGTGTTTTAGGGATTTAGACAGGTAACCAAAATACCAACTTTAGTGGGGGAACACCCCTTCCCCACTGCTAAATCCCAAAACATGAAAATGTTTACATTTAGCTTATAGGTTTGACCTCAGCGATATCTGACTTTACAAACCGGATATTGTTGGCTTAGAAGTTTCTGCATCCCGGTTAAGTTCGGATCGGACACCACTGCAGTGGGCTCTAACAAGACAACCGGTTCGAGCTATCTTATAGAATGGTAGAAAATAAAAACTTAAGCTGAGTGACTGACGCTGAATAGGTTTAAGTATTGTAATTATGTATACATTTTTGAACCCGTTACAGCGGGAGTCAGTCATTATTGCAACAGTCGTTTCAGGGAAGCAATTAGTTGAATCCAGCTGTGCTTCGAACGAGCACACCTATTGGTTGAATGCTTCTGAAAATTCTTCTGATTGTGATTCTAACTGCATGCAAGAGTGTGCCAGTTGCTCTTGTGGGCACAGTCCAATGGTGTCACCCTGAAGGCTTTCTATCTTCCGGGACCCCAGAATGTAGCAGCTGTCAAGGGTGGGACCCCACCCCGGTGAGTGGCGCTTGCACCCCCAGCTAGTGAACCAGATATGGTTTCACTTTGGTCGGGCAGAAGTAGACTTGTTTGCCACGGAAGTGAATACTCACTGACCTCTGTGGTCGTCAATGCATGGACAACCAGGACCACTGGGGGTAGAGGCACTGAGCCTTTCATGGCCTCAGCAGAGGTTGTATATGCCTTTCCCCCACTTACTCTCCTGCTGGCTTTCCTCAGGATGGTGAGGTTGCTGCACGCCCAGGTACTATTGTTGGCACCGAATTGGCCACAGAGACCATGGATGGGAGAGATCTACGATATGCTGGAGGGCCAGCCATGGTGTACAGTCAGACCGGACTTGCTGTCCCAGGCACATGGCAGGATATGGCACCCGAAGCCTCAGATGGTGAGGCTTCATGTGTGGCCCTTGAGAGGCAGCATTTTCGCCTGAGTTGTATCGTTCTCAGTTAATTATGGGCACCCGTCGGTTGTGCTCCAGAATGTTTGTTTCCTGTGATTGGAACATTTCAGTTCATTGGAATTAACCTGGATAATGTTTTGTACAACATGATTTTCAGTTGGCAATGAAATGCTAGAACTCAGTTGGTTGTGTTCTGCACTTCTGCTGTATTACTGCGTGTTTCCTCCTCCGTGTCATCAGTGCCCATACCCGAAGATGGGGTTGGCGAAAGGGCCTTTCTGTGTGGACTTTGCATGTTCTCCCCGTGTCCCCTAGGGTAGGTACCCTCACAAAAACATGCAGTAATCCTGGTCTCTAAACTGCCTCCCCCTGGCCAGCCGGGGCGCCTGATGGAGGGGAAAGGAACTGGTTGGAATAACGTGTTCCTTCCACGCACTACGTCCAACCAGGGAAACTCCCCCCTGTCAGGTGTAAAGGAGCAACTTGGACACTCAAGCATGAAGGAAGCATGAGTTAAGTCCGTTGCTCTCCCCAGGTTGGCGGAGGGTGTGTAGAGCCCAGTATCACATTAGATGATTGACACAGGGGTGAAAAATGGGTTACAAAATCGTGGGATAAAAAAAAATATATAAAAAAAAAGAATGGTAAATGGTGCATTTATATAGCGCCTTTATCCAAGGCACTTTACAGAGATTGTGCATTATATTCATCCATTCACACACACATTCATACACCGATGGCAGCGGAAACCATGCAAGGCACCAACTAGCACATCGGGAGCAATTAGGGGTTCAGTGTCTTGCTCAAGGACACTTCGACAGTAACTCTGGGGGAGCCTGGGTTTGAACTGGCAACCTTGCGGTTACCATCCAGGCACTCTACCCCTGAACCACCGCCACCCCTGAATGGTTGTGTGACTGACAACAAAGCCCATGCTGCCTTTCACAACACAGCTCCACATTCACACAAATGCGAGGAACTCACTTTTCATTCGTGAGCAGTTCATAGAGTAAGTTAATGTTTTCATTAACTTAGTGTTGATCAAATGTTGTTCTCTCGTCTTAATGAATAAATAATGCTGTGGTTACAATTGTGATAAACAATTGATGGCCGCCCATGCATCCATTGTTGGCCTCATTCTTCAACCTTGTGCAGTGACTAATGCCCAGGTGATTATCGTTAGATTTGTCATTGCCTGCGGCTGGTTACCTTCCGGCAATGGCGAACGCACGGAAGATAATTAATTTATCAGCAGGCGCAGCTTTCACTTTTATTCACAAAGAGAACGTCATGCGTGTGTTTATGTGTGTTTATGTGTGTTTGCGTGCATGCGTGTGTATTGCTTATCTGAACTGCAATTACAAAAAGATAAACAGATTTGAACGCTTCTGCGCGGTAAAAAGTAGGCATGCAGCGAAGGCCTTCTGTAAATCAGAAGGTCACTGGTTCGACACTTAATGGTGACCACTGGGTTTATAAATGCAGTTGGAAGAATTTCAGCACTTGTACAGTAATTGTACTTGACAACCAACACAGTTATCGTGTGCCATGTTAAAATGCCATGTTTGAAAGGAGGCCCATAATTGAAATGGAAGTGGACTAGCCTCGCAGCTGAAGGATCATGGATCGGTGATAACCGAACCTCCTGAATGCAGGAGCTGCTGTGTAGCCCTGCAGTGTTCATGAAAATTACAGGGGGTATTATATACATGTGTGTGCATCACGGCCACACAAGATAGTGCAGGTTTTTCAACCCTTTTCATACCGAGGCCCATTATTTATTCGCCATTTGAGCCACGGACCTAACCTGACGCTGCCAGATCCAAAAAGCTTGCTACACAAATTTGTTTCACAGCTTATTTGGATCTGGGATCGCGGAAGCAAATTCGATGACGGGGCTGTTCCTTTTTTTCAAGATACATGGTAGATGATTGGATGGGAGCGTCTGTCTATCACCGTGTGGGCGTGCAAACACAACCAATCATATCGACGTGTCTATATACCGTCACATCCGCATCCCGCCTTTAGCTCACGCTGATTGGTTCGGTACGAAGCAGATCTGACTCAGGGCTCAACTCCGTCAGAGATCCCAGATGAGTGTTGTGTTGGGGAATATGTTTCCGCAATACCGCCCTCATCTGGCAGCGTCAGGTTACCACGGACCACCATTTGATGACATTTATTATACCCAACACTAAAGAATATGTTGTTGTTGGATACGTTTTTATCCATGCTGTCGAACTGTTGATGTGGCAAACGTTGATCAAAATAACAATTGTTCTACATTCTCTAGTTGTGTAGACTTATTGTAAATTAATTGAGTAGAGCAGATGTTTAACAAAAATGTTACTCTTGAGAGTGTAAAATGAAACCAAAAGCTCTATAAGGTGTAAAGCTCTATATTAAATGTAATAAAAACTCATAATGTAATAATCAGCTCATAATGTAATATAAATATGAGTTGGTAACCAAATGGACCCTGGAGGACCAACGCCCTCAAGGACCACTGGTCCTTGAGGGCGGACCACTGGTTGAAAACCACTGAGATAGTGGGGCGCTGCTCGTCTAGAGAGTGTTACTGCACTGTGGGCAGGAAGAGAGGTGACATGGATGGAAATACTTAAAAAATACTTTTTAAGGGACATTTTCACAGAGGAGAATTGGCCTATTTGAGGGATCTTGGCATGGATGAGTATGAAATCTGCATATTTCGACATAAAATAGATCTGTTTTCTTTTTATTTGTTTTTTTAGTTAAAGTGGTCTCTCCATGGGTATTATAAATATTGAATTGAATGAAAGTATTAACGCAGCATCATGTAACGTTCCTCTTCTATCCCGGTTCTGCCATTTTCTTTGTTTTTTACCTTTGAGCTAATATAGCGTGCCTTCTTGTTCAGGGCATTAATTTAATCTTGACCGTCAGGTCAAAACACATGTCAGATCATGTGACTAGGTGAGGCTTGACCTTTGGCACGATCCACTGTAAATGTCTCAATAGAAGACAAGGGAGACAAAAATACATATGTTATATTTGTATTAACTAAACTTACTCTACCATAATACCGATTGGACACAATTACATTTCATTCATTATTCTGTTTATTTTATTTCGCATGGGTTTTATATTGAACCAATGAAGTATTAAAGGGACACTTCACTCTTTTGGGAAAAAAACAAACATGTTAACAACATGTAGTCCAGGTAGTAAGTGAGCTGTAACCTGTAACACCCAGCGTTGCAATAATACAACACATTTTAATTAATTCATTTTTTTTCTGTTCTTTTTTCACATAAACGTCATCATTGATGTTCATCGCAATGCTATCGCAATGTAATTGGTCATGATATTTGCATATAGATACCCCCCACAGAGGCTGAAATTCGCACACATAAAATATATATGTACTTTGACCTTTGACCTTTAACCCTGATAAAAGTAAAATAACTAATATTTTTTTTGTGATCATTAAAATGTCTAGAACATGTTTTATGTATTATTGTGAAAGATATCCCCCAAATGTAAATTGTGAATTTATTATTATTTTAATAATTATTATAAATGTGCAAAAAACCTTTTACATAATTTCTAGTAGTAAAAAGTAGTAGTAAGGTTGAAATCTCTTTTTTGCAAGTAGAAATATATCTGGGTGTTACAGGGTTCTTTAATGACGTTTAGAAGATTTTCCTGAGGTCTTTATGTGTGTAATATGTGGCTTTAGATATTTTTTATTTTAGCAGTGAGCCCAGTGTCTCTGATGTCATCGACACTGGGCTCACTTCCTTCCTGGACTACAATTCCCATAATGCTTTGGTGCACTGCTCCTCCTTGTGTATAGGGGGAGGGCTGTCTTACTGAGACAACATGTAGTCCAGGTAAGTGAGCCCATGCAGAGACACTGGGCTCACTGATAAATCTGAAATATCTAAACCCACATATTACACACATAAAGAGCCCCAGGAAAGTGTTCTAAATATTCTAAACGTCATTAACATATATTTTTATGCAAAAGGGTGAAGTTTCCCTTTAACATGACCTTGTGACCAAATTACAGTGGATCCACTGGAGCACAAGTTCTCTGTTTTTCCCCCACCTCTTGAAAGGTAACAGTTATGGACAGATAGAGCTTTCTGGCCGACAACAGGAGACGACAACGCAGTATAGCAGCCTGACGTTGAGTGTCCTTTGACCGGCCCCACTGATGTGTCTGAGACAAGTCCTTCATGAGACGAGCAGGAGAGAGAGAGTGTTCTCCCTCTGCTATCAACCTCATCGTGAATAATGGAGGAGCGTTCACCTTCGGCTATCTCTCAATACAATATTTACTTGTTTGTCAGACGCATTTGAGGGCTTTTCATCACCGCCATTCTCTCTGAGCACACGAGTGCATCTCCCCCCCATGTGGCCCTCTGTCCTCTATACAGTCACCATTGTTGTCCTTGCGCTGCCACCAGTCTGTGCCTCTGATGTATATTTTAACCCAGGAGAGTGCGTTCTCTCCACCGCATAATGTCTTGAAAATACTTTCTAGGCTAACTTGAAGAAGAAGTCTGAGAGGCAGGCAATGCAGGCAGATGATGCCTTTTAGAAGTTCCGTTTTTATTGTCAGAGACAGAGTATACAACCATGGCATATAGTCAATTCCTTCAGCCTCACGGCTTGGTGAAAACTAACACACATAAACAGACATTTTGTTGGGTCTTAAATACTAAACACCGACGTGCATGTCAAGGAATGGGCTCGGCCAGTGACTAAAAACTAACTGCGGTCAAATTTCTCCAAATTAGGTGTGGTCACAAAGGAAGCATGTACAGTAGGTGTTCTAAATTGCAAGGAGCACCAGGCCATCTGTTGTCATCAATAGTGGCCAGTGGCTATGAGGTGCCTATAACCTGTTAACACTGGTGTTCTTTGAACAGCTGAAGTTGTTTACTTAGAGAAGAGACAATTTAGGCTATGTCTCATGGTCATGGATGTGAAATAGCAGAAAATATGTGGTTCATCAAATATTCTTCACCTCCATGGTTATTATTCCTTTGGAAAATGTACACGGATGTGTTTGATATTCATGTTTCATCACAATTGAACAATTCAAAAATATAGTAGTCAAGTGCTCAGTCATATAAGGTCACAGTGAGCGTGCATCTGCTATTGGGGGGCTTGTAGATCGGCTATTTGGCTTAAGAAGGATACACGGCTTAAGTGTTTGTTTCTTTACAAATCGAAAACTTAACTGCCCGCCTGCCTTCTTGCGGGCCTGCCTGCCTGCGTGCGTGCGTGCGTGCATGTGTGAGTGCGTGCGTGCGTGCATCTTGCCTTCATGCTATCATTGATGACACATTTCTGGCCTCTTACTGAATGCAGTGCTTCCCGACCATAGCATCCTCCTTCCTTTCCACGATTATCTCCATAACGCCTCTCTTCTTCCCTCAGGGTAAAGATGGTAGCTAGACTGGATTAGAGTGAAAGTAAGTAGGCCATCTCTCTTTTGATCAACCTACTGCATTATTAGCATGACGATCAGAGCTGACACTGTTTTACATGACGCCAGCAGTTCTGGTGACCTGGAGTTCCCTCTGGTTCCTTTACCATTCCTTTCCACGGCTATGCTGTGCCTGCTCAGCAAAAAACACATATAAACCGCCTTATATTGTCATTAAATTACAGTAAACTACTGGCGGAAGAAGAAGCCTATACTCAGATATTTTTTGCAACGTCCGGAGTTGCGAGGACACGGTTGCTCCGATAAGCACCAAACTTGGCACAAACACTGTTCAGGGCCATGGGGTCTGATATGAGACTATAGTTGCGCGATAAAAACTAAACTTGCACATATACAGTATAGGGGGCCCTACGGCCTTGTTACAGTTTAGTGCCTCTGTCCTGTTCAGCGCAAAACAGGATTGAACGCCACGTAGCTATCTGGAAAATCTATACTGGAGCAAAAATTACAATTATCACAGAGAACAGATAATTATTCATCTCTGATGTGTACAGTCGAGTAAGTATAAATTATTGAAAACAAAATCCATGAAAATGGAAAATATAATTCAAATATAAAGTATAGCAGATCTACAAGCTCAAAATGTGTAGCTTCGCACTGCATGTTTTGAGCTTGTGGATCTGACTTTGATAGTAGTATATCAAGTAGGGCATTAATTTACGAAAAAAAACACGAAAGAAGCCCGACGGCAACACAATATAGTACTTACAGGACTTTTACATTCCACCACTGCAGTGAACCATCTATGGCTAACGCTGGCCCTCGCCCTATGTATACCCTTTGCACACGCCATGCTCATGTCTCCTCGCGTTTGCGTCAATAAGTTGCCGGTGTGGAGAGGGTACACGAAGCGCCCCTCTACAGACACGGTGCACGCAATTATAGCCGGCTGCGGAGGGAGCGTATGGCTGTCATGTCTCCTGATGTTGTTGTGGCGGGGGTGCAGGTCGGGGGCTTGTTTTCCGATGGTGTGTGCCCTGATGGTGTGTGCCCTGAGAACAGGAGACGTGGCCTCACTCCCAGGGGAACGTCTTTGTTTAGCACATTCAAAGCAAGCGTCGCTCTCCTAAAAGCTTGCCACCTATTCCATGTGACAGCGCCGGGACCGCTGAGGGGTGTGGGGAGAGACCCTCGAGGCACCGCAACCCATAACCCATGTGAGCTTTTTACCGTGTGTGATGCCTATGACTGCTGACTCATGGGCCACGGGCATTTTGATCTCAAACATGGGGGACCATCCTGTTTCCTGCATGGTCCATTAAAGGGAAACCCTTTTTGCAAAAAAAGACATGTTAATGACTTTTATATTTAGATTTAGAACACTTTCCTGGGGGTCTTTATGTGTGTAATATGTTGTTTTAGATATCTTAGATTTTAGGACTACATGTCTCAGCGTGAATTCCGTTTGTGTCCGAGCATAGGCATGGTAACGCCCCGCCTGCCTGTGATTGGCCTAACGACACTGCCCGTCTTGACTGTCGTCCGAGCTCCGTCCGAGGTGGATATGCTGGATGCCTGGAATCCTGGATAGTCTGATGCGAGGTTACTCCGTGGTGGGAAATAATACAAGTAGTATGGTATGATACAAGAGAACGCAAACGTGTAGGTTTAATTTTGTAGAAGAGGCAAACTAATATTGTTTATGCTGTTTGTTTTGAAGGAATAATTGATTGAACATGCACGCCATAATATGATTTGGGTGTGTTCTAAAAATAAAGTTTGTGTTGAAACATTATTGTACTATAAAAAGGTATATTTTCCCTTCATCTTTATCCTTTTTAGTGAAAGTATTAGTTTACTATAATTAGATTACACGATAATCACCACTAACACTTTATTTACCCAAATCAAATCATAGTACAACATATGTATTCAATCAAAGCAAACGGCATAAACAATAAGTTTGCCTCTTCTACAAAAATAAAACTTACAAGTTAGTTACAAGGCTGCATTCTGTCGCGTGTGCCAAGCTGTCATTCTCTTGTTGTATTATTTATTTCTCAATCTCACCACGTCTCGGAGGACAGTCAAGACGGGCAGTGTCAGTAGACCAATCACAGGCGGGGCGTTACCATGCCTGTGCTCGGACACAAACAAATTCACACCTTGTCTCAGTAAGATAGCCCTCCCCCTATCCACAAGGAAGAGCAGAGCACCAAATCATTATGGGAATTGGAGTCCAGGAAGGAAGTGAGCCCAGTGTCGATGGCACTGAGCCCACATATTACACACATAAAGACCCCGAGGAAAGTGTTCTAAATATTCTAAACGCCATTAACATAGATTTTTTGTGTCCCTTTAATGGAAAGATATGTTATTATTGTACAACATAGAGATGTTTTCACATTGCTTTTCTTTTATCTGTAATGGAACACTGTTCCTGGGTCATATCTTTCAGTGTTTTATCATGTAGTGAATATTGGGACATTTTTTTATTATTGCTCAAATGACAGTTACATCCACATCTACCCTGTCTATTATTCTCTCTCTCTCTCTCTCTCTCTCTCTCTCTCTCTCTCTCTCTCTCTCTCTGTGTGTCTAATTCCCTTTAGTTGAGACATCACAGTTATCTCAGTGAGAGAAGAAGACAGCCTGGGTCACGACTCAGTGTCACACACACACACACACACACACGCACGCGCACACGCACACGCACACACACACCACTCCCGGTTTGATTAAAAAAGATAGACTGTGAACATGTCATGTGTGGGAAAACACATGTAAGCTAGCACACATGCACATGCAGACAGACATGCATTCACCCATGACATATAATATGACATATAATATGTCATAATCTACACGATATGCTAAAACAAACCTTTAGAATGACATGTCTTTTGTCAGCTAGTCATGTTGTTGTATATTCAGGCCAGTGGTTCTCAGCCTATGGTCTGTGAGGTTACTGGTGGTATAGTGGGCACCAACATCGCTAAGCCATTTATGATAATACCCACATGAACCTGTTCTTGTATAAAGCCATGCTTATTGTCCTAAATACATTAACCTGTTCTTGTATAAAGCCATGCTTGGAGATTGTCCTATATACATCTCATCTTTCCTGAAATGGGTCTCTGAACCATACGACACCCGATCAATCAATCAATTTCCCCAAATGTAAGGTACCAAAAGTTAACTCTGAACTTGGTAAATCTGCCTTTAGCTTCTGTGGCCACATGGAAAGACCTACAAGAAGACTGGCCTGCAGGCAGGTGGCTAGCTGCTGCCTGGTGGCTATAATGTCCGCAATACAGTACAGTCCAGAACAGTCCATCCTTTAATTGTTGAGCTGTCGTTGTACCAAGAGCCAAAACAATGTCCTTTTTATGAGCCGCATACAAGCCAATAAAGCCGGCTACAATGTGTGTTTTATTGGTAAGTGAGGAAAGATAATTGTGACTACATTTTGCACTGAACTAGTTTGGCCTTAATGTAACTGCAAGAAGAGACTTTCCACAACTCCCCACGGTATGTTCTTCACAACATCGTTTTAGGCACCATTACATTTTATTGCAAGCAAAATAACTAATTTAGGACTGAGGAGTGTGTGCGTAGGCTCTAACACATTTTAAATATGCATCCCTATTCTGGGATTCTACATTTTCCGAAACTAGCAGATCTACAAGCTCACAACGTAGGCTATGTTTACTATTTTGATATAGGGCCCTTGGTGTTGGTGAGAAAGTACAACTGTCACTTTAGTACACAGCGTTTAACTACAGTATAGAAAGAAAATCAAGTAAGGTCATCTGAGGTGGCTTGGTATACGGAGCAGAGTGATACTAGAGACTAGATCATATCTCATGGAGAACAAAGAGGTTGCTTCCAGTACTATCTATCCACTCTATTTTCTTTCTTCTATTTTCCAGCTGTGTGTTTCCTTCCTTATCTTTCTCGCTTGCTCTATTTGTCAAGAGAGGTTTCAATGCCTTTAATGCAGCTCAGCTCCTTAACCAGAGCACAGCCTAGCTTTTTCCTCTCTTGCGGTGCCCCAAGGTTTCAACGTTAGATGTATTGGTTTATTGACATAGTATACTAGACCTCTACATGCCCGTCGCAGTCAGCCACCGGCCTACTTGGGAACGATATGCAACTTGGGAACCGAAGGATATACATTGCCATAGCACCCGTTTTAACTGTCAGCCGGTGTCCCACATGGAGATCTGTGTATGTGCCTGTGTGTGTGTGAAGACTAGTTCTAGAGAACCGTGGGTCCGCACTGCACTCCCTGTGGCTGTGTGGAACGTGTGTGTCGAATATGAAGTCGGTGGGTCAAACGGTTCTCGAGTTACGTGCATTACAACCGTGCACGCACACACACAGAGACGTGGCGCATTTATAGTAGGATACCTGGGGTATAGTGCACATAGGACACTTCGACACTAACTCTGGGGGAGCCCAGGTTCGAACTGGCAACCTTGCGGTTGTTTCTCTTGTGAGTATCGAGGATCTCGCAATGTCTATTTCTCAAATATTGTAGGCCTACACATGCACAGGCACGCACACACCTGCGCACACGTGTCTACTGTGTACTTAACTTGGAGTGCTGCAGTACCAATCTAGGGGGCTAGAACTCTATTTGAATGGAAACTGTTCTTAGTAACACATACATATAGATAGTGTCTGCCTGGCTGCAACTCAACTAGGTGCTCATGCAGCTATAATGATGGGTCTGCCAGGCTATTGTCGCTGCTGTGTAAGAGTTAATTTTAGAAAGCCCCGCACCTGCTAACAATGAGCACGGGGTGGTATTAAACAAGGAGGCAGGAGCTGCGGTGGGTGGCTCTACCCCGTGATGCCAGATGCTAAGTACTGCGATCGCCTGGGTATCATGTGTGTATGCAGTCAGTGTTGTCCACCGGACAATAAGGGACCACCATTCTTGATGACGTAAGGTACGTTTGGTGATCGGCTGGGTATGTATGTAGGCCTGTGTATGTCTGTCTGGAAGTTCCTTATTGGCTGTTGATGGTGACGTAACTAAGGTACGTTTTAGGGTTTAGGGTGACCCTTGGGAGTCAAAAAACCTTAGATTTCGTTTTTGGCTAGGTCGCCCAGCCTTCATCCAATCAGGATATGAGGGGCCTTCCGCCAATCATGATCGAGCGGGGGCAGTGTCGAGGCAGTTTGGAATACACTAAGCAATGTTATTCATTTGAGAAACTCAAATAGTATTTCTGTGTAACTTTTCCCCATGAGTTAATGTTAGTACCTGTCCCTCAGTCTCACTAGATGGGGCCGTATTCCTTTATGGGGTGTTGTCTCAGCTGGAGGGCTTTTGGGGGCTAAATAAAGAACACCAGAACAATGGCTCAGGGAGTCAGACTGGGTTTTCTATTACAATGACAGGTCATGTAAGTTTTGGCTCCTTACTCGAGTAAAAACGCTCATACTTCTACACTCTGAATTCTTGTCTTGCCTCATTCATGTATTGTCCTTCTGAGCATGTACAGATCCTGCAGATTGCCTTAACAGCAGGCCTTGGTGTGTGTGTGTGTGTGTGTGTGTGTGTGTGTGTGTGTGTGTGTGTGTGTGTGTGTGTGTGTGTGTGTGTGTGTGTGTGTGTGTGTGTGTGTGTGTGTGTGTGTGTGTGTGTGTGTGTGTGTGTGTGTGCGTGCGTGCGTGCTGTTGGCCTGTTGCGTGTCATGTCCCCCCACTGTAGAGCGTGTGCATGTGCACATCTTGTTACCGGGACGGACGGACGGGGTTTCCAAATCACTGAATGCTCCTTTAATGCCTTGATGTCATATTGGATATTCAATTCATTATTATTATTATTAAACCTCTCATCAATGCTAATTTTGGTCATGGGTGGTACAGTATGACCGACATGATGCTCTAATGTATAGAGGATATTTCTCATGTTATTTTAACATGCTTAAAAAACATCATGCAGTGAAAACTAACTACTGTAGGGGTATTTGAACACTGCTGCCTGCCAGTCAGAATGTGGGACAGGATCTTAATTTGTGGCACGCCTGCAAAGTCTTGGAAATGAGGGACTGTCCCACGCTAAGGGGGACATCTGGTCACCCTTAGCATCCCTGAGGAAAGGTCCACACATACAGAGATAGGAGGTTCTCAGCCCATTTGCACGCTTGCATTTAACCACAGTGTGTCAGGTTGGTGCCTCTCCAACACTCTCCTCTTTCATCTTTCCTATGAGACGTTCTTATATCCATCTCCATCCACCCACCATGATACTAACTCACACGCGCCAGTCGCCTGTCGCATACTCACATGTGTCCGGGTGGAAAACTTCTAAAATGTAAATTTTTCAATGAATGGAGAAAAATAAAAAATAATAATAACCTGCGTTCGAATGATCCACTCATTTCTAAATACTACTCATTTGTTAAATATTTATCAAAAACCCACAGACATAATTATCCACTTTAAACCAGCACTAATGTGCGTGAATTTGCACGACACTCTTGTATACAGTAGTATGCCGTTGTTGAAAGACGGAGATACAAGATTTCCACCCGACAGCGATTATATCAGCACCATAAGCTATAACAATAACGATCACACGCGCTCGCTGAAGAAGAACCGCCGAAGAAGAAGTGTTCAAAGGGCCAGTCGCATCGTTAAGAAGGCCTAAATAATGGACTCATTTGACTAAAGGCTTCTAATGCTCATTTATCCCCGAAAATGAGAAATATAGGCTGAGGATTAGATTTGAGCTTAAAGAGTCACACGTTGAGAGCCTGTGAATAGGCCATATGCCTTCCTTCTTTTTCCCTCTCTCGTATTCCCTGCTTGAACAGAATGCTGTATAAGGCGGGCAGCAGGGGATTTGCGGAGTGTTGTCCTCGTTTCAGAAAACCAGCGGCTAGCACACAGCTGCACCATGCACAAAAGCATGAGGAACGGAATTATCAATGCATATAGTATCACTAGACAATAGCCCTGTTTGTAATTCAGCATGCAGGCACACACAGCGTTTCCCATAGGCGTGATGCCATGATGTGTGCGTCCTTCGACATGCATGCATGCGCAGTGTGCGCACACATGCTTTCTGTCATTTAGGCGCAAACAAATAAAAACACACACAGGAAAGGACGTGCACACGTTGGTATTACCATACATTTAAGGACAACAATTTTCTAAACACCATTTTAGCTTTTTTGTTTTGCCATTTCACTGCAAAACTTGTGTTAGCTTGTAGACACCGGTGCACAACAAAGTATAAAACCAAAACTCTAGCCCCTACAGTAGTAGCTAGTAGTAACAGTAGTAGTAGGCGATCTTCAACAGGGGTGTCCGGGACATCTGAAACATTTTCTAAATATGAATTTAAGCACGCTACTTGTGTCTGATTTTACTTCAGTCATGCTAGTGCTAGGGGGTCCTCTTTTTTCTTTTATGACCACCCTCCTTCTGGGGGAGAACATTAGCCTAAAATAACCGATCTACAAGACTGCCTATTTTCAGCGAAGAGGGGAAAACAAGGGCAGACCGGCAGGTACCGAACCACCAATTGAAGCCTATTTTTTATACTAACACCATTGCCGTTGATTAATGGCAATTGCGCTTTTATAGTGCATTCGATCGATCGAGCCATAATGCTACTTACGTTAGCTGGTTAGCTAGCTTATATGTTGTTAGCACAGCACTGGATCGTCCTTCTTAGATCGTCATCGCCATAATAATCCATTCTATCCGTTTCTTTCAATCGCCTGTATCTCCTATTCCTTGTCCCAGATGGCATTTTGGTAAAAAACAGTGTTTCTTTGACGGCACAGAGCCGGCGATGTGGAGCTCTCCAGTGCACCGGTTTGGATTTACATTGTAAACAAGGCCTGTCTCGGCTCCATTGAGCGTCTTAGGATAATCTACTTCCGGTAGACTGGAACTGTGGCATTTCAAAATAAGAGCTTGACTGGAAAAAATGCTGGCTTGAATTAGATCCTAATTTTTCAATAAATGCTAGCACTGAAAGGGTTAATCCAATATTAACCCATTCAGGACGGGAACCCCTTTTGGTGTCTTGAGCATTATTGAGCATTATGTCATACTATGTCATACTGAAAAATAGCGCGGCACGAGCTTGTAGATCTGCTTTTTTATCGTGAAAATGTGGTGCAAATCTTTCAATATATTCACTTTCAGTTGTCCCTGGAACAACATGTTTTCAGATGGGTCGGCGGCCGTATATATTTTTGATTACAACCTACAAACGTCCTCAAGCAGGGGCTGACACTGACGGTTGTCCGACTGCAACCGTGGCATGTAAATACAACGTTTGGGCTAGTGGAGTTTGCTTTCAGGTTGTTGGCGGACGGGCGAGGCGTGAGTGCGTTTGAGTGGAGAAACAACTGTCGTTAGTTCACTTTAAACACACCACAAGATTTCGCACAGCCCCATCACGATACCTATCACGATTTACTTTTCGGGCAAGTGGACATGACCTTTGGGCAAGTAGAACATGACCTGTACTTGCCCAACCGGCAAGTGCCTCTGAGACCTTAGTCTTTAGTGTCTTTACCATAGACATATAGGCCTAAATGTAGACGCCCTTTCCGGCTCTGGAGCGTATGTGCGGGCAAGGGCGGGCAAAACTTTCCCGAGATTCCTTGCGAAGCCCCGCAGAAGCATGAGCGTGCGTCACAGAGTGCATGTTCGGGTCTGTAAGTCAGTAAGATGTGCTGTGATTGGCCAGTAATCACTTGAGTGGCAGGGTGACGTAACGTGCCTTCAACACTTCCGGCATACTTCCAGTGTACTTCTCCCAGCGTACTTTTCCCAGGGTAAATTCTTCCGCCCCTCCTTCAACACACATCGCTCCAACGAACTGCAGCGGCCAATGAGGCATCTATTTTTTTACATTATAGTCATTACATAATATGATTAAAGACCCCTGGTCTAGTATAAATACCTAATCCAAACCCTAACCGCAGCCTAATTGTACTGTAAGCTTCCCCAAACCAAAACAACAACATTTCTGTTGTGAGGACCTACTGTAGGAGAAGTGTCCTCACAATATCTGTTTCTAAAATGCTACTCTAGTTATGGGAACATTTGGATCCTCACAGTAATCTAATACTGTGTGTGTGTGTGTGTGTGTGTGTGTGTGTGTGCGTGTGTGTGTGCGTGTGCGTGTGCGTGTGCGTGTGCATGTGCATGTGCGTGCACGAGTGTGTGTGCATGTGCGTGCTCTATTCTATCTGGCTCAGCTCGAGTGTCTCATCAATGTCAAAGAAAACTTGCAACCTCTTTGCAACAGATCATTAAGAGTAAGACACACCACCGTCATCATCAGTGTTTGTATTCCAACAGTTGACTCTCTCTGACTTTAAACTCAAAGCTGCCTATTTAAGGAGACATGATCCAATCCGTGATCCAGTCCATATATCCAGTTCCATGAGCCCTGTTGTCTACCACAGGAGTCATGATGTGAACCAAGGCGATGCACTGCCATCTTGTGAGGGAATTAAGAAAGGCAGACATTCAGCCTGGAGTTTTCCCATTCAGTTCCATTCAAAGTCGCTGTATTGGCATGGGAAATGTATGTTTACATTGCCAAAGCAAGTGAAACAAAAAAACAAAAAACAAATGTGTTTATTGCTAAGGATATAGCAGTAGTAATAGTGTAACATAGCCTACAGTGTGTCAAACCTCAATTCATGTTACCCACATTAACAGTAACACTGGCCTCCATATTTCACAGTTCAAAACTATAGCAGAGTTATCTAAACTCATGCACAATATGTCACACACAGCGCACATGCGTGCACATGGGATGGCAAACGCCCACTAAGTCATGCTTGCAGGTGAATCGGAAAGTCTATTCTGTGCAATAGAAGGCTTAGAGCCTTCCATGAAAAGGGCCACTCAGAAGTCCTTTGATGTGCATTAGCATGCTAATAGCCGGCTGCCTTTGTTAGCCCTCTCATCTGTGAGAATGTCAAGGCTAATCTGTGTGATTCCTAATGAACGTCATGTTCTAAACTCCAATGGGGTGGGGGGGGGGGGGGGTGAGAGGGGGGGGTGGTTTCAACTGCATGCACGCGCTGCGGCATGCGCGCGCACACACACACACACACACACACACACACACACACACACACACACCGTAATGTGAATGCGTTGCATTAGTTATGCAAGTCAGATTTCAACTGTCCAGCCGTTGAAAAGACAGCGAGCATTTTTCAGTATGACCTTCTATGGCATTCATTCTTTCAACCCACCCACCCACCCCTTTCTCTCTCTCTCTCTCTCTCTCTCTCTCTCTCTCTCTTCTCTCTCTCTCTCTCTCTCTCTCTCTCTCTCTCTCTCTCTCTCTCTCTCCCTTCTATCTCTTTTTGACTTACACTCTGTCTTTATTCACACTGTCATGCACAATTTTGTATCAACTCAATCGTTTTCATTGTTTAATGCGTTTTCCCCCAAAATATTCTCTC
>NC_137862.1:28529245-28568566 GCF_963924005.1 Protomyctophum bolini | reverse complement strand
GTAATAAACCCGCTTGTGGTGACAAACATTGAGCGCCGCTGGCTTGTAAATATCCACCCTGGGAGACACTGATACTACACGGTTACCAAATCTAATACCCAACAACAGACAATATGCATGTCTCCTCTTCTCTCACGTAGTGTATATTCTTCATCCTCATTTCGTTCTCATTCAAGGCCTCGCACATGTCTTAACACAGCTGCTCACATCCTGTATTCATCAAGCCACGTTTCTCTAGAAATAACAGCCATACAAACATATCGTTGCTGTCGGCTTCTCATTCACTGCCATTGACAAATATAACGGGATTGTGACATATATATATACATATATATATATATATATATATATATATATATATATATATTGTTTGTATATATGTTTTTCTTTTCTATATATTTATTTTTAGGTTTTCTGAGCTCTATTGCATCCAAAAGACCTGAACTTTTAACATTCAGTAGATTGTCTGTTTTTTTTGTATTTCTTTGCTCAATCAAGTGCTCTGATTTGCAGGTAAGATTAGAGATAGCCAATAAATACCAATAACCACAACCATTTTAACCACTTCAACCCATGCAGCATCTCCATTGTGAGGAAATTAAGCTTTAACTGAACTCACAACACAACGCGTAACGTTGTGTTGCGAGCGTGTCAATCGGTAGCCAGAATGTCTGTGATCATACATATATTTCATATATTCCTGACCTGAACACCCGTACCTGCTTCCCAGTTGCGGCGCAACATGCGTGGCAACAATAGGATCGGTGCTCCCTTTGTACTCGCCCATTAAATAACAGCTGGACAGAATTTATGAAAACTTCCTCCAAACGTCGATCATCACCAATTGAGCACGGTAACACAAATGTTTGGGGCACACACAATTGACAGGTGCGTTGCAATATGTGCTGGGTAATTAATCATCCCACCTGCCAATTGCGTGTGTTAGTGGTGATCAGAGGAAGTTTTCATACATTCAGTCCAGCCGTCATTCCCGGGCCCCTTTGCCCCGGATAGAAAGCCGTCCGGGTGCAGCTCGTGGAAAAGTGGAGATATTAGACTAAACAGACATTAGAACTTTCACATGAATATGAAAGTTGAGGACCATATCTGACTCCCAGGTCTTTGGAATTATTTATTGAGCGAATACACACAGAGTGCCATTCTGCCACGCTAACTGAAGTCTATGGATGCGATCTATGGCTGTGTATTCAGGATTCAGAAATATATGAAAGTATGATCACAGGCATTCTAGGGCTACTTAATTGTCTATTTAGATTGTCATCTAAAGCTTTCCACGCGAAAACAGAAAACTACACAGAGCCCTGAGGTACTCTTATGGGGTTTGGTGTTAACCCATGTGACCCACATGAGCTGGCTCTGCATTTGGACCGCTTTTTTATGTCAACACCAAATCTCTTCACCAAACAATAGCCAATCTACAAGCTCACAATGTGTAACGTTGCCGTGCACTGTGAGCTTGTAGATCTGTTGCTAATGTTCACCCCAAAATTAGTTTGCAGGCCGGGGTTCAAATGATTAAAAATAGAATAACAAGCAATTCAGGTGAACATTACTCTTGCAATGAAATTATACTAGACCAGTGGTTTGCGTAGGTGCGAGCGTGTTTTGGGGGAATGTAATAAAGACAAATTTGGCTCACAATATCAAAAGTGCTGAATTAATTTGGTACCTGGAGATCTATATTGCTCTGTAAATTAGCATAATCTTCAGCGCTCAGATGTGGCTGTGAGTCTTTGATAAAGCACCAAAGAGATCAGAAACTCCCACCTGTAAACCAGAGAAGAACATCTTCTGAGATTAATTCAAAAAAACTCTGTACTTCAGATTTACTTCAGCGTTTTTTCCTACTGTATGGTGTCCAACTGTCCATTGTTGGGAGGTTAGCTCAGTTATATTATTTTCAGCACATTTCAATGTGGCAATTCAAACACAAAACATTAACATTCAAGGAGTTTTTTTGTTTTGTTATTAACAAACTTTTGTTATTAACAAAAATATTGTTGATTCCTATTGTTTGTTCCCTAGCTGCAGGGTCTAGTTTTCTTGCATGGTTCTGTTTCTGTTTGCCCCAGCTGCATCTAATTTGTAATCAATCCTCATGTGCAGCTATATCAGTCTATATTGTTCCCCATGCATGTTGTGTATTAAAACACCCATTAATGTGTCTCGAACACTATTTTTCATGGCTGTCTTGTGTTTGGGTTCTCACCTCAACGGCACATTGAGTTAAACCCTACTACCTCCACAATTGGGTAGTTGTGACACGTTTGAGCCTTATGAGCCTATCAGGGATGTTGGGGGAGAGAGAGGTGGAGATAAACCGGGGTGGATTGACCTCGGGATGTACCAGGCATATGCCCGGTGGGCCGACCCTCTTGTGGGCCGGTCTGGTGCCCGGTGGGCCGACCCTCTGGTGGGCCGGTCTGGTGCCCGGTGGGCCGACCCTCTTGTGGGCCGGTCTGGTGCCCGGTGGGCAGACCCTCTTGTGGGCCGGTCTGGTACCCGGTGGGCCGACCCTCTTGTGGGCCGGTCTGGTGCCCGGTGGGCATACCCTCTGGTGGGCCGGTCTGGTGCCCGGTGGGCTGACCCTCTGGTGGGCCGGTCTGGTGCCCGGTGGGCCGACCCTCTGGTGGGCCGGTCTGGTGCCCGGTGGGCAGACCCTCTGGTGGGCCGGTCTGGTGCCCGGTGGGCCGACCCTCTGGTGGGCCGGTCTGGTGCCCGGTGGGCAGACCCTCTGGTGGGCCGGTCTGGTGCCCGGTGGGCAGACCCTCTTGTGGGCCGGTCTGGTGCCCGGTGGGCCGACCCTCTGGTGGGCCGGTCTGGTGCCCGGTGGGCCGACCCTCTGGTGGGCCGGTCTGGTGCCCGGTGGGCCGACCCTCTGGTGGGCCGGTCTGGTGCCCGGTGGGCAGACCCTCTTGTGGGCCGGTCTGGTGCCCGGTGGGCAGACCCTCTGGTGGGCCGGTCTGGTGCCCGGTGGGCCGACCCTCTGGTGGGCCGGTCTGTGCCAAATTAGCTGTCTGGAATTGGCTGTGTATCATTTATGTTGTACTGTAAATGTGGTGGTGTTGTATTTCAAGTATTTGTATGGGCCTCAAATGTAAGTCAGTAGAGTATCTGCTCGCTGGTTGTGGTGGGCCGGCCAGTCTGGGCCAAATTCTGTGAAAATGTCCGGGCCGAATTTTTGTCTCAGTCCAGCCCTGGGAGAGCTGGCTATGGACACAGCTGTTATGCACACAGCTGCTATCTTGCCAGCAAGGTGCTACTGTACCTAGGTGCAACTTCCCATAGACAGGCCATTCATCCAAACAGAACAGTCCTATCTAATTGTATTAAATAATGTCAAACTCACCAACATTGCAGCTGTAGGGAAAGCTTGAAGAGCTCTTTCTATCTGCAATGTGTTTGTTTAATAATAATCCACTGTAGACATGTTATGAGCTACTCCCTGTCAAGACATTCCTTGCAGATGATTTTTTTCCAAGTGCTGGAGTTTGGAAGTGCTGGTTGGATATCACTCAACAGACCATTGTGTACCACTTGTTTAGAATTTGCACATTTGCACACAGGAGACAGCAGGAGCTTGCCTTACTGATAACGAGTGCTTGATCCAAACTCTTACACACAGGAATTTCTTGACAGAAAGTAGACTCATAACAGGTGGATTTTAATGAGACAATCACTTTTCAGATAGTATAATTCATGCTTTTCGTACAGCTGAAATGTTGATGAGTTTGACGTTATTTAATACAATTAAATAGGACTTTTCTGTTTGGATGAATTGGCTGTCTATGGGAAGTAGCACCTACTGTAGGTAGCACCTTGCTGGCAAGATGGCAGCCGTGTGCATATCATCAATAGGGAGTAGAAAAGGGGAGAGGTAGAGGGGGGGAGAGGTAGAAAGAAGGGGGAGAAAGAGGGGAGAGAGAGGGAGAGAGGGGAGGGGGAGAGAGAGGTAGAAAGAAGGGGGAGAGAGAAGGTAGAGGAGAGCAGGAGAGAGGAGAGGGGGAGGGAGTGAGAGGTGTTGAGGGGAGAAGAGAGGGGAGGGAGAGCGAGAGGGAGAGAGAAGGGGGAGAGAGAGGAAGATGTTACTAGATGTGAGGGCCGCATAGCGGCCCAAACCTATAGTCTTTAATATAGGATTATTATGCCATATCACAGTCTTGCAATAACACAACACCTATATATCACGATATGATCAATATATATTGCCCAGCTCTAGTACAGCAGGATAAACAGTAAACTAGGAGTCTTGTTTACTGGCCAGAATTGAGCTGGGATGTCAAACAATACAGTATGTGACAAATTGCCAAGTCTGACAACTTTACAAACCCTGAGCCTCAAGCCATCAGGGAAACTACAACAAAGCGTGGAATATGTCCCCCCTGGGAGAGGCTGGGAATGGAGTTAATGGGACTTTTCCCCAGAAGCGCGCTGCATGGCAGAAAACTCTTCCTACGTGTTTTCACGGATTACTCTCAAAGTGGAGCTCTCTTTCCTTTAATCGCAACCCTAACCCCTAAAATGCCTTTTCTGGGCATGCCAAAAAAAAGTAGGGATTTTAGATTTATATTATTTATTTATTTCACAGGGACAAAGCTCATTAATCAACATGTCAGTTTTCACCTCAATGTAAATGGGCCAGAGTTAGCCAAAGCTAAATTTCATCTGTAGTCCCGATCTGATGTCCAGATACACTTTTTTTGTTCCCGATCCGATCCCGATATCACAATTGCTGTGTTAGCCGACACCGATTACCGATACCAGAGAATAATATTTATAATAATACAAATCACACCCGTGTGAAGTGAGGGGCGCAAATATTAAAGTCTAACTCATGTTGATTAGGTGATGTAATGGTGACAAAATTCTTAATTGTTAATGGCATTTCATGTTTGTGTTAGGGACAAGATGACGTACATTTTCCCATGGCATTTTTAAAACAAACATTGAACTATAACAAACATTAAAGCTGTATATAGGGCTAGCGTCCCTTAAAAAAAAGATAATTATTTATTTTAACTCGTGTTGTTAATAGCAGAATCCTCACTTAAATGTGCACTTGGAGTTTGGCCAGCCAGACACTGCTAGCCCCGCTACCGCTATCCAACGGCAACTACCGCTGTGGCAGTTGTGCTCAATGCAACAACACTTATAAAACTCATCATTTTTGCTACCCGCATTCAAGCAAAGTGTTTCCCATTAACCGTGTCATAACGTGCACTTCCACTCATGTCGTTTATATGCTGCGCTGTCCTTGTGGTTTAGCCTATGTGGGCAAAACCACTAGGAAATTAAAACAAAGGATAAGCGAGCATAACATCTCTATACGTATAGAAATGATAGAGATTAACCAATGCGGCGGTACATTTTAATGATCATAAGCATGACATTTCTTCATTACGTTTCTGCGGCATTGAAAAAGTTGATGCCACATAGAGGTGGTGATCATGAATTGCTGTTAAAAAGACGTGAGGCATTCTGGATCTTCACACTACAAACATTGGCACCTAGAGGTCTTAAAGACGAATTGCTATTAAATGTCATGCTGTGATCTTTGTTTATCCTTCAGATTGCTCCATATAGTTTTTAAGTTATTGTAATTTTGTTTATTTTCTTTTGTACATGTTTTTACCTTTTGTAAACTGTTCCCTTTTTCTTTCACAGCTTCAACCTGCAAAATGTTTGATTTATTATCATGATCATGATTTTTGTATACCCTATTATTTAATAATGTTACCTAATGTATAGTCATGTTTATTAATATGGATTATTATGTTGTTTTCTTTTTGCTTTGCACTGGTGTACTGAGCTTTTATATGACAGTTTGTTCTCATTTAACCATATGAGAGTACCTGTCACCTTAAGTGAGTGATGTCATTTCTTGTTTTGACCCGATAGGATGCTTTCTCATTTGTGTTCATAAAGATATAGCCTGCATAGGCCGAAACGTTGCTGTTTCTCTATTAAAAGTTGGTTCACTGCATTTGAAGACAGTGTGCGGGTGTTTGTTCCTTTTTCATTGTAGGGGATACACAGTAAAACATTACAATGTTTTACTGTATCCCAGTAGAGATACAAGGTTTGTGCCCGACAGCGGCAATGTACTGTGCAACTGTAAATAAACATATTTGTATGAGACTTTTCATCAGAGCTGCATGATCCAACATTATAAAGCAGGCCAAATTTCACTATACGGCGATGTAAACATTTGACTCCTGGCAAATGGCTGTTCCAGATGGGGGAGTTATAGTGCTGTCATAAACCATAAAACGCATCCATAATGTACACGCATACAGAAGGCTTTCCAGATGCAATAATGATGAATGAGTTTGGTGTATAAATAAAGAGGGGCATATATAGTGAAAGGGAATGACTGTCTAATTAGCGGTGTGCGTGTGCGCATGTGTGCGTGCGTGTGTGGCACGCGCGCATGTGTGCGTGTGTCTACTGTGATTACAACACCATCTCCAGGCTTCATAAAAACGGAGAATCCCAATCCATCAACAGCCGTCAACCTTTCTCTTTCGTCTGTCCTTCAAGTTGACGACCAGCCGTCAATCCCTCGGCGCTTATAGTTATAGCTATGATAGCAATGAGCTCATTAACATTTATATATGTTAATGACACTGCCCCTCCCCCCCAGACGGTCGGTCAGCTCATCCTGATCATCTATAATGTCCAACAGTGTGTGAGCGTGTGCCTGTGTGTGTGCCTGTGTCCGCGTGCGTGCGTGCGTGCGTGCGCACGCTTTTACTCGCACTCGCTTATACTCATTTATCTATACTGTTGTTCTCAAACTTCATGTGGCATGTGGCATAGATCACCTTCATCATCATCATAATCATTCTGCAAATTCTGAAACGGTGGTTCTCAAACATTTTTCGAGCCAAGGACCCCCCCCCCCCAAAAGATTTATACCGGTATTTAGCTGTGGACCCCCATCCGAAAAGGGTTTGTGCCATGGGACCCACCCCACCAGAAGATATGTGTTAAAAATGTATATTCAAAAGTTTCCGAACATTTGGGATATTGTATTGAGCTTAGATCAGATATTATGCTACTTTTGTGTGACTCTATGGGCATGATTTTACTATAGAAAAATAAGGTTCTTCTTTGTTCTTGCAAAGAATGAGCATGAAAAAGTCTCTACATTGTGAACTTCAATGGCAACCAACAACAACCCACCTCTTTTATGTTCTGACATTGTTTCCATGTCACCACACATCAAAATAAATGATGTCATTACGCTCTGATCAAAACCTCTCTTCTGTAGGCTAGACTATTTCAATCCATTAGGTAGTTTGCAGCTTTCAGCTTTCTGAGCTTCTCTCAAAGTGGTGACCATGACTCGAATACATCTTTCTTCTCTTTAATCGGAGAAGCTAGGACAAAGCTCATGTCAACCAAATTGTAATGAAAAGAGAAAAAAACCTATCAATGCATCGTGCGGACACTTTTCAAAGGAGATGTGAATGTTCTTCAAAAGAATCCAGAGGGGCACAGATGACGAGACACATTGCACTTGGATAGCCATGGTTTGGTGTGCGCGTGCCTGACTTACAATTTACAATTTACAATTTAGGCATTTAGCAGACGCTCTTAATCCAGAGCGACTTACATTAAGCAAGAACAAAAGCATGGGAATACATCACATAAAGACATTTATCATGAAACATGCGTAGCTAAGAAAGTAACAGTGGAATATCTATAATGAAACTATACATATAAGCTAAAACTAAGACTAAAAGCAGAGATAAAAAAGACTATACCCACTGGTGATCAAAATGAAAGACCAGAGGGGGATATAAAAAGCAGACCCCCCCCCAAGCAAATCCAAGTGTGTGTGTGTGTGTGTGTGTGTGTGTGTGTGTGTGTGTGTGTGTGTGTGTGTGTGTGTGTGTGTGTGTGTGTGTGTGTGTGTGTGTGTGCATGTGCGTGCGTGTGTGCGTGCGTGCACACATCCAAAGTGCACACATGCAACTCTTATATCTAATGTGCGGCTGAGTACGTGGTACCGCCCTGCCTGCCTCTGATTGGCCTACCGACACTGAGCATAGACATGGTACCACCTGCCTGCCTCTGATTGGCCTACCGACACTGAGCATACACATGGTAACGCCCCGCCTGCCTCTGATTGGCCTACCGACACTGAGCATAGACATGGTAACGCCCCGTCTGCCTCTGATTGGCCTACCGACACTGCCCGTCTCGACTGTCCACTGCTAGCTATGCTGGATTAGACTGATCTCTGCTGTGAGGTGGTGGGAAATAACACAAGCATACGGTATTGGTATGATACAAGAGAACTAACTGCCTGCAACTTGTACGTTTTAGGTACGTTTTAGGTAGCGTAATGTACGCCGTAATATGATTTAATTTGGGTGTGTTCTAAATAAAGTGTTTGTGTTGATTGTGTAATTTATTTGTACGTGTAAAGGCTGCATTCTGTCGCACGTGCCAAGCTGTGATTCTCTTGTATTATTTTCCCATGCACGGAACCTTGCATCTCGGAGGACAGTCGAGACGGGCAGTGTCGGTAGGCCAATCATAGGCAGGCGGGGGCGTTACCGTGTCTATGCTCAGTGTCAGTAGGCCAATCAGAGGCAGGCGGGGGCGTTACCGTGTCTATGCTCAGTGTCAGTAGGCCAATCAGAGGCAGGCGGGGGCGTTACCGTGTCTATGCTCAACAGCACATTAGATACTGTATGTATACGTGGTAGGCGTCCTCAGTTCAAATATGATTATTTTGGGGGATCGCAGCCTCAAAAGTTTGAGAACCACTGTGGTGTATAGAGCATCACAGTCCCGCCCCCTTTCATGACGACGCCAGGCCCAGGAAATAATTCCCAATGCATTTTCCCCATAGACATTTCAAAAAGTATTTATTTAAAGACCTTTAAGAGCAAACAAATAATTACAAAGAAGAAAAACAACAAAAAAGTGTTTTTCTAATTATTTGTTCGGTCTTTATTGTCATGATTTCACAACTCGAGTTGGCTTTGTCTGCACCGTAAACGTCTTAAAATAAATACCTTTTGAAAAGTATGGGGAAAATTAACGGGGAATTATTTTCCGGGTCTCTCGAGGGGGTGGGACTGCGACGCTCTATAGACAATGACAGGGCTCTTTGTTTCCTGTGTTTCGGAGCTGTCCCTGACTTATGCGGAAGCTGTGATGGCCCACAGGTCCCTGTGGGAGAGTCACTGCTCCTGACTGCTGCCTGTCACATGAAGGGCCTTCTGTGAACCTTCCCAAGGTCGCTGTTTTCTGTTCTGTAAGCCTATTTTGGTTCCTTCGTGCCCGGATAAATTTCAGTATCTCCTCAGCCATGCACCTCGGTGGCTTTGTGGATAGAGTATGTCCTCCCCGACACACATCATGTCCAGGGGATGTACTGTACAGTACTTGTACAGTAAACTAAGCTGTGTCAGTTTTTTTTGTTGTGTGTGTGGAGGTAGGCTTCAGGTTGTCCTTGAGGATTGTTTAAAACATGGTAGTGGTCCCAGAGCTCAAACAATGGTGAGAAGCAGCACTGTACTACTGTTACACCTCAGAGTGTTTCATTATCATCCACAATTCAATTCACTATTTCCTTGGCTGAAGTTCGCTATGTGGAACAGTTGATCAACCTTATGATTACGGTCTCCTTACACACACGCACGCACATACGCACGCACACGCACACACAGCAGTTGAGCATCCTTATGATGGCGGTCTCCTTGTAACTCCCGGGAATCGAACCCGGGTGTCCTGCGTAGAAAGCCAACATCTTAACCACTAAGCCAAAGGCAATTGCCTATGGCTATTAGACCTTTAAGGCCATCAGGCGGAGGCTGTGATGAGCCACTCTGCTACATCCTTACAAACGTGCACGCACGCACGCACGCACACGGCATGACATGCATGTCTATATTTGAGTGCATTTGTGTGCACGTGTGTGTGTGTGTGTGTGTGTGTGTGTGTGTGTGTGTGTGTGTGTGTGTGTGTGTGTGTGTGTGTGTGTGTGTGTGTGTGTGTGTGTGTGTGTGTGTGTGTGTGTGTGTGTGTGTGTGTGTGTGCGACTGTGCGCAGTGTGCGTATGTGCTCCTTCATGTTTCAGTGTGCCTGCTGCACCATTTCACCAGCCTCAGTAAGCAGAGCTGACAGGGTGGTTTAAACCAACCACCAGAACCCAATTCCCTCTCCTCTATAGGCTTCATTCAGGGTGGCCGTTCTGTTACGCCATCATTCCAGTAATCTCCCTCTCTCTCTCTCCCTTTCATTCTGTCTCTGTCCTCCACCACCTCCTCCTCCTCCTCCTCCTCCTCCTCCTCCTCAGTGTTTGTCCCTCTGGGGGCTTGGTGACAGCTGTAAAAGCCATGGTATCAGAGCAGTGACGCATGGTGGTGCACTGTCCTCCACCCACCCATTACGCCCCGCTGTCACCCCCTGTCTCCCTCTGTCCCTCCTCCCTCTCTCTCTCCTATGTGGAAAGTCTAAATACACTTGCTCAGGTATACTGTGTATACTTTTAAGGTAATTAGTTTTTATTTATTTTTTACTTTACCTGAGAATGTCAACTTTTCAATGCTGTTTTTTGGCCTGCAGCCATTATAGGCCTACAATAGCCTATACACTTATACTATTACATTATACTACAACTATTTGACAGCTTTAGTTAGATTTAGGTTATTTTTTAAACATAATGAAGCCATATTTGCCCTAAGTCCTATACTTAGATTGTTTATTAAAAGGAATAGCAGCTAATTTTGGGGCAAATAAATCATAGTTTGATGCTAATACTTTACTCAAGCAACATTTTGAAGACAATGCTTTTACTTGTAACAAAGGATTTCTACGTTTCTACATTGTAGTATGGCTAATCGTATACTTAAATAAAACAGACACGCACGCAAGCAGGCACACACGCACACTTAAATAAAACAGATACGCACTCACGCAAACACGCACGCCACGCGCACACACACACACACACACACACACACACACACACACACACACACACACACACACACACACACACACACACACACACAAACAAACACACATGCTTGTGGCTATCTGGAGCAGATTCTGTGGGGGAGATAAGGCTTTCTTTTATCTGTCACTTAGCATCGTTAAAGGGACATGGGCATTGATCAAATGCCAGACCGCTGATACCCCTCTCAGCAGGCATGGCTCTTCTTCTTGTAGTTGACGACATGCACTTGGGGTCAGTAGCGGGCAGGGGGGGGGGGTGTATATGCTCAAATCATGGTAAATAAAATGTAATAAAAACTGACATCCTTGATTTCCACGGTGCGTTGTGAGCTTTCCTTCCAGCCCCGACCGGCCCTGTATAGCAATGTTTGTGTTATCGTATAGCCTACTGTATAAGAGGTTTAGTGTTTAAATGAGTTTTGCAAAAAATTGGCCTAATGATGATTTTCCTTAGACCCTAGGGAGTGCGCCTACAAAGTCGTACACAGATCTGTGGATGGAACATGCATGCCTGGTGAGACAACACATTAGGTGGGCTTTCCCACAGTTGTCAGTCATGTAGGTAGACTGTGCCTTCACTGGACTGTCTGGGCATGTCTCAGGAATAGGTGGACCAAGGAAGAAGTTCCTAGCTTGATTTTGTATTTTTTTAAATGAATTGGTTGAATATTATTACACTATCACTATTTGACCAAATATATTCCATAAACAATACATGGCAAATTGATGTACTCTTCTTCAATGTTTCAATACATAAAAATATCACATTAAGGAGGGAGGAGAAAGTTGAGAAGAGCTTCCTTGGGTTAGAAGTACAGGATTGGATTTTGGTATGGTAGAAAGAGGTTTTAGCAGTGGTTCGTGAGAGGGAGAAGGAGAAGGCAGAGAGGAGTGAGTTAAAGTGGGAGAGGTCATCTGGTATTGCTTTGTCTTGCGCCACTTCCTTTCGGCTGCCCTGAGAGGTGTTCGTTCAGATCTGAGGGTTTCAAATAGCCAGGGGACATGAGTGAGCTGGCCTGGTCTAGAGAGGGCAGTGTTGGTCGAATGCAGATGAGATAGTGGAGAGGAAGGATGAGGTTGCAGTGTTCGGTGAGAGAGAGGGAAAGGACTCCAGGGAGGGTAGAGAGAAGAGAATAGAGGACGAGAGGGAGGACGGGTTTAGGGGAGGTGTCTCTGTATCGTCATATTTGATACAGTCTGATTCTAGTGAAAATGTAACTAATTCAGCAGCATTAGCGTTTTCTCTCAGTCAGTTGAAATCAAATCCATATGAGTGAAACGGCCGGGATGATTTTCTTATTTTTCAATCACAGTTCTTATATGAGGCGATCTAAAATCCTCCTATGGGCATTACAATGCAAATGAAAAGTAAATTTACCTGTGGACATAGCGCCCTCTACCGATATTGACGTCAGACTTCGGTGCTATATAGCATTCATTTATGGGTTCCATTTCGGTTAGGATATAGTCAGAAAGATGGCGGATTTTCTTTTTACAGTCTATGCATTATAGTCTATGTCTATGTGTTAGTGTTCTAGGGTAGAAAATAAAATAGAATAAAGAATTGTACTTTTCCACCACTGGCATGTACAGCCCCCCCCCCCCCCCCCCCCAAGTCTAACCCCTTGATGCTAAGTGCCAAGCAGGGAGCCTTTTAGGTAACATTTTTATAGTCATTGGTATGACTCAGCCAAGGATCGAACCCCGACCTCCCATTCTCAGGGCAAACAATCTCAGAAGGCCACTGAGCTGCATACAAATAATACATGAGTGACATGAAATATTAACACTCCAGTGTGTCTGACTGTCTCACTCAGCTGCATGCTAGTAATGGTGGCTCACCAGTGGTGGAAAGTAACCAAGTACAGTACATTTACTCAAAGAGCTTGTGCATCTGCTATTTTCAAAAGATGTGTATAGCCTACATTTGGGGGGAAAAGATTAAGAAACCACCGCTGAAACCATCTGCTGAAAAAACGTAAGTAAGGTGCTGGAGTCACAAAAGGATAATGAAAAAAAGAAAGGGAAGCTCGCACACTTAGATCTCCATGTGCATATCAATGAATTAATATGCAATTAATATGGAGAAAACTTTTCTTGTGGCAGTTCACCCTGCCACTGATGATATATTGTGCGACCTATATTAAATTCGGATTATTTATTTCTAATCTAACAGGAAGGTCGGGACACAAATGGCTTAAAGTTTAAATTATTAATTTATTATTTATTGTGTATGTTGCAGAGAATTATATTATTTTGGGATGTGTATGTATATTGGTTGACGCTTGATTGCTAATTGCTTGTTGTCTCCATAGTAGGGAGAAACTATCAGCTGTGGGGTGTGGGGAACATACCAACAGTATGAGGGTTTGTTTAGAGCACCCTGCTTTCTCATTGTTTAGATGATATGGTTAATTGATTGAACAATGAGTGATGTATAATAATAATGTGATGAATAATATGTGTTGTCCCTGCAAATTATGAAGTACTGGTATAATTGTGGAATCAATTCAGGGCGGTATGTTCCAGTGGGAGGGGTTTAGCCTTTATGTAGGGAGGCCTCCCACTGCCTGTCAGTTCAAGTAGGACTGTGGAGGTGGAAGGAGCTAGGGCCACCTGTCCAGTATCACTGTAAATACTATTTTCCCATTTTCCCCGGTTTTCACACTAGGCAAGTGTGACAGAAAGTAACCAAGTACAGTACATTTACTCAAAGAGCTTGTACATCTGCTATTTTCAAAAGATTTGTATAGCCTACATTTGGGGGAATTTTTTTAAGAAACCACCGCTGCCTGAAACCATCTGCGGAAAAAACGTAAGTAAGGTACTGGAGTCATAAAAGGATAATGAAACAAATGAAGGGAAGCTCGCACACTTAGATCTCCATGTGCATATCAATGAATTAATATGCAATTAATATGGAGAAAACTTTTCTCTGTGTGTTCCGAAGCCTTTTGAGCTGCAATGAAAACAGTCAAAATACCTGAACTGTGACATTCGCTGGCAAATAAAATTCTTGTCATAATGGGATTTATGGATTCAAAGTCCATGCACAGGCAAATCAGAGCACTTGTTTGAGCCAGAAAACCCCAGACCACAGAAAATCTACTAAATGTTAAAAGTTAAGGTTTTTTGGGTGCAATTGAGCTCAGAACATCTAGAAGAAATAAGACAAATTACAAAATCTATATTTTTTAATTTGTATGTCACGATCGCTTTAATCTATTGTGTCATATTGATGGAACTGGGTGAAGATCAGTGGGATGTGCATTAGTCTCTCGAGACAGACGTGTAGTGTTGGCTCCCACACTTTTACAATGCTTCTGCCAAACAGTCTGTATACTGCGGATGATGTGAAAATGACTAGGAAATAAAGACTTTCGCTATTCATCATTTAATGTATATTGATATCTCCATATTTCAACTTGTTATGTTTTTGCTTAAATTAATGCCCTACTTTGTCATGCGAGAGCCAGGGAAATAGATAAAAAAAGGAACTGTTTTGGACATACTTACTTACTTACTCCTCTTCGTCCCCAATGGGACATAAGGCTTCAATGAGTGTTCTCCATTTCATTCGATCCCTGGCAGCATGTTGCGCCTCTCCCCAGGACAGATTCATCTGTTCCAGCTCCTGCGTCACAGTTCTGCGCCAGGTGGTCTTGGGCCTCCCAGGTTTTCTTTTGCCTGGTGGTGTCCATCCTAAGGCCACTTTTGTGATGCAGTCCTGCTCCATCCTCAATACATGTCCTAGCCATCTCAGTCGTCTGTGTGTAATGTCCTTGGTAATGCTCCGGCTCCCTGTTTGTTTGTACAGTTCATTGTTGGATATTTTATTTGGCCAAAAGATCTGACATATACGTCTTAGGCATTTGTTATGGAACACTTCTATTTTCCTTGTGTCTGTCTTGACCACTCTCCATCATCTGAGCATCTTCGTTTTGAGGCTATATTTTTTGGATTTCCATACAAGTGGACATACAAGTGTTCTACCCGACATTGACGATAGGGCTTACGTGTTTAAAAGTTGGGGATCGGGCCTTTCTATGTGGAATTTAAAAAGAAGCAGTAATCCTGGTCTCTAAACAACCTGCCTGATGGAGGTGAAAGGAACTGGTCGGAATAACGTGTTGGGTTGCACAAATCTGAAGACGCACAATTCCTCATGCCTGCAGGCGTGGAACTGTCAGGCTTTTTACTAATATAATTTAGCAAGCGGCTATCCCCCCTAGTGGACATGTGCTGTTTCAGCCCCGTCTCTTTCCAGTCAAACGTTTGAGTTCTTGGGATGTCCGTCCCAAGAAGTCAAACATTTTGCCATATTGGGAGTGAGAATGTGTTGAATCATTGTGCTCTTGGACTCCAATCTACAACGTAAAATACTCATGTTCATTTAACTTTGTTTACATTTTAACTTGTATACATTCATTATACAACTCTCAGAGTTACAAAAACCTGTAAGAGTCCATTTTGGACCCATGTCGGTCCCCGAACCCGACATTGAGAATGACTGATAACATCATAATATGTATGAGCCGTGCTCCATTAGAGCGAAGCAGTCCCGCCCCCTTTCATTACGACGACTGGCCCAGGAAATAATTCCCCATTCATTTTCTCCATAGACATTTCAAAAAGTATTTATTTAAAGATCAGTAAGCCTCGAACAAAGCCAACTCGGATCGTGACAAATCATGACAACAAACACAATATTTAGGGCCGAACAAATAATTAGAAGAAGAAGAAAAACATTTAAAAAAAGTGTTGTAACCCTTCTTTTCTTCTAATTATTTTTTCGGCCCCAAAACAATTGTGTTAGTTGTCATGATTTGTCACGTTCCGAGTTGGCTGGGTCCCCCCTGGAACTCCCTCAAGTACCCCTGGGGGTCCCCGGACCCCACTTTGGGAACCACTGCTCTACTATACTGTTTGAAATGGGAATGGTTAAGCGGTGTGAGCAGCCATTATATTCTCACTGGCACACTGACAGGAAAGGCCTTCGGGGGTGTTGTTATGAACATGAGGATTGACACCAGCCTTGTGATTTCTATGGAGTTTTGTCTGAGAGAGATGTGTAAAGGCTGCGCTCTCCATCTGTGTTACTGTGTGGATAATAATGCACGCCTATATGTGTTAATAGATATTGTCGATTCTTCCACCATCAATTGCGGTTCCCCCCCAGCACATTGACAAACACGCACACACACACACACACACGCACACGCACACACACACACACGCACACGCACACGCACACGCGCACACACACACACACACACACACACACAGTCACACACACACACACAGCTGTTTTTTTCCCCCTCTTCTCAGCTTAACGCATTCTGGGCGGGAACCCCTTTTGGTGTTTTAACTAAGCATTATGTTATACTTTAACTATTGAAAAATAGCAGATCTACAAGCTCATAGCATGCCACCGAGTGGCGCGCTATGTGCTTGTAGGTCTGCTATTTTTGAATAATCGTGAAAAAAAATGCAGCACAAATCTTTGGATATATTATATATTCTTTCAGAAGACTTTTTCTTTTTTCTTTTCGACGTCAGGCCTAAGTATATCCATAACTGTAATGCATTGTGGGATAGAGGTCTGGCCAGAGATTAGTCAGAACAAACACTTGTTCGATTCCCTTTCTTCTCCTAAAACAACAGGGAAGCTTCATCCGCTTCAGGCTGATGAAGGGACAATGCAACATGTTTCAGACTGATTGAAGCGACAATGCACAATTTGGTGTTGATGAATTTGCAAACAGGACTTCAATAACAGCTCCATGGCGTTCTTTGCCTTCATGTGGTCATTCTATGACACCTGGAAAAAGAACATTGGTTGGCGAAAGGGCCTTTCTGTGTGGAGTTTGCATGTTCTCCCTGTGTCCTCTAGGGTAGGTACCCTCACATTTTGTCCCCGTGTCCCCTAGGGTAGGTACCCTCACATTTTGTCCCCGTGTCCCCTAGGGTATAGGTACCCTCACGAAAAACATGCATGGTCTCTAAACTACCTCCCCCTGGCCAGCCGGGGGGCCTGATGGAGGAGAATGGAACTGGTCGGAATAACGTGTTCCTTCCACGCGCTATGTCCGACTGGGGAAACTCCCCCCTGTCAGGTGAAAAGAAGCAGTTTGGACTCCTCATAATAATAATAATAAAGCTTTATTTATATAGCACCTTTCAAGAACAGGTCACAAAGTGCTTAACAACAAAAGAGAACACAATAAAGAACACAGTGATAATAAAACATTGGATAACAGAAGGAAAACAATAACATAGGGAAAAACACAACATTCAAAACTATAAAGGATTATAAAAGCAGCTTTATACAAATGGGTCTTCAGGAGTGACTTAAAACAGGGAACCTATCATGCATATCAGTCCGCTGCTGCCCCCCCCCCCCCCCCCCCCCCCCCCCAGGTTGGCAGAGGAAGTGTAGCGCCCAGGATTACATTAGATAATTGACACTCGGTGAAAAAATGGGTTGCAAACTCGTGGGATAAAAATGACAACTCTGATGATTTGAAATGTGAAAAAACAACAAACGATCCGGGCAGTCACTTGGGTAAAAAAGAGGAAGCAGCCTTTATTTATTTAAAAGGCTTGGATCTATCCAGGAGCTCCACTCAGAGCGGTGGTCCCGTAGCACCCATGTTTATATTAGTATTGTTCTTCCAAATGTAATGATATAATGATTAATTGTGCTACTATACTATTACTTCAGAACTTACATTAATATTCCAAAGATGTATACTTTGACCTAACAAAATTACTTTGAATTTCAGTTTTCAGTAACAGATATACTGCTGCCGGCGGGTCAATCTATATAGTGATGCCTCATGTTGCATATACTGTAACTCTGAATCATATAAAATGAAAAATCAATACATATCAAGGAAACACCCTTTACTGTGTTCTGTCACATAGAGTATACCCCTAAGCATAAGTGTGACAAATAGACACCACCCACCCACGCACACATGCACACACTGTTTTCTTCCCCAATCTTTTTCTTAAGGCAATGACCAAGAGGATTGATAGACTCCAGTAACCCCCATCTTGATAAATCTATATCTGTCTCCATCCCATCATTCTCCTTTTAAGTTTTCTTTATTCCTTTGTCGCAAAGTAACAATGGCCATCATTTGTCACGGCATCATTGAAACTCCTACAAATTTAGACTCCGAAAGAAGAAAGAGAAACTTGTCTTGTCTGATTTATGAAACCTTCCCACCCTTTTGATGAAAGTGCAAAATCCATTGTGAAAGACACATTGCGAGGCAGCAACGTAAGCTGTGGCATTTGTCAATGTCCCACAATGCAACTCAGTTTGCTCACAGGCGTCCAACAAGAGGAATGGACTTGGGAGCCAGGCATGCTCATTTGCACACGGCACGCACGGTCAAACCTTCCGTACTACATTTATTTAATTTTAATATTCAATACTGCAATGTAGAAACGGGTCCTACCAGAATTCAAAATTGTCTTGTGTATATACACAAGTATTGGTATAAAAAAGTTGTAGTACCAAAAGTAGAAAGTACACATTATGCAGAATGTCCCACGTGTTCAATAACGTTCTCATTGTAAATGGACTATTTTCAAATGGCCGAAATGTATATATTTGTGATTGTGATAAAAAATAATTATAAATATAGCTGCAATCAGCTATAAGATGGGGCCATAAGTCCAAAGAGATAACAATATGCACAATATACACGATTAGCTATAAATAGATAACATCAGTTGTATTGGTTGGTTGAAGGTCTGTCAACACTAT
The DNA here is from genome assembly GCF_963924005.1 of Protomyctophum bolini. Lineage (NCBI taxonomy): Eukaryota > Metazoa > Chordata > Actinopteri > Myctophiformes > Myctophidae > Protomyctophum > Protomyctophum bolini. The sequence goes on along the minus strand of NC_137862.1, from coordinate 28,549,785 downwards.
AGTCCCGTAACCAGACTCCCTTCGCATTTATGGAAATGCGATTTCTTTGACGTGGCCAAAAACAGGCATAGAAGTATATCGAGCAAATCATAAAAATGTAGTCATCGGGAGATCTAAAGGTCAGAGGTCTGTTGACGAATGAGTGTGAGCTTCAGTTCCTGAGGGATTCTCACGGACCTCGACCATTGCAGAATTTCATGAAGAACGACAGCACAGAACTGGCAAAACTGCTAAAAAGTAGACTGACAGGAAATGGGGAAAGAGATGGGCGGGAAGACATGCGGCAAAGGCCGTCGGGATCGGGAGTCGACTCAGCAGCCTAGGTGCCCATGAGCTAACCGTCCGGGCCTCCGTTTATTGTTATTTTATCTTTGGGGGGTGTTTTATTAGACGGTGACAGTGGAAAGAGAGACAGGAAACTCATGTAGAGCAACCAGAGCATGGCAATGAAATGACATTCGGGGCATATATTATTGTCCAGCCAGCCTGGAATCGAACCTAGGACCATGTGGAATATGAGCCCTAACTACTTGGATATCAGGTCGCCACCACCAAACCAGCCGTTTATATCTTTTGTTTTATTATTAGATAGGAAAGTAGACAGGAAACAGAGGGCAAAGACGAGGAAGTTGTCCAGACAGAATCAAACCATGCAGGAACGCAACGATTTTGTGGTAGACTAGACCTCAAGTCATATCAGTCAATATGTAGCTACAGCACATATTGCTATATTATTATTCTTTGGTTACTTTTAGCTTGATAGTTTCTTTGCTTTCCTGATCTTGGATTTCGATATCTCTCTCTCTCTCTCTCTCTCTTGTTTTTGCAATGACTTGTTCATATGTATAAAGATAACCCAGGAATAGCACGAGGGGGATAGATGTGCTCAGCTAGTGGTGCTCATTCCACAGAGGCAGTTATTCAGCTCTGTGCTGTCTTTGTGCCACAAGTTGCTCTCATCTTGCATATATAGCCTTTCAATGAGCTTTCTGCTTTTCTGGCAACACACACGTGCTGCAGACTGCAGACACAAAGACACTTCATGGCAAGCTCCTCGCCAACAGACACACTGCTGTGCGTGCTTTGTGGGAAAGAGGCTTTGCAATTTTATGCCCACTTAAATGAAAAAAGAGTGCATATTAAACCGTCATAGCTCAAACTGAAGCAGGATCCAGTTTGGGTCCATGTTTGTTTGTAATTCTGCTAGGCGTCTGCCTGCCTTCCTTCCTTCCTTCCTTCCTTCCTTCCTTCCTTCCTTCCTTCCTTCCTTCCTTCCTTCCTTCCTTCCTTCCTTCCTTCCTTCCTTCCTTCCTTCACTCACTCACTCACTCACTCACTCACTTACTTACTACTGGCTGAATTGCCATGGATTTTGCAGGGCTCCTTCTTGTCCCCGCAGAGGATTAACGACCCCATGGCTTTCCCTAGAGCACCAACCTCAACCCATAGACCATTCACTTCACTCATTTCAAAATCTAATGGCCAGATTGCCATGGAATATGCTGAGCACATTCATGCTCCCTATAGCGTTGAGGATGACGCCTAACTTTGCACACAAGATACACACGTGACAGGCTGAATGAAGGATGAACCTTGTACTGATATAATTACTGGCAGTGTTGTCTTTTCTGTGTGTGTGTGTGTGTGTGTGTGTGTGTGTGTGTGTGTTCACTCCCCCCCCCCCCCCCCCCCCCCCCCCCCACAGGGAGTGCAGTGCCCGCGGTGTTGAGTCGGTCAGACCCACAGTTGTCCAGAACTGCCCCTCTAAAGATCGGTCTCTGGACAGGGCCATGCACTGCCCAGTGTCCATCCTGAAGCTGATGGCCTGTTCTGACATCGTTCTGACATCTGCATATAGACTCCACATTTGGGCATGCCTGACAAAGAACTCCACATAATGGGCATAAAAGGGGACACAGACATAATATCTGCATGGGGATTTCCAACTTGCATCGTTCCAAGTAGGCCAGTGCCCAACGGGCAGCGCTCTAGTTGAGCCATTGCCAAGGCAACTCCAGCCTAAGATTGATTTGGCAAATTCCCCACACCTGGCAAATTCCTAACACCTGCCATTTGATTAGTTTGTCAGTCTAATTGCATTGCTCCCAACTTGCATCGCTCATGATAGGCCGGTACCGGGCTGAGTGCTGATAATCCACAGCTCATCCCATTAGGATGTGTTAATGGGAGCCGATGTTAATAAAGTACAATAGACAGTATGAAGCCAACACTGTTAAATGCCCCCTAGCTACAATCTCAAGATAAAGTGCACCAGATGGCGTGATGCTGAACAGTCAACCCTTTACTTATTCATGTATTCACTGTTGAACAAATATAGTTTGATTGAAAAACAAGTTGAATTGCAGACTTTTAATAATTGGACTTCTGTGCCAATTTCAGATATTTTATCTATTTTCGCGACCCACAAGAAAGGAGTGAAAAGCCACTAATGAGACTCTAGGGCTCACAGCTGTTGTTGATTGTTGATGCATCAAAACCAAATACTGTCCTTCACTACACTCTGCTCTTTCCTCTCCTCTCCTCTCCTCTCCTCTCCTCTCCTCTCCTCTCCTCTCCTCTCCTCTCCTCTCCTCTCCTCTCCTCTCCAGACACTTGTGGTGCCATGCCACATTGTACCATAGAATAACTAATGCATTCAACAAACAGCTGTAACCCCCCTCCACACACACACACACACACACACACACACACACACACACACACACACACACACACACACACACACGTACACACACACACATAACCAAAAACGTGGGGAGGGAAAGGAGTGGGCCGTTGTCTCCTGCAGATGCAGAGCGGTGTGGCTGGGGTGTAATTAAGGGAGTAGCGTTCCCCCCAAGGGGAAAACAGGACTTTAATTCGCAACTAATTGAGGCCAGCACAGGGAAGAGAGGAGGAGGAGGAGGAGGAGGAGGCAGGAGACCCGTGGTGTGGTGGTGGGAGGAGAGATGAGGAGGCATGCAGCTAGAGGACGTGTGGTGGGAGGAGGAATAGATGGATGGATGGAGAGGCTGCTTCTTCTTCTAAGGAAGGAAGCAGTGGACCAACCGCTGGGCAGCAGGAGCGTTTAGCTTCAAGTTGCAATAAGCTGATCTGAGCAGATGCACCTGCTCCATGCCCACCCTCGCTCTGTAGTCTATCTGCAACACATGCCACTGCTCCACCCACCAGTGCTGGAACAAGTGTTCCTGTTTTTAACTTAAAATGAGCAATACTGCAGTCAGTGTATATGAATAGTAAAGTAAGCCCTTTTCAGTGGTGTTACGTCATTGCGAACGCAGTGATTGCGAATTCAGTGAGAACTAACTATAGATGCTGGCCTAATCTGTCTTTGCTGTGCTGTGCTGTGCTGTGCTGTATCACACACAAAACACACACACACACACACACACAAAATGCATTGCAATTTACGAGCTGCGTTCGCGCGTCTTGTGTTATTGGACTAGAATTCTCATATAACGCTTTGGCTATATTCGAAAATAGCCAATCTACAAGCTTGAGCTTGTAGGCAACAGAAAAACATGTTTGATTCATAATTTAATTATTATTAATCTAAATCTGCAAAGTAACTATATAGTAACAAAATCTGTCAAAGAAGTAGGCTACAACATTTCGCCGCTGATATGTTGGAGGTTAAAAAAGTAGCATATCTATAAGCTCATAGTGCGTCACTTTGTGCAGTGTTGCGAGCTTGTAGGCCTAGGCTATGTGCATCTGCTATATTTGAACTTTTTTTTTTTACTTTATACTTTATACACAAATATTCTTCGTATTTAAACTGCCTCAGTAGAGTAAATGTACTTATGATTACGCCACCGCCTGTAAAACCTGAGCTGGGTGGAATAGAAACTAAAACGGCTCCATGTTATTGTCTCCGGGGTGAGTGGGAGCGCTCTGGTTAGGGTGGGTGGAAAGCAGCGGCCTAGGGAAGGAGTAATGAAGAGCCGTGGCTGATTGATTCCCTTCATTTGGACACTGTATTGATTATGATTGCGATTGTAGTCGACAGCGGCTGTCTTTTCAGAATGCAGAGGGAGAGAGAGAGAGGGAGACTGTTAGTTCTCATCAGCGGAGTCGTTCATAATACGTGATTTATTTATCATCCGTGTGTCTATACCTACTACTGTGTGGAAAACTTGTTCGGCAGAAACATCTTATTTTTTATTCCGTTAATGAATGAGCTACTTTATCATACTATACATACTACAAAAGTATCAGCTCTGGCCTAGATGGCTGGCGTACGTATCACAGGGTTTGAGTCCCGATCCCAACGTCCTTTGCTGCATGTCACCTCCCACCCCCATATCTCTCTCCCCATTTCCTGTCAGTCTACTGTATACATCAATAAAGGCCGAAACATATAGTCAAAAACTACGCAAAACAACACATCTTGAGCTAGATCTGCTACTTTTGATGCGTTTGAGTTTTAGTCAATCTGAGAAGTCACAGTTTTGGAGATACATTTCCACCCGACAGTGTGTGAGTGCGTGCGTGCGTGCGTGCGTGTGTGTGTGCTGTCTGTGAAGTTCATTCAATCACTGATTATGTTCTGTTTGTGAGAGTAAGCTGAGTTATATTTAGTCATGTGCGGATGTCACACACTAACCAATCAACACGCTTTTGTTGATTCGTCTTTTGAGTGGGCTTATAGCAGGGGTGCCCTAAAGGTAGATCGTGATCTACCAGTAGATTACAAAGAATGAGGTAGATGACATGCCCCTAAAGAATATTTATTTATACTATTAAAAAAAATACTATACTATTCCATTTTCCCCTGCTCTATTTCCCATTCCAAGTGCGTTTGTCTTATATGTCACGCCAGCTCCGCTATTCCAAAGCTCTCTCAGGTACACATACTATTTTCAGCAATGGTATAATATATATTTTTTTGTTGAGCTGGTTATTTTGAAAGTAGCTCTCGAGTCAATTAAGTGTGGGCACTCCTGGATGATAGGGATCAATGTCTGTTCTTTGTTGTTACTGTCGACCAAGGACCACAATGGAAATAGGTCTTTGAACTTATTGCGTCTCCTATATCAGGTCTGCTCTTAGCATCTATATGGCATGGAGCACAGGCATCTTCCATAATTATGGAGGATACTTTTGAGGATGAGGTAGACCATGGGGAGAGAATTTTGTCCGTGCCAATCAGGAGGGGAAGGGCCAGGAGGATGTGGTGGGTGAACTTATTTGCCATTTTTGAGTGGTGCAACCACTCCTATAGACAGCTATGTGTGTCTCTGGGTGCCTGGGTCCCTGGCCTGCTGGCACTACATTTAGTTGGGAGAGGGAAGGGAGATAATAGTCACTGTAGTGTATACGTAGAGTATAGGCTACTCCCATATGCTGCAGGCGACACCTGTCGGCAAGGAGTGTTGGGCGGGAGGACTAAAACGAAGGCTCTACGCCAAATTGTGTTCATATACTAGTATAGACTATCGAGAAAGTCAGATGCACCACGCGGTGAATTCAAAACAACCTCTGCAGTGGTGGGCATGAGGCGCTTTACCACTGCGCGGCTGCACCACCCCTAGCTCTTCTCTGAAGTTTAAGGTGACAGCTGTTTTGTGCCTGTAATGGGTGGCTTTCGCTGTGTAGCGGCCATGCAGCGTCATACCTTTCATGGATATGCTTCACTGCGAGTGCCGCGGGTATTAGCTGAGAGCGGAGGAAGTGGCTGTTGTTGAAATAATGCCACATGAGTCCTCTCCTCTCTTTGAGACTGTTCTGTCAGCCTCCGTTCTCCCAAGCTTTGTTGATCAAGATCCACTCGTCGTATACAGTAGCATATCATGTGTTGTCTCTCAGATAGAATAGGAGTTATAGCAGTCCCAAGTTAACGTGTGTGCACAATGCACATGCACTTACACATGCATACGCTCGTACACATGCAGTTACGCACAGATCCACACTGGCGATAATAAAGACACTCATATGGTATTTTACAGCCATGTAGATTCAACCTAACATGGCATAAATAGCCTAATCATGGAAATGTGATTGATTGATTGATTGATTGAAACTGTTAACTGTGGACAACACCATAAAGCATTACACTTGTTTACAATAGGGTCCACCATGTTAAATTCATCATAACATTTAGACTTCTATATAGTTCAGTTTCGAATTGCAGCCGAGAGGTGCATGCATAGTCGAAGAAACCTTGTACGAGGGCTCCTGTTAGGATCTTCAAGGTGTTTTGGACGATCAGTGAGGAGATCCTGTATAGGCATCTTGTTCTTTGGTTGACTTTTTTTATTGCGTTGCCATTTTATCACCGGAAAGATTTGCCTCCAGGATGGAGCCATCAGGATTGTCTTTGCACTCTCCTCCTCAGCTAAGCATCCCTCAAGTATATCATAGAAGCCTTGCTGGTCAGAAATGTGTTTACATTCCGAGCCGTTTAGAAGGTAAAAGTCGCTGTGAAACTCCTCTGTTACGTTTCCGCATCGTTCCATCTCTTCCTGGTGTGTAATCCATGGTGAATTAAAGTACAAACACATCTTTTAAATTCTGATGTGATGTCGTAGCTACTTAGGCAAATTTTCTAATTTCACAGTAGGCTACGTATAAAACACAGCTAAATTCTTCGTGTTGATTGTGGGAAAACACACTCATTTTCTAAATTGAACTGTCATGAGTTGAATTGTTGTGTAGAAGTAATACAATCCTTCTGTTTAGCCTAGAACTGGAGGTCTAGAACTTGAGGTCATGTGATCAGTGACATCATAAAGATGTACTCTACAGGCCAAAAGGTTTGGCCTGCAGAGTTCTAGACCTCCAGGCTAAACAGAAGCGAGGACGTTTTTTTGTATTACTTCTACACAACAACTCTAACTAATGACATAGTTAAATGTTGAAAATTTGTGGTTTTCCCCTTTAAGTCTACAAATTATTTGAATTTGGATTTGTTTATAAACATTTGGGATTTGTTTACAAACATTTGGGATTTGTTTATAAACATTTGGGATTTGTAAGTCTCATGGGGGGGTAGGACCACTTCCAGTTGACCTGTAGTAAGTCTCATGGTCGGGGGGGTAGGACCAAGTCTCATGGGATTTGGGATTTGTTTATAAACATTTTGGTATTTGTTTATAAACATTTGTGATTTGTTTATAAACATTTGTGATTTGGTTATAAACATTTGTGATTTGTTTATAAACATTTTGGGATTTGTTTATAAACATTTGGGATTTGTTTACAAACATTTGGGATTTGTTTATAAACATTTGGGATTTGTAAGTCTCATGGGGGGGGGGGGGGGTAGGACCACTTCCAGTTGACCTGTAATAAGTCTCATGGTCGGGGGGGTAGGACCAAGTCTCATGGGATTTGGGATTTGTTTATAAACATTTTGGTATTTGTTTATAAACATTTTGGTATTTGTTTATAAACATTTGTGATTTGTTTATAAACATTTGTGATTTGTTTATAAACATTTTGGGATTTGTTTATAAACATTTGGGATTTGTTTACAAACATTTGGGATTTGTTTATAAACATTTGGGATTTGTAAGTCTCATGGGGGGGGGTAGGACCACAGTGTGTGTGTGTGTGTGTGTGTGTGTGTGTGTGTGTGTGTGTGTGTGTGTGTGTGTGTGTGTGTGTGTGTGTGTGTGTGTGTGTGTGTGTGTGTGTGTGTGTGTGTGTGTGTGCGCGCGTGTGTGTGTGTGTGTGTCACACATGCACGGCCGCGCGCACATGTGGTCATGTGGTCATATATCATGTTGAATTTTCTACATGTTTCTTTATGTATGAGTGTCTTGACTGGATGCACGTCAGCTTAATCGGTATCGGTAAAATAATATAATGGATTTAGAAGATATTTAAATGTATTATAATGATATAATTTAATATATAATATAATATTTATTTGAAAAATACATTTTAAAAAGCCTGAAAAAGCCTTTTCTGATGAAGGCTACAAATTATATCAGTGTTTTCACTGTTTTCTGGGGAAGCTTTCGAAAGAGTTTGGAACATCTAAAAAGAAAGAACTACATTCAAGCTGTTTATGTTGGGATATGAGCCAACATTTCAATCACGGTGCATCCCTAGTTTTGGAATAAAGAGGCATTGTTTTTTTCAAATATAGCCTTTTTTCAGAATGGCCAAAATAATTATATATTTTCAATACAGAATGAGATCATATCGACATCAGTTATATTGGTTATCGGCCATAACAGCGATTAATTATATCGGATATCGATATCGGCCAAATTTTCTCATCAGTACATCCCTAATGAGGACGTCTGTAAACTAGTCTGAAATAAAGTATCTGCTGTAATGATGCTTCTGTGGTGGTGTCCTTGCTTCAAGTACCATGCTATTGTAGCGCCTTTGATTTATCTGGGTTTCTAACCTTGGCCAATTACCTACAAACTTGCTGCCTGGTTGTTTTCCCCACGTGAAGGAGAACATCTTGTGTAACCCATCCCCCCCTCCCTGCTATACCCCCCCTCCATGTCCAAACAACACTTTGTTGCTGGGCTTGCAGAAAAAAAGACAAAAAAAAAGAGAGAAAATGAATGGCAACAGTTCCGGCCTTGCGGGGTTTCGGCATCATAATGCTCCCCCCCCCCCCCCTCCCTTTACTACAATGATCACTGCCGCACCGAAATCAAGCGTGACATACATTTACCTATTCGTCATTTTATCCACTAGGGGCTATATATATATATATATATAGCCTAGTGATGGGAGATTAATCTGCAAACACATTGGTATCGGCCGACTATAGTTGTTTTTTTTAATTATCTGCATCGGTCCGATTGTCTTTACAGATAAACAAGCCCAAAGTAATTAACAGCTTGAACAGATATATCTATTCTATCACAATATTAAATATAAGGTATTAAAGTTAAATCTGACTTGCTGAAGCCTGCTTTGCAGTTTTGCACATCTGCACACACGCGATAGTAATAAAATAAGAACAAAAATACAAGCTTCTCTGGCTCAGCATTCTCACCAAAAGTCTGAAAACGAAAGGAAATGAACTAGTAACATCTGTGGGTTTGACATACTACACTGATGAAGACAGCATGCTAGCATAAAGATGAAGACATTGATGAAGGATTTTCGCTGGTAAAGCGGCGAGTTCTCCGGTATGCTAGTTTGACAAAGTAGGGCAACATCATTGAAATCTGGACATAAGAGGTTTCTGCCCATGTTTTGCCAGTGTATATTCCCTGTGGCTGTAGGCTACTGTACGCGCTGTGGTTCATCAATAATATGAGTGTCTGTGTGCTGCATAGTGCAATGACAACTGTCAAGGCAAAGTTATGCTGAGTAAATTATGTTTAACTTGATAGGGGGGGAAAACAACAGTCAGCAAAGTCAATATCTATAGACTTTGCGTGCATTCCCTTTTTATTTTAGAGTATAACATATTATTTGAAGGCATTTGCAGTTTTAGTGGTGCCTGTGATTAATGTTGCTGTAGCCTACTGTAGTTTTGTTTGAGTTGTTGTTTGTAATTTGCATTTGAAATGTGGTTTGAGATTACGGGGAGGAGGAAGGAAGATGCGTGGAGACAGTGTGAGACAGACAGACAATGAGAGAGAGAGAGAGAGAGAGAGAGAGAGAGAGAGAGAGAGAGAGAGAGAGAGAGAGAGAGAGAGAGAGAGAGAGAGAGAGAGAGAAATTGAGACAGTAACAATAGTGTATTGTTTGCTGGGTAGACATTGCCCTCTGGTGGTCAGAAATTAAAATCAATCTTAATAGGCCAGAAGGACATCTCTATGATGTGTGAACACCTCAACAATATCACCCACTTATCTGATTTTGACTATTATAGAACAGTAGTTGTCACGTCTTCGTGCCACCCATGTGTGTGTGTGTGTGTGTGTGTGTGTGTGTGTGTGTGTGTGTGTGTGTGTGTGTGTGAGAGAGAGAGAGAGAGAGCGAGAGCATTATGTGCACCATGTGCAGTAAGGAACAGCAGGATTATGGTTGCTCGATGTAAAATAAATCAGTTCCCTCCTGGAGGGTGGATATGGGGTTAGGGGTGTGCGTGTGTGCGTGGGTGTGTGAGCACACATCACAGGTACCCTCTGGTTGGCTACCCTGCTCTCAAAGCAGGACGCATGATGGCTTTGAACAACAAGAGACATTTACATAGGACTAGAACAAAGGCAGACACTAGAGATGTTGCGATTCCTGTGAGAAGTGAGTGCGTGCATGCGTGTGATCAGAGAGAGAGAGAGAGAGAGAGAGAGAGAGAGAGAGAGAGAGAGAGAGAGAGACACTCAGGATGCTCTCCTCAAGGTCAGTGGGGTCACAGCAGGTGGGCTGCAGGTCAGAATCAATGCCTAGATTTCAGAGAATGGCGAGAAGTGACTGTTCAAAGAGACACATAGGAGGAGGGACATTTGATGAATAATATTCACCGGACAAAATATAACTGAAATTTTCTGCAGAAGCAGGTTTGGAATACAGCAACAGCCTGAATCAGTATTATATTATATTAGCAGTATTAGTTAGGCAAATAAAAATCACACCCGCGTGAAGTGAGGGGCGCTCTAATCAATCAACAAGTCGTCATGCATCATCTCATTCTCAACCAATGGCACCCAATCACGCCGGCCAATCACAATTTGCGTCCTCACTTTTGTCCTCAATGTTTGTGTTTACACACCTTTGTCTTCTATGTTTGTGTTTACTCAGTGTTTGTGTTTATACACACTTATCTTCTGTTTGTGTTTACACAATGTTTGTGTTTACAGACCTTTGTCTTCTATGTTTGTGTTTACAGTAGGCTACACTTTTGCCTTCAATGTTTGTGTTTACACAAACACTCAAAGCTGGGGCTAGCCCCCCTCAAAAATAAGTCCCTACCTTGAGCTGTCTTCTTTACCCATCTTGCTCTGTCAGATAAAAAAAGATTAGCCTGATGACCATCTTGATCCAAGGCTGTCTGTAGCCTATCACAAATTATGTTAGAACTTTAGTTAAACTTTCAGAGTGGCACATTACTTTACAGGGTTTCATTAGCGCGAGGTTAAAGGAAATAGGCTTATAGGCTTAGCCTTTTCTGTTTAAATGTCATATTCTATTTATGTCGCTGTTGCCATCATTTCATTTTCATTAATTTGTTCAATTTGTTGTCTCGTTTCGGGAGTTTGTTTTCACGTCGGGAGCTCAGCTCCAGAGTTGCCATATTGTGTGAGAGAAATAAGCAACCAGGTCCATGAAAACAATCCCAAAATAAGCCTGACTAGTAGTGAATGATGCACGGGCCAGCTTTTATTCATAACCCGCCTGTCCGGCCACGCCACGGGAGCCGGCCCAGCCCGCACCAACCTGCCCCGCAAAAAAATAAAATAAATCAACGGTTCGCCTGCCCGCAAAAACACCCAGCAAGTGTGACGGACAGGGGCTGGAATTCGAAAAGGCACCTTTTTTTCTTTTACATTTCTACCCAGATTTAGAGGAATATCTAAATTTTAAACACTAGGAAATGACCCAACAAGTCCGCCCTGCAGCCCAAATTACTGGTTATCAAAGTAAAATGAGCAGTTGCTTGCTTTGCTGTTATTGATATTAAGGACTCAAGGAGATACAATGAAGGCGGGGACACTAAACCTGGCAACTGCATGTTTTCACTCTGCAATGGTGGCTTCTGATTTTCTCTTCTCCAGCAGGTTCTTCAGGAAGAGCTCTCCTGCTTTATAAGACGATCGCACCAGGGGCCCACTGGCCGTGTAGACAAAGCCCATTTCATTCCCAACTTTCTCCCAGTGGGCAAACCTCCCAGGGGTCACGTACTCTTCCACCTTGAGGTGGCGCTTGTTGGGCTGCATGTACTGGCCCAGGGTCAGACAGTCCACCCCTGCCTCCCGCAGCTCTGTCAGTGTATTGAGAATCTGCTGTTCGGTCTCCCCCAGTCCCAGCATTATCGAGGTCTTGGTGAGCAAGGTGGGCTTGACCTTTTTCGCATGTCTCAGCACGCTTAGTGACTGATTGAAGTTCGCTCTCGGATCGCGGACGTGCCTTTGCAGCTCACGGACCGTCTCCACGTTGTGTGCGTAAACGTCCAACCCCGACAGGGCAAGTTTCTCCAACGCTGCCAGGTCACCACGGAAATCAGGGGCGAGACATTCCACCAGGATCCGAGGACTCCTTTCCTTCAGCTGAGCGATAGTCTTTGCAAAATGCTCCGTGCCACCATCAGCGATGTCATCTCTGTCTACAGAGGTCAGTATACCACATAGTCCAACCCCCAGGCAGCGATGGCCTTAGCGGTGTTGTAGGGCTCGTTTGGGTCTAGAGGAGGCGGCCGGCGGGCCGTCTTCACAGAGCAGAACCTGCACCCTCGGGTGCATGTATCTCCCATCAGCATTATGGTAGCCGTGGCTGTGGCATACTCTCCTCCTCCCCAGCACTCCCCGATTTTTGGACACCTGGTGTGCAGGTTAAGATCTCTCAGTGTATTCTTCAACTTGTTGTAGTTCTTCCCAATTGGAATCTCCGTCTTCAGCCAAGGAGGAAGCCTAAGCCTTTCTCCTTTCTCTCTCTTTAGGTTGACTCTGTATTCACCCCACTTGCTCTTTTCTGAAAGTTGCCCAGAAATGAAATCTTGCAAGTCAGGCCCATCGTCTCTCGACGAATCCTTCCAGACGTCTCTTTCTGCCGTGGAAGATTTGTCCACTGTGATCATGCCACTGGCGTACATACAATATATCTGCTGCATTTGGAACTCGACCACAAACGATGAATGAAATGACCAGAAATAACACAGGTTTGTTTGACCAACGGCATGATGGGGGTGCACCGGTGCAGTCAAAATAGCATCCGACGTCAGATTTGGATGTTTTGGTTATCTCCATATACGGGGGTTCCAGGAGAGTCAATGATGTCAGACTCGGGTATAATACGCGTATAATCCGCAAATATGCGTAAAATCCGCGAATAATACACGAATACACCTATAATACACAAATAATACGCGAATACGCAAAAAAAATGAAAGAAAACGAAATTCGTGACAGTGTGCAATTTGTTATGATATAGTTTATGAATCACATTTCATAATTATGGACAAACAAGCCATTTGGACAGATTTAATTCAAAGAAAAGTACCTGATTGGGTACAAGTCAGTGCACACATACATTTACATGTTATTTGTGTTAAGACTGTTAAAGGTCAAAGTCAAGTAGAGTCCAACACAAACGTTTTGTCCAAACCAGTGGTTCCCAAACGCTGTGCCGTGAGACAAGTCTAGGTGTGACAACCACATTATTATTACAATATACTGTATACATACAACCATACAAAAAGTTATGCATTTTACCCAGTTTAAAAAACGTTATGCCACCCATACTCTTCTGAGGCTCTGTCTGACAACTCCCTCACACAAACATTTTTAGATAAACTGACTATACCAAACATCAGCCAAGAGCAACAAGAATACATGGATAACCCAATAACGGAGATGGAAATAAATGAAGCAATAAAATAAATACAAAATAAAAGGGAAATAAGTTTAGAGATAAGGGATAAATAAGGCAGTGGCAAAAATAGGGCACAAAGTCTATAATAAATGATATGCTAAAACACTTTAAATCTTATTATAGTCAACCCCTAATAATTAATTCTTTTTAATAACCCATTTAGACCTGAGGTTGATTCTACAGTTCGACAGTTTTCTGAAAACCTATGTTTCTATGTCAGTGATCCTCAAACTATTCCATTAAGGACCCCAGAAAATTATATGAAATTGGCCGCCGACCCCCATCTGAAAATATGTTGTTCCAGGGACACCACCGAAGCAAAGATTTCACTCTGAAAGAATATATATATTCAAAGATTTGCACCACATTTTCAAGATTATTCAAATAGAGCAGATCTTCAAGCTTGTAGCCAACCTTGTAGACCTGCTATTTTTCAATAGCTAAAGTATAACATAATGCTTAAGACATCAAAAGGGGTTCCCGCCCTGAATGGCACAATTAAGAAAATAGCCAATCGACACATTGTGAGCTTGTAGATCCGCCATTTCCCACAATGAATGCAGGTGTGCCTTGGGGCAACCACCCCCCCCCCCCCCCCCCCCCAAAAAAAAACGTTTGAAAACCACCGGTCCAAAAAAAGAAAGAAAAATAAACTACGCGCCGACACTCGTCTTCAGTTCGTGCAGGATCTCGGAGCCACTGCTCCAGGCGACCACTCTGGCCTTCAGGGAGACGAGGTCGTCGTCCTTCAGTTTGACCAGCAGCTTCTCCAGGGTGAAACCCTTCCGGGGCATCACCACGTCGCTGCCGCGGAGACACGACGTCGGGCACAGGTCGTTACCGCCGTCGCCCACGTAGAACGTGCGGTGGTACTCGACGCCTCGTTCTGCCCGCCGCTCTGCCAGGTACACCTCCAGGGAGGGGTGGGGGGGAGGGGGGATATGGAAAAATATAATATCAAGCAGTATCACTGTTATGATATTTGGCCTCAGCTGCCTGACTCAGTCACAAAACATTTTATCTGCATTAAGCAGCATAATTATTGATAATAACCATAACACGGCCACTACTGTATCAGAGGAACTGACTGTACGTGCAATATAAGATATGAGATGCATGCTTGTTCCTGCTCATTCTGTTCTTGGTTTCCATAATTTGCTATAGGGACGTCATAGATCCACTATTCTCACTGTATATATTTATGTGTGTGTAATAAACTTCAGAAGGTATGTGTAATACACCGCTGTGTTGGCATATATGTTCTCCGCGCCTGCGACTCGACGGATCTTCACCCACCACTCCAAGGTTTAGATGGAGACCTCTAGAGGCCTTATAGATGGTCGCCCAAAAATCACAACAATCACCATACATGATATTATCACGATATTTTCCCATGTGTTTTTTTTAGGGTTATTGTTCAAGTTACTTTTTTTTTTAAACTATATTTTTTATCCCACGATTTTGTAACCCATTTTTCACCCCTGTGCCAATCATCTAGTGATCCTGGGCTCTACACACCCTCCGCCAACCTGGGGAGAGCAACGGACTTAACTCATGCTCCCTTCATGCCTGAGGATCCAAGTTGCTCCTTTACACCTGACAGGGGGGAGTTTCCCTGGTTGGACGTAGCGCGTGGAAGGAACACGTTATTCCAACCAGTTCCTTTCCCCTCCATCAGGCGCCCCGGCTGGCCAGGGGGAGGCAGTTTAGAGACCAGGATTACTGCATGTTTTTGTGAGGGTACCTACCCTAGGGGACACGGGGAGAACATGCAAACTCCACACAGAAAGGCCCTTTTGCCAACCCCGCCTTCGGGTATGGGCACTGATGACGCGGAGGAGGAAACACGCCGCCAGCACCCACAGTGCCCCGAGCGGGAATCGAACCCAGGACCTTCTAGCTGTGAGGCCCTTGTTCAAGTTACTTAATCGTACAACTACCTACAAGACAACAGAAACTAAGAGAAAAAGGAGTAACGGAACATTTAGAAACGAAACTGTCTACAAAAGTATAAATTAAAGGTATAAGAACTGCACATCACAGAATGCGCATTCACTGTATCACAACATATACTGTACGATATCTCTGAAAAGGCATAGGCATTGTATCACAATACAATATTCATCACCGTATCGCCCACCCCTACATACCTCCAGGACCTTCCGCTTGCAGAGGTTGACGGGGCAGCGCGTGCAGTCGTGCAGGTGGTGACGCTGCACCTCCATGTAGCCGCGCTCGTCGAACCGCGCCGGGTTGGTGAAGACGTGGTCGACAGCCGCCTGGACGCCCGCGGCCTGGAGGTAACAGTATAGGGGTCGTCAGAATTATTTACATTAGTGGTTTTCAACCCTTTTCCTATCAATCAAGTCTGGTCCACCATTTGATGAGATTTAGGGTTAATCGATTTTTTTTAATTATATTTTCAAACATTTTCATAAATAGTGGACATTAATAGCCAATCTATAAGCTCCAAACATGTCACAATGTGACGCGGTTTCAATTAGTTTAGATCGACAATTGCCAGTATTCATGTTTTAAAGTATATTAAAGTTATTTGTTAGATCTGCACTGTGCACCACTGCATCTTTATGTTTACAAACCCTAAAAGCCATACAGATTTTCTTTTTTAATTTAAACATTCAATGACAGACACGCAATTAAATCGTTAATCACACACTTATTTGAGCAATTTACAATTGACCATCAATAAAAACGTCATGACTGTGATGGATCCTAACCTGGAGGATCCAGTCGATGAAGATGGTGTTGGAGTCTGAGATGACGATGCAGTCGATGGTGCTCTTGTGCTCCGATATGAACGTCAACAGTTCGGTCATTCCGTCGGTGAACGGAATGGTCTCCATCACACTGCGGACGCTGTCTGGACTCACGGCCTGGTCTCCTGTAGGGAGGTGCAGAGAGTGCTAGAGAGGCAGGGGCTGAAATCCCGTAAGAGGGCACTTTTGGACAAAAATTGCGAAAATAGCAGATCTACGCGGCGCAAACCAGCTCTTTTTATCTACTGGAGGTGTACGACATGGATTTTAATTTGAAACAAATTAGTTCAACGTAAAATTTTGCGTTTAAGTTCAGGAGACTTCAGAAAAAAGCAATTCTCCTGAATGCTGCCTTCAACATTAGTAAATGTATGCTGCATTCATGGTCTGGAGAGGGCAGTTGTTTTACAGATGGTAAAAGGGCTGGGGCTGAATCACCCTTTGATGTCTATGTGTTTTTGGATTCAGATTTTACAGAGGCCAGTTTCGAATTGCAGCCATCCGTAGGTGCCCTTTGAGAGCGGTTTTGAAGGAGTCAAGGGATTCACATGTCTTAATGACTGTTGGTAGGGCGTTCCACATTTTGGTGGCATAGGAGCGAAAATAATTTAGTCCCTTGTTTGTGCCGAATCTGGGTTGTACATGGTTTGTTGCACTCTCTCTGGTGTTGTGGGTGTGGACTTCGTTTACAAAAAGGAAGTATTTAGACAGGTACATGGGTATCTTGGTGGTGTATCGAATCTTGTGGACCAGACCCATTGCAAGATGCTGTACTCTGTCGTCGACCCTAAGCCATCCCAGCTTGTCAATGGGCAGGGGTGAGGTGGGTTCGGGGGTGAGGCCAAGTAGGAGCCTGGCCATGTGTGCACGGAATTCGGAATCGGAGGAACCGGAACCAATCACATTTGGAAACAATTCCAGACTCACACTCTCAGACCCCTTTTCAACTTGGTTCTAGAACGGTTTCTGTTCTAGATTCTTGGAACCTTGGTTCTTTCACGGAACCGTGTTTTTGGTCCGTTCTGAACCAACTGTTAGGATTTTGAACAAATTCATTTTTAGTGGAATGGTTCCATATTAGGCAGGAAAAATAACCTAACCGGTTCAACTGGTAGAAAGGGGACCTCAGAGTCAGAGCTGGTATGTGGACATACCATCTGCTATACAATTACAATACCAGGGGTTCTCAAAACGTTTTCATTTAAACAACCAGAGTTACAGACCTTCAAGGGTCCATTTGGGACCCCCTCAAGTACCCCAAAGGGTCCCTAGCTGTACCTCACTTTAAGAGAACCCAAATCGTTAAAATCCTAAACGAATCCCAACCCTAGATAGGATAGAATAGAATAATCCTTATTAACCACGTAACCCCTCTTATACTTTGTTGATCGGCGTCCCCCAGGGGTCCGTACTTGGCCTCCTCATTTTAGCCTCCCTCCACACCAAATCTAAATAGCATAGTACAAGCCACAGTACAAGACGGGCTCATAATCCAGGTGTGATACAGTCACACATTTATTCTGAAATAGGATTAAACGCATAATGATATGACACCTTCCTTCATACCTTCATACCACCTTCCTTCATCCCCCTCACTGTATACGTTTCTTTTCCTTTTCCTTCCTTTTTTACCTCCTGTTCTGTTCTTTGGCTATATAGAAGTGACTATTTGTACGTCTCTAAATGTTTTGAGGAATTGAACAAGGTGGACCCTCTTGTAAACAAGTGTAATGCTTTATTGGGTCGTCCACTCACAGTTGACAGTCTTTGTATTGAGTTGTGCTCAATACAGAAATAATGTACTGTAATTCTGCAAACTGTTAATACATATTTCAATGAATCAAGATACGTGTTTTCGGATCAAATCGTCTGCCAAGTCAATCAAACAAAGGTATTGAAAAATAATACATTATTTAAAACATAAAATAGGTATGCCACCTTCAGTTTAGCAAAGAGCCCATATATGGCTTTATACAACAGCATAACAAAATGCTCACCAATATAGGACATTACTCTGCCCATGTATGCTGTCCACTGGCCTTTCTGATAGGATTGTGTCAGGGAATCAGGAAGGGATTGATCTGGGAGACATCTAGTGAGAGGCAACACACGCACACACACACACACACGCACACGCACACACGTTAAATTAAGGAAACAGAAAGCTGAGTATAATGTTAGAAACTATATGGACAATTCAGTGACAAAGTATAGTGCAGTGGTTCTGAAACCTTTTTTATTTATTTCAAAGACCCGCATAACTCTGAGAGTATGCTAATGTGCACTCTCTCTCAAGAGTTACAGACCCGTCTGTAAGGGGATTTAAAGTATATACAATACGTGGTTTTGGCCCCAAAACATGTCTAATGTCTGTCTAATGTCTAACGCGTGAAATATGTAACATCGTCAAATGTTGTGCTGCGCGAGCCGCGTGAGAGCGGCCTAATACAGGACGTCACGTGACAAAAAGACTTCCTTGTATAATTGACACAGTGCAACAACACAATTGGACAATTATTTCTTGTATATCTGTTATTTGTCACGTCTTGTCTTTGATTGATAGCACACTAGAGTAAGAACCTCATTATTGCACCATTATGATTGCATAATGCTACAGTGTGTGTGTGTGTGTGTGTGTAGGACCACTACCAGTTGACCTGTAGTAAGTCTCATGGTCGGGGGGGTAGGACCAAGTCTCATGGGATTTGGGATTTGTTTATAAACATTTTGGTATTTGTTTATAAACATTTGTGATTTGTTTATAAACATTTGTGATTTGTTTATAAACATTTTGGGATTTGTTTATAAACATTTGGGATTTGTTTACAAACATTTGGGATTTGTTTATAAACATTTGGGATTTGTAAGTCTCATGGGGGGGGGTAGGACCACTACCAGTTGACCTGTAGTAAGTCTCATGGTCGGGGGGGTAGGACCAAGTCTCATGGGATTTGTTTATAAACATTTTGGTATTTGTTTATAAACATTTGTGATTTGTTTATAAACATTTGTGATTTGTTTATAAACATTTGTGATTTGGTTATAAACATTTTGGGATTTGTTTACAAACATTTGGGATTTGTTTATAAACATTTGGGATTTGTAAGTCTCATGGGGGGGGTAGGACCACTACCAGTTGGCCTGTAGTAAGTCTCATGGGGGGGGGGGGGGGGGGTAGGACCACTACCCCTACAATTTTTATCCGGCGTGGCAAAGCAGGAGGGGGGGGGGCTCTGTATAATATGTTGCCTAGGGCCTCAAAAGGCCTAGAACCGGCACTGTGTGTGTGTGTGTGTGTGTATTCCCACTAATATTACATCAACCGTCTTAATGCTCAATTCACACACGTGTGTGTGAATTGACTGTTTTTTAAATGTGCTATTACTAATAAACACACTCAGTTACATATCACGTCATCATTATAATAATAATAATAATAATAATAATAATAATAATAATAATAATAAATAAAACAATAGTGAGCTGATTAATCACCTAATCACCCAGGTGTCACTGTTGTCGTTAACCACAGTGTAGTCAAAATCAAACACGACCAGGGTCTTCATCGTTCTTCACCTGAAGTGGGAAGAAATACTTTTTGGTCAGAGAATGCTATAACTCTATGCTATATAGACTCAATCGAGTCTGACTTTTGCTTTTGTATCTTCAAGTAAAAGTCAGACTCGATAAAATCATCTATGATAGTCTGGATCCAAGCTAGGGTATACTTAGCCTCTTTCGGAAACCCTCGGTTAGCTTTTCTGAACTTTGGACGTCGCTACCCTAGGGTCCCTGACAGCTTATTCCACCCTCCATAGGATGAAGATGTACATACTCTCTGTTCACAGAGAGCGGCGGCGCCGCTTGAGTGTTGGTGAGATGCTTCAAAGATGCATAACACAGCTATAGGAGACCGACGCAACGTGTACGAAATGGCATTAACCGCCGTTGCCTTTTTTTTTTTTTTAAGTTTTGGCTTCTCTGAAATTCTCTCTTCCTCACTTCCCATGTCCCGCCTCCCATGACACAACAGCATTATAAACATCCTGCATGTACGCGGTCGGCCAATCAGAGGCAGTAACTAGGGAGGCGGTACAATAGGAAGTTAATAAGGAAGTCAAGGAAGAGAGAGGAGAGAGAAGCTGTTCAGCGAAGCAAAACTTAAAAAAATATATAAAAAATACTTAACGGCACCGGCGGTTAATGCCATTTCGTACACGTTGCGGCGGTCTCCTATAGCTGTGTTATGCATCTTTGAAACATCTCACCAACACTAAAGCGGCGCCGCCG
>NC_137862.1:28399245-28526745 GCF_963924005.1 Protomyctophum bolini | reverse complement strand
ACAGGTCAGCGGTGGCCGAACGGTTTGCGGAGCGGTCTTGATATCGGAAGGTCGCTAGTTCGTATCCCCGGACCGGCGTTAAAATTACCACCGCTGAAGTGCCCTTGGACAAGGCATTGAACCTCTACCATGAAATGTTCTATGAGCAGGGATCTGGCTGTAAACAAGTTCTTGAGCTTAGTCCAGTTACCCTGGGTAAACCTTTCCTTTTCCATTTGGTTCCATTTGTACACAGGTTCCATTTGTACACAGTTGGTTAGTTAAATTAGCATTGGTTTTACAATTTAAATTGGGGGTCCCAGAGATTAAAATGCTATTAAATGGGGGTCCGTAGACTAATGCATGTCAAACTGGGGGTCCTTGAAATTAAACGAGTTGAAAATCACTGCTATATATATGCCAGGGACCCCAATAAGAGAAGATTTTTATGACTCTATAGAGTCATAAAAATCTTCTCTTTTTGGGGTCCCTGGCATATCTTTTCAAGTGGGGGTCCGCGGGGCTAATGAGTGTCAATTTGGGGTCCTTGACATGGAAATGTTTGGGAACCAGTAAGTAAGTAGCCTTGCCGAGCCATGAGGCCCATAGGGCAGGAGCCTATATCCTGTTTCTGTAGCGTGAGGCTACAGAACCAGTGGGTTAGAGTAGACTATCAAGGTAACCTGGTGACACCCAGTCTGTTCCTACTAGTACTTCCTATAGCAACATAATTACACCACTAGAATTGTTTTATTTGGTGTTATTTTATCATCTATCCCTGTGGAACCCATTTAACTCTGTACCTGTGCAAGTTTTTTTTTTTTTTTACTGTGTACTGATTATTCACAAACACTGCAGTATGTCTGCTAGAAATAAACTTGTCCAGTCTGTCCTGGACAATGCAAATCCTGTGCAATGCAAATCCAACTAAAAATGTATACAATTTGAACCTAGAAGGATTTCATTTGGAATACTAATACAGACAGTAAAGTGATGCAATTTTATAAACTTACCACTCTACTCTGTGGTAGGTTATATTATTTGTTTTTATTTTTACCCACTCTTGGTTATAGAGGTATTATCATATTTAACTATTATTTAGCAAAACTGTGTAAATGATGATGATAATAATAATAATACTTTTGTGGAAGCACCATAATAGTCATCCCTACCACAAAATGTTGTGACATTTGAATTTGTCATTGCCCAGCCCTATCTATACATTTGAACTAAACTAAGCTACCATACTGTACATGGGGTATGCAATACATGCAATGCATGTACTACAATTTACAATTTAGGCATTTAGCAGACGCTCTTAATCCAGAGCGAATTTACTGTACAATAAACATGGTGATACTGATGGGCGATATGGAAAAATATGATATCATGATATATTTTCAAGCAGTATCATGATACATGATATTATCACGATATGTAATTGTTCAAGCGTTTTTTTAGGGTTATTGTTCAAGTTACTTAACAATACAACCACCTGGTAACAAACTAATAGAAAAACGAGTAACAGAACATTTAGACCAAAATAGTTATTAATTTTGGCTAATAAAACAACTACTTCTACCCAAGTATAAATTAAGGTATTAAACTGCAAGTCATGAAATGCACATTCATTGTATCTCGACATATACAATATCTCTGAAAAGGCATACTGTGGAGACATTGTATCACAATACTACGGTATTCATCGCCATATATCGACCCACCCCTGGGTGATACATCAAATACATCAAAATAGTCATCAAGAATCATACATCATCAATCATCGTACTCAAACAGTGTGATGAGGCACACTGGTTTGCCATGAGACATGTCCAGGTGTGCCTTGGGATTTTGTGACAACCACACCTTACGTACAGTGTGTTGTAACATGTGAAACTATTATAATTTTAACCACATGGACCCAAGCGTTTCCACATTCAGTGAAAATGTATAGAGGGGTAAAAAGGAAGGGGTCTAGTGTAGACTTGTGCTGGGGGACTCTGTCAACTAAATATGTATGTGTTTTTAAGTGGTGCAAGCTCTTTCTTAAGTAGCTTTGTGTGTGCCTGCCTGCCAGGCTGCCTGGTTGCCTGGTTGCCTGCCTGCCTGCCTGGCTAGTGGCTACTTGGGTCTGAGCACGGAAATTGCATTTGGTTGGTTTGCAAAACGAAGTGCCACTGTTGTGCAGCCTAACACACACATACATATTAACTGTATATATGATAATTTCATGTGTATCAGTACAGTACAGTACAGTACAGTACAGTACAGTAGAGGGACCCCCTGGGGACCCCCACATGGTAACTCTGTCATTTCTCGACCGTTTCGGACGCGGGGCGGCTCGCTGGAACCGGGCCGGCACCCTGGGCGCGTTCATGCAGGTCTGAAAGTTCCGGGGACCCCACGGGGACCCCCACACGGAGTTGCACCACTTGCTTCACATGGGTGTGATTTCTTATTAACCCGCTTATGGCCAGTGACGTGCCTGACGTAGTGAAAGCCATAAATCCATCATGGCCAGTGACGTGCATGACGTAAAGACACTCTCCCCTGAAATCGGGAACATAATAATAAGAAAATGTTGCAACTTTTAGGTTTTTTGGCTAACGGCTGATGTAATCTACCAAAAACCGGCTGAAATCCGCGCGTGATCGGGCGATCGTGCACGCGCGCCGTCTTTATGTGCATCGCTGCGTAAAATGCGATATTTTGGGCTTGATTAGAGCTTAATTTGACTTAGTTATGAAAATAAACGATGATAGCTTAGCATTCCGGACATCAGACTGTCTGTCTGACTGCAGAAAGCTAGTGGATGTTGTGATCCGTAGAACCGGAAATGACATCGCCAGATTCCCGCTATTTGGTCAAAATAGACATAATGGTGAGTTCCCGCCACCTGGTGGCAATAATATATATTACTATATGATTGCTGTGTGAGAATGAGCTGTATATAGCCTACTATATCACAGATTTTTCTTTTGGCATTAAAATGACGAATTTAAACATATGAATAGTGCTGGCAGAAGGATCAATCCAATGTTAATTAGGCTGGCAATAAGCCAGTTTTAATAAATAATAACAAAAAGAAAATGCAATTTTCTCCTTTCACTCCAAACATGCTTTGAGATTTTCATTCACCCATCAGTGTGCCTTGCACGACACGTTTGAAAACCACTGGACTTTCTGACCTCTGTTCTTTCTCCCCTTTCCTGTAAACCAGGGATTCCCAAACGTTTTTGTCCCAGGTACCCCTTCGGAGGGAGATTAGCATATACATAATCTTACATTTAGATGCCATTGAAACCATTTGTATTAAAACTTTTCAGTCAAAGTCACAACCACCCTTTCACAACTGTTATTTAAGATGCTATCTTAGAATAGATGTAGACTTATTTGACAGTGCAGAAACTGCCTTCCTTGATGCATTGACTGCATCAAGTGTCTGTTGTTTCTTTTCTATTCTAAAGCCCTTGAATATGATGGAATTACTGTGATTATGGTAATCTCACATATTACACATACTGGTCAAAACATAATAATTGACAAAACAAATCTGAATTCTTTTGCGGACCCCCTGGCTATGTGTCGCGGACCCCACTTTGGGAACCTTGGCTGTAAACTACAAACGAAGGACTCCTGTAAACCTGTAATGTGACGACCAAGCCTGATTTTTTAATTATAGATTGATTATGAACACAACATTTTTCTGTTTGCAGACTACATCTTCACTTTCGCCTCTTCTGCCTCCAAGAAGATCTCTGAGTCTGTAGCTGGGACTGCTCAGACCATCAAGAAGAGTGTGGAGGAAGGAAAGATTGATGGCATCATTGACAAGGCATGTATATTCTGAGAGAGAGAGAGAGAGAGAGAGAGATCCTGCATTCCTTTTCCAAGTTATATTCTTAAAAGACTTGTCTGGCAACATGTGGAACATGATGCCAGTGGAACAGTTGGAATGTGCCTTGAGGTTGTTTTCAATCTCACATGCATGTGCGCGGAAACAGGAGGCCTACATTGTTGATCCTGCCAGTAGCATATGCTTGTCTCAAAGATTAAGCCATGCATGTCTAAGTACAATCGGCTTGTACAGTGAAACTGCGAAAGTTTACTATGTTTACTATGAAAACCAGCAAAGCCTGTCAGTCCATATGTTGATCTGACCTCATCAAACCCTGGCCTGGACACTCAATACACTGACCCGCTGCCACCCTTAGATCTCCATATATGGAGCTGACCTGTTCTGACATTCCATATGTTCACCTGATCTCATCAAACCATGTTCAAGACACGCTCCATATATGGCCAGTACAGAATTCATTCCATATGTTGATCTGACGCCAGCACTCGCCCAGGCTGATGTGTTCCCGGCGTCTTACTGGTATTATGACTAGATTATTATACTATTATTATGACTAACTCTAGCTCTGGTCCATAGCATTAGGATAGCGTTTCCTTAACGCTATGGTACTTTAAACTTCCTGCGCACTAAGGCTGTCCCCGAACATTCAGGGTTCGAATGTTCGCTCGTTAAGGTTGGCACTCGAATCTTAATTTATGGCCTTGAACCATTCGTTTTTATATATTACTTGCGCAAGCAGAGCGCGCAACTAATCATTTCGCTTGGTCTCTTCAAAGTGACAGCCAAGTTCTTTTCAACCACATTACGTCATCACATACGTATACACACCATATACTCTGGTCCCAGTTCTCAACGATGACGTAATGTGGTTACTTGGCCCAGCAAACCAGGCACAGACTTACCGTTGCAAAAAACTTGGCTGTCACTTTTTGGAACCAAGTAACCACAGTATACTGCTAATCAAATTACAACTACATACTCTGTATGTAGTTGTAATGTGATTTGTAATTTGTAAATCTGTGCCTGGTCTGGTGGGACCAGATTACACAGATGACCATTTCTCTTATGTCATCACTGAGAGCTAGTCATACGTATACACACCATGTACGCTGGTCCTATGAAGGGCTCACGTTTTAACCCGGGACAAGCCTATGTAGCATTCAGTCGAGTGAAAAGGATAAGAGATCTATATATACTTGATTTTAGTCCTAAAAAGATCAAAGTAGATAAGAATGTAGAAAGAGAAATTATACGATTACGACAATCACGTCTAGAAAATCCAAATATACGGAAGATAACTCAATTACCATTAAAACATTCATTAAAAATTGGATTGTTGAACATCAGAGGTTATCTAACACATTTACAAGATATAAACTCAGATTCCCAACTCGAAATGTTGGATCTAATAGCTTTTACTGAAACACACTTAAAGAAAAATAATAACATTACTTTTAAATTAAAAACAATGAACACCAATTACAAAACAATCAGGAATGACAGAGAATATGATATAAGTGGGGGAGTTATGTTTGCTATAAAAGAAGATATTGCCATTGAAATAATTCAAAAAGAAATCGGGATATTAGAAAAAGTAGAACACGTATGTATACATGTAAAAAATAAAGATCTATATATCATTCTTATGTACAGATCACCTAAAACAAACCTTTCGGAATTAAACACATTTTTCTTTCTATCATCTCCGACTTCCACAATTATGATAATAGGAGATTTCAATGAAGACCATTATACTGAAAAAGATATAAATATAAAGACCTTCATGTCAAGATTAGGCTTTAAACAATTAAATACAAATCCAAATACAGATTTCGGAAGTATTTTAGATCATGTATATTTCAACAAATTTGAAAGTATTATTACAGAAATTGAAGTTAGAGACACATATTACTCTGATCATGATTTAGTATTAATATCACTATAGTACAAAATGAAATACATTTAAAACAATTGACAATTTACAATAAGTATTAAAATAATTATACTGTATAATATATTTTAATTCAGTTTATATACCTTTTTTATATACCTTTATATACCAAATGGTTCGGATGTTCGCTCGGAAATTCCTGCAAATGTTCGAGTCCTAAAAACAGGGCTAGGGTACAGCCTTACTGCGCACGCATGAAATCGTATGACTTTGACTACAAGAACGCTCACCAATACAATGTCGGTTTTGTGGAGTTGATAGTGTACTTTCCGCACCACACGTAGAAAATGCACTTTTTGGGCAGAAAATACAATATTTTGGCGGAAGAAAGAAAATATGTTTCTTACTCCACTGCACCCTCTGCAGATTTTGCTAATAGAAAATCCCCATTGACCATATTTTTCCTTCCGGGGAAATAGTATTGGTGAGTGGCGAAATCGTTATTTTTGCAGTGTGTTTAGTGTGAGATGAGACCTTTTCGGACAGGCTCTAACCTCTCTCACGTGTGTGTGTGTGTGTGTGTGTGTGTGTGTGTGTGTGTGTGTGTGTGTGTGTGTGTGTGTGTGTGTGTGTGTGTGTGTGTGTGTGTGTGTGTGTGTGTGTGTGTGTGTGTGTGTGTGTGTGTGTGTGTGTGTGTGTGTGTGTGTGTGTGTGTGTGTGTGTGTGTGTGTGTGTGTGTGTGTGTGTGTGTGTGTGTGTGTGTGCGCGCGCGTGCGTGCGCGCGCGTGCGTGCGCGCGCGCGTGCGTGTGTACGTGTACGTGTGCGCATGTGCGTGTCCAGACTTTCCTGGGAGATTTCCAAAAGGAACAAGAGAAGTTTGTCCAGGAAAATAAATCTAAGAAATCAGGTAAGAATGAAAGCACGTCAAATGTCCTAATCCTTTTGTGTTCTTCTCGTTACTTAACCACTTTCACCTGGATGTCCAGGTTGAGTCTTATTATTTCCGACGGAAGAGTGAACGTGAACACAGCTTCTGGACCAATCTTTAGCCCCCATGGTCACAGAACTAAATATTGGACCCAGGCATAGAGGGACAAATCTGAAGGAAATCTACATTATTCTCAACCTTTCTCTGTCCCAGCAACACACGCTCGTGGGATCTAGTACCAGTAAACTGTTACAAATGATGCAAAACTGATCCGGGACTGGGAATGGTTGTGGTCACTTTCTAGAAAAGAGAAACGACAGTTAAGGCCTTATCTTACCCTTTATCCCTAAACTTCTTTGCCATATTTTACTATCTTGAAAAACATTTTAAAATAGTTCAACAACTAGCCGATCTACATCGACAAGTTCTGAGCTGATAGATAGGTTTTTTGAACAATTTTAAAACGCACTTTCTATGCACAGAGCCAGTTAAGATCTGACAGCATCTAGTGCGAACACAACTAGCTCTTTTTTCCTGAAGGGCATTTCTCTATGACCTGCGGAAACGTAATGTGTGTGTGTGTGTGTGTGTGTGTGTGTGTGTGTGTGTGTGTGTGTGTGTGTGTGTGTGTGTGTGTGTGTGTGTGTGTGTGTGTGTGTGCGCGCGCGCTCGCAGACTCGGCAGTACCTCCCTGGGTTGGTTACAATGAGGAGGAGACCATTCAACAACAGATCCTGGCTCTGTCTGCTGTGAGTACTGCAGTTCATATATTGCATGGTGGTGTCAACATGTGCCTGTGGAACTGTGCTGTATATGGCAGTGACCCCCAAATGTTTTAGCTGGAGACCCCGAAAGGGAAATGTCATGTCTCCCCTGAGGACCCAAACTAGTGAAAATAGCCAACTTCTTAGAATTTTTTATAGCTTTGATTTTTTTATGTTGTTTATGAAATGTATTTGGAAAAAGGTTCGTTTTTTTTTTTTTTTTAGACAATGTTTTAAAATATTGCAAAAAAGGAAGGAAGAAATACCCAAAAATTAAGCCAGGGACTGATGGCGGGCAGAGAACCACAGGGGTGTGTGCACTGGCACTGCCCTTTCTTTTTGCGCAGTCAGAGAGCTGTCTGTCTTCATGTTGCCAGGCAACCAGATATGCACCTGTCACTCACTTTCAGGCCTCCGCCCCTATCACAAAGGAGTTGTCTCTAGAGCCCAAGTTCTTAAAGTGTGTTGACTCTGAGAGAGTACAATTTACAATTAAGGCATTTAGCAGACGTTCTTTATCCAAGAACGTAGCATCAGTATAAACAATATAATATATAGAGCGTCGAAGTCTGACGTCAATATCGGTAGAAGAAACAGACTGTATGTATCACACTAGAATTTCGCCGCCCTTTGGGCGGCGAATCCTAGTTACGTTGCAGCGCAATATGGGAAGAAGGAAATTGCGGGAGTTGACAGACTCCACTTCATGTTTCAGCTGTGTTTTTAAACTCAGTAGTGTGCCCTGCACCTGTAGTAACGGATGGGTTCTAAATTATTATAATAACAGTAAGTGTTTTTTATTTCTCATAAATACGCAAACATGGTGAAACAACTACAGTCACAGAGAGCAGTGGCAAGGTAGCGGCATTGTCATGGTTGAAAGTATTCTACCTGCAACACTGAGCCTGTAAGCTGTGTGATGCTAACGCGCTAACACCGTTAGCATGGTCTGTGTTGGGCAAATAAAAAACGGGCAAGATAGATATGAAACTACTGGCCAAAATGTCATACAAAACACAACACCTAAAATCGGAATGTTATTGTGACCTATTGAGCACAAACAGACCATCATGATTTGCTTGCTGGACCTATAATTAATTTATTTGCATTAAATGTCCACTCGCCCATATAAATAAAAAGCAAGATGGCTGCGACAGATTGTGAGATAGACGGAGAGAACAGAGCTGGTGACGTGTGAGCCAGGGCAGTGTTGCCAGGTTTGCGAATTGTAAGCGAGTTGTAGTGTATGTAAGTAGCGTGGTTTCAAGGCCTTGTTTCTGGGCCTGTTGGGGCAACAGCATACTCGGGGGTGTGGGTGATTGGGCCGATAATGTTAGTATTAAACAAATGCATTGCCGGCGTGAGTGTGGAAGGGAGGCATTAATTTGGCAGTGCAAAGAGTAATGTTTGACGGCTGGTGGTCTGCTTTGTGGTCGGCCCCCTTATGAGGAGATAGCTTTTGAACACTGCGAAGGGTAAGTGTGTGACGTCACTGCCCGTGTGAGTGTGTGTGGGTGTAGTGTGTAAGATGGTGTTGTGGGTGTTGCAATAGCGACGTAGCTGTTGTGGCTTTGGGTTTCTTCTTGGTACAACGTATTGCGTACAGCTTTTTGGGTACAGCTTTTTGGGTACCACTTCTCCAATGTATAATAGATATGACTGACTGACTGACTGCGGTCAAAACGCTGGAGAAAACGGGTGCCCCTCCCCAAACTCCCCAAGCTGTGTGTGCGTGCGTACCCCCCAAGCTCACAACACGCTGATCTACAAGCTCACAACACGTCGCAGTGAGACGTGTTGTGAGCTTGTAGATCGGCTTTTTCTGGTCATTAGTTATTTTAAGATTAAAGGGTATTTTAAGTGATCAAACTATGGAATTGAATACTCGTTTAGAAGCATCTTCCATGAACATGAATGGCCTTACAAATGTTATAAAAGCAAATAGGTTAATATATATTTTTTTGCTTTATTCCATGACTTCAGGACAGGAGGAACTTCCTGCGCGACCCTCCTGCAGGTGTGCAGTTCCACTTTGACCTGGAGCAGATGTATCCTCTGGCTGCCGTGATGCTGGAGGAAGACGAGCTGCTCAACCGCATGCGCTTCGACCTCGTTCCCAAACAGTCAGTCCTCCAGCACAACTCTCTCTCTCTGTGCATGCATGCATGCGTGCGTGCGTGCGCAATTCATATCGTTGCTGTCAGGCAGAAACATCTCATCCATTTTTTTTTACATTTCTTTGTAAATTAAAGCACTATACTTGATCATACTACAGCGTGACACGAAAACAAGGTTAGAAGACGTGACAAGACAGACAAACTCAAATTCCTGAATTATTTTTCCCCAGGAGTAAAAAGAAAAGAGACATTAACCCATTCTGACCTGGCACCCATTTTGGTGTTGGCATCATGTTATGCTTTAGCTATTGAAAAATAGCAGATCTACAAGCTCATATCGCGCCACCGAGTGGCGCGATACGAGCTTGTAGGTCTGCTATTTTTGAAAAATCGAAGAACGACTGACATTTTTTTAATCTGATCTCAGGTCAGAATGGGTTAATCAGACCAGTGTGTGTCCAGTGGAAACCTGGTATGAATCTGATCTCAGGTCAGAATGGGTTAAAACAAAACAAGAAACAAAACTGATCTGCTATTTTTTAATTTGAATCCTGAGCGGAAAACTGTTTTGGGCATAAGGTTTCCACCCAACAGAGACGATACTGTATGTATGAATGCCTACAATTGACGATATTCAGACCGCGGCCATCTTGCGAGCAAGGTGATAAATATGTGCAACTTCCCATAGACAGAACATTTTTATCCCACGATTTTGCAACCCTTTTCTTCACCCAGTGTCAATTATCTAATGTAATCCTGGGCGCTACACTTCCTCTGCCAACCTGGGGGGGAGGCGGACTGACCTCATGCTTCCTTCTATGCATGAGGAGTCCAAGCTGCGTGCAAGGAACATGTTGTTCCGACCAGATCCTTTCCCCTCCATCAGGCGCCCCGGCTGGCCAGGGGGAGGTAGTTTAGAGACCAGGATTACTGTATGTTTTTAGCGAGGGTACCTTAAGGCTACCTTAAGGCCTATTCATAGTCTGGATTTTTGGTGGTGAGGTGACCACCGCTCCGGTGTTGAGGTGACCACCGGAGCTGAAATAACGTTGAGCGGTGGTGAGTAAAAACAGAGAGAAGGGCTGGAGCGGTGGCAGTGGTTTGCTCTTCACTGCGGCTCGTGATGTCATGTTGTAGTTCGGTGGTCACCTAACCACCGAAAATGTATGTAAGAGCCTTTAGGAGACACGGGGAGAACATGCAAACTCCACACAGAAAGGCCCTTTCGCCAACCCCGCCTCGGGTATGGGCACTGATGACACGGAGGAGGCAGCAACACCCCCAGTGCCCACAGTGTCCCGAACAATCGAACAATTAGAGAATGTAGAATAATTGCTATTTTGATCAACGTTTGCCTGTTATCTCTCCTATGGTACCACATCAATACAGCATGGAATTGTGGACAAAATCGTGTGTCATCAAATGGTGGTCCGTGGCTCAAATGCTGAATAAATAATGGGCCTTGATATGAAAAGGGTTGAAAACCGCAAGATGGAGACATTTGTCTTTCCCAGTGTGACCAGTAGGTGACCTGGCCTGACCCCCAATTAATCAGTGGAACAGTAGCGAGACCACCTTAAGTTCAGCCACACCAAGTGTGCTAGTTGTATTGCATAACATGCTGTGTCTACCATCCAGATTGACCATTATTTCATTCATTAAACTAAGTTCTGGATGTTAACTTTAAGGGATTCAAACACAATTAAAGTTCTACACTGTAATTATGGAAAGGCCTTTGGATAAAATTATGTTTTACGAAAGGGATTTAAAAGACGGTGATTTATTGGACCGAGGTCCTCGGGCAGGCCGTTCCAGAGTGGAGAAGGCCTGACGGCAAAGACACAGTCACCATTTGTCTTCAGCCTGGACTCAGGAACAACCAGCAGGTTTCCGCCTGAGGCCCTCCGGCTGCACACACAGGCTTATAAGCTAAATAAACTCTAAAATGTAATTAGGAGCCGGGCCATGAAGTGCCTTACTATAAATTGGGCTTGGGCGCTCGGGTGGCACAGGGGTAAAGTACCTAGTGTCCACCACCAACTGGTGGCTGGAGTCTAGGGGCCCCATTAACCACTTCCAATAATATGACATATAAGATTATAGTTTTATGAGCTGGGGGCGTGGGGTATGTCATATAGCAATTTTAAGCATGTTAAGAAGCGCTTTCGACACCCCGTGGAGTGCGCAAAACGACCTTGAATTAGTCATGGGAGTGTTTAAGGCGTGTTTGAGAGTTACCCAATCAACATGTCCGTACTATTTTCTTTACCAGTCAGCTGATGTCACATACGGAATGCGCACTTTGGGGATCGTTATATTACATTTCTTCAGGCTGGCACCATAGAAGACATGACATATGACTTTGTCACATTTGGGTTAATTATTCCTATTGCACTGCATGCTGTCACCTTTATGCCTCAAAATAATTTGTTTCTATTGAGAAACACCAGTAAAATTATATTTTAATTTAAATTATAATTATATTATATTTGAAATGAGTAATGAGTTGAATGCGTGGTGCGCAATGCTGTGGATGGTATATGGTCTTCGCTCGTAGAATTTTTTCGAGTGTGATACAGCGTATGAAAGCAAACTTCCCAAGGATTATGGAGATGTTTTTCTTTTTTTTTAAGGTTGAGAAATGAAAGAATTATGGCCGTTTATAATCTCAACATTTCACAATAAAAAGACGCATTTCAAAGAGCTGTTGCCATGTCTCATAGAAACAAGTAAATAGGTCTATAAAAATAATCCCAAAATAAGCGCATATAACAGGGGTCTGTAACCTATTTTAAATGAAGTGCCATGTTTTTATTTTCTAGATAGTGAGTCTGCCATATCCAGATTAACTTTAATGACACCACATTAAAATAAAAAACATATTTTGATTGTCCACAAATATAAAGTTCTTCCATCTTTTTAAATATTTTCTTGCACATTGTTATAATGATCATTATATATCCGCCTGCAGTCAGAGTTCATAGTTTTAATGAATGAATGTGATGCATTGTGAGCTGGTAGATCTGCTATTTTCAAAAGTAATCTTGGAAAAATGTAATTACATTTTTAGATTAGCCGTCCTTAGTTGGGCAAATGCATTCATCTGGGGATCCTTGACATGGGAATGTGCTGTGTGAGGATCACTGGTTTAAACAACATTAGGAGAAAATCTCAAATAACCACTTTAGAAACAAGAAAAGCAACCACAACTACCAATATTTACAAGCAACTTTACAGAAAAAGAAGCCGCTTATAATAAACAGACTTGGCAACCCTCCCAGAGCCGCTCAAGTGTAAAATCAAACATTGCTTTTTGCGTTTATGAGATGGTCAGACCCACGTCTAATCGTTATGCGCTGAGTCAAGGGGCTTAATAGCAAATTGTGCAAAGCGAAAATAATTAACATATGGACACTCCCACAATGCTAAAATATTCAGGAACGCTGTATGCCATACGTGTGTGCGTTCAACACGGGACGATAAGGCTTCTATAATACCATTGTGCGCAGAGCGAGGCCAATATAGGCCAATTTATGTATTACCCCATTGTAAAATGGACATTCAAAATGGGGCCCCATATGTCCAAATGCATTGTGGTTTATATCCTGATATACGTGGTGCATAATGCGCTCAGAGGAGGGAATTCTGGTGGAGGAGACTGTAGGCACTAGCAACTGCTACTGGCTGGTGCCTTGTGAGAGGTGCCTGTCACAAGGATGGTGTTAACCCATTCTGTACGGGAACCCCTGTTGGTGTTTTAATCATTATGTTATACTTTAGCTATTGAAAAATAGCATATCTACAAGCTCATAGCGCAGCACTCGGGGCCGTGCTATGAGCTTGTAGATCTGATATAAGCTTGTAGATCTGCTTTGAGCTTGTAGGTCTGCTATTTTTGAAAAATCGTAAAAATGTGTCTCAAATCTTTTAAATATATTCTTTCAGATACATATAATTCTGTGTGTGTGTGTGTGTGTGTGTGTGTGTGTGTGTGTGTGTGTGTGTGTGTGTGTGTGTGTGTGTGTGTGTGTGTGTGTGTGTGTGTGTGTGTGTGTGTGTGCTACAGTGTGAAGGAGGATGCGTTCTGGAGGAACTATTTCTACCGGGTGTCTCTGATCAAGCAGTCAGCGCAGCTCACTGCTCTGGCTGCCCAGCAACAGATGCACAACGATGGACAAGACAGAGAACAGGATGTCCCTCTCCCAGGTACTACTACTCAGTGTTGTTTTTGGCAGCACAATTTGATTTTAGTTTTAGTCATAGTCTTTTGAATAGTTTTCATTTAGTTTCAGTCACATTTTAGTCACCTGGAATGTTTTAGTGTTGCTCTAGTTTTAGTCGACTAAATCTACGGTTGATTTAGTCGACTAATATGTATTTTGGTGGGCCTTGATGCCGTCATAATGGCTGATTTTACACTTGCTGAAAATAGCCGATCTACAAGCTCACAACCCTAATGGTCTCAGATATTTCATAAAAGCAAAGGTTAGAAACCTCAATATGTGATTTCTTCGCCTGGTCGGCAGTATGTAGGACATTTCCAGCGTGTCCTACAACATCATAATTTCACATGTGACCAGATTTGACTGAGAGCCTGCCATCGCGCAAACTCCAGAGGAGAACACTTTTTTTTTCCAAAATGAGTTCATAGCACAGGCAGACTCTTCACATACTAGAGCATGTCTGAAATAAATATCAGAGCTGAAATCGACATGTAAATATGAAATAAATGTTTAAACATGTAGCTAGGTGTAATGTTAGAGACCACAGAAGTGAACCTTTCAAGCCTGTTTTCTCCACTCGCTGTTTTTTGCAAGACATTACTCTATAAGCCATATTTCCAAAACTGGTGGGTCAAACTGAACAACCAATATGTCAATTTGAAGCTATGATTCCCTGCTTTCATATGACGTGAAAAAACGAAAATTCAAACAAATCCAATGGCAGCGCCTCATCCTATAAAACTAACCTCTATGTTCATCATTCAGAAACCTATAAAACTAACCTCTATGTTCATCATTCAGAAACATATAAAACTAGAACTAGAACTAGTAGGCCATAAATGGCCAACTAGTATGCAAGCAGAGCGCGCAAGTACTTTCGACCGCTGTAAACTGTCAAATCTCAGTATCTCTGTGAAGGAACGTTTGAAATGTCTAATTATTAGGTGTAACTATTTGCTACCTACCTACTTTATGCATATAAACACCTAGTATTATTAAGTATGGTTCAAGTTTCTATCTATATAAGAAATACAGTTTTATCGATTTAGATATGTTCTGGATCGCTTTTTAATTTTTTGAAGAAAAATAAATCGTTATGTGATGAAAAATATGTTATACAGTATAATTATTCTATTATTTATTCTAAATTGTCAATTGTTTTAAATTTATTTCATCTTGGAATATAGTGATACTAATACTAAATCATGATCAGAGTAATAGGTGTCTCTAACTTCAATTTCTGTAATAATACTTTCACATTTGTTAAAATATACATGATCTAAAAACCGTCCCAGCCAACCCGCCACTTTTGATGCGTATGCAAATAAAATAGCAAATTGTGCCTGATTTGCTGGGACCAGAGTACATGGTGTGTATATGTATGACTAGCTCTTAATGATGACGTAAGACATATGGTCATGTATGTAATCTGGTCCCAGCAAATCAGGCACAGATATATTACATACATGACCATATGTATGACATTGGTGCTCATGTCTTACGTCATCATTGAGAGCTAGTCATACATATGTATATATATGTCATTTTTAAGTTGATTAGCGGTATACTGTGGTTACTTTGCGCCAAAAACCGTCCCAGCCAACCCGCCACTTGATGCGTATGCAAATAAAACAGCAAATGTGTGCCTGGTTTGCTGGGACCAGATTACTTAAATGACCATATTTCTTACGTCATCATTGAGAGCTTGTCATACATATACACACCATGTACTCTGGTCCCAGCAAATCAGGCACAATTTGCTATTTTATTTTACTGATTATTTATATAGTATACGTATGACTAGCTCTAAATGATGACGTAAGACATACGTATACATTATACTATATAGAGTATGTAGTTGTAAGTTGATTAACGGTATACTGTGGTTACTTTGTGCCAAAAACCGTGCCAGCCAACCCGCCACTTGATGCGTATGCAAATAAAACAGCAGATTTGTGCCTGGTTTGCTGGGACCAGATTACATAAATGACCATATTTCTTACGTCATCATTGAGAGCTAGTCATACATATACACACCATGTACTCTGGTCCCAGCAAATCAGGCACAATTTGCTATTTTATTTTACTGATTATGTATATAGTATACGTATGACTAGCTCTAAATGATGACGTAAGACATATGGTCATTTATGTAATCTGGTCCGAGCAAACCAGGCACAAATCTGCTGTTTTATTTGCATACGCATCAAGTGGCGGGTTGACTGGCACGGTGCACACAGACCGGGCGAAATTATTACTTGCACGCTCTGCTTGCGCAAGTAACTAACCTCTATGTTCATCATTCAGAAACCTATAAAACTAACTATGTTCAACATTCAGAAACCTATAAAACTAACCTCTGTATCTTCATCATTCAGAAACCTATAAAACTAACCTCTCTATGTTCATCATTCAGAAACCTATAAAACTAACCTCTGTATGTTCATCATTCAGAAACCTATAAAACTAACATCTGTATGTTCATCATTCAGAAACCGTCAGACCAAAAACCCCACCTGTTTCCATCAGTGACATGCAGAAGGTAAGAGCAACCTTTTTTATGATTGACATACTCAGTCGCCACGGCTGATTTCAGTCATTTGGATTCCATAGAAGCCAGCATGTCTTCCATTTAGTCCGGGAGCTAGGCCCAGCCCTCATACTATTTTTTGCTACCTTTTTTTCACTATTATTTCCTGTTAGCATATACCTTGGGCCATCTCAAAATGAAGGGACCACCCCCAACTCGGGCCGTTTGGTTTCAGGGGCCCTAAAACCCCTTTTTTGGTATTGTGTCGCTGGCGAAATTGTGTAAAGGCAAATAAAAATTCACTAAAATTACATAGAAATTTGGCACATATGGGTATGTAGCAGAATAGGATGGGGGTTATCTACCATTGTATTCTTAAATATGACCTACATCATCTCCAGAAACACAAAAATATATACTGTCCGCTTAACAAATAACAACAAAGATGGTTATTTTCCAGCACATTATGGTAAATATCACTACCTCACTTGTATATAGAAAACTTTCCATATCCTTAAGCTTCAATTTAAGACCAAGATGACCTTTCTATCTTGAAAATTGCTCTTTCTGTAGCCAAAGTCAAGACAATTTAATTACATTACCTTTTTAATAATTCTATAATGAAACTAATACCGGTTTAAAAGTCCATTACTGTGGCAAAAGTATTAATCGACAAACTGTTCTATAACATTAGGATCCCCAGATTATTTTGGAGGGGTCCCCAGATGATTAGCTTAATGTGCAACATTGTTTTGTCACTCAACAGTAAACAAACCAACATATCAACATAAGTGCACACACTGCAGGGTGTCTGCAAATTTCTAAAGTTACAATTTAATGACTTTTTTTAAGGCCTATTTGATACCAAATTGTCATATTATGAAAGACAGAGACAGAAACACATTATGTCTATAGTGATGAATATAATGTAATTCTATTGATGCTGTGTAAGTATTTTTGGATTGGTGCAATTTAAGCAAGGTAATACTACATCCACTCTTCACAGCCTTGAGTATAGGAAATGTTGGGAGTGGGGCAGATTTAGTTAACTCTTCAAACACAATTTCCTAAATGTATTTGCTCAGTAGGTAGGGGAATGCCAAGTTAGAGCAGAACATAATTATCCCATTAAAACTGGGAAAGCGTCATTTTTTGAATTTTTGTGTTGGCTGTTTCTGTGAGCTGCTATTGTGCTATTTTTTTTTTAAACATTTTAGAAATATCTTGAAAGTGTTAGAACTACTGATTGGAAAGGCATTTGTAGAATTGCTCTCAGGTCTTGGGATATACGTATAACACACACACACACACACACACACACACACACACACAAACACACACACACGCACATAAACACACACACACACACGTGGGTTTTTTCCAACATGGGTTGCTTTTCCAGCATCACTCCGATTGCCCAGGGTTATTTAATCCATTAAATCGATTTATAGCAACGGAGCACTTTTACCGACGGACCGGAAGTTATACCGGATGTGGCTGGAGCAGCTAAATGTAGCCAAAACACTCTAAAGGCGATCGACAACAACAGGAGGCATGATTAAATCTAACGCGACTAGCGACTGGACAGCGGGGGGCCATCTAATACAGGATATTTTCTTAGAATTGGACGGGATGATTTAGATCGCGTGTTATTGACGTTTTAAGATTTTCGTTCGGCTAAACAAGGGGAACATTTTCGATGACGTCCCACTGTTGTGCAACATTGAGGATTGCGCAACAGAAGTTGATGTGGAGGCTGTGAAGTTGATGCGATCGGTTTTCATATCAATAAACTTCGTCTTTTGGATAAAACTTTGTCCTGAGCACTGGGTGTTACTAATAGAAAGGACGGTGAACTTCGTCCTGGGCGATTGGGGTGTTAAGTTGTTGTTGTCCTCTCTCAGCCACCTCAGGAGGAAGACGAGGAGATGTCCACCAGCCCTGGTGTGTCCGAATTTGTGAGTGACGCCTTTGACTCCTCGTCCATCGACCAGGACGACTTCAGGAAGGAGATGGAGCAGCTGGTTCTGGACAAAAAGGAGAGCAGCCCCTCCACCCCTGATGGTCAGAATCCTTACTTTCCTAAGGGTTATACTGGGTACTTGAAGCCCCCCCCCCCCCCCCCCCCCCCACCTCTGATGGCCAGAATCCTTACTTTCCTAAGAGTTATAAGGTACTTGAAACCCCCCCACGCCTGATGGTCAGAATCCTTACTTTCTGAGCTTGTAGATCAGCTATTTTCAAGAGATTTTTTTTTATGTATTTTGAATTTCTGCATAATGAGTGTTTTCTAATTTTGGTACTTTAAACACAATCAGTACCGGGATTCCTTCAAAAATCTAAATAGATAGTGAATAAATAGTATATCCATTAAATCAAAACCACGGAGAGCGCCCTAGATGAGCAGATACAAGGCATTCTTTCTGCCGCGCTAACAGCTAATCGAACGGTAAGCTAATATGACTGAAGAGCGAAGTACGGTGGCCGAGAATCCGACTGAAAAAGCTTTTTAAAAGGAAAAAAAATCTGAATATTCTCCCCTCGCCTGATGATATTGAGGATGCGCTAGAACGTGTACACACGTCCAATGCACCCCTTGATTGGATTCCCTAGGACGTGTGTACCTTTACTTCATTTTAGTTACTAGTTACTTTGGCGATTTTAATTTTGATTAGAAAACATACATTAACCACTTCAACACTATACATTTTGGCAATTTTGTACACATTCTGAACTTGTAAAATGGGACATTCTGCAATATGAGTACTTTTACTTTTAGTACTTTAAGTACATTTTGATGGTCATACTTTTGTGCTTTTACTCAAGTACATTTTCAATTCCATACTTTCAATTGAGTACTTTCTCCACCACTGCGTCTCAGAGGAAGCAGCTGACTGGGAGAAGGAGCTCCAGCAAGAGCTCCAGGAGTACGAGGTGGTGACGGAGTCGGACAACAGGGACGACCAGTGGGACCAGGAGATCGAGAAGATGCTGCAGGCCGACGACGGCTAGACCAAACCGTCCTTCTCTTCTCTTCTATTCTCTTCTCTTCACTTCACCGTCTTCTCACTCAGCAGGCCCCTGAAGTATGACCCGGTAAAGAGCGCCCAAGTCCTGACGTCACTTTCTATTTTTTGTTTATTTTTTCCTTTTATTTTCCCAGGGTAGTAGCTGATCACAAGTGCTCATTTTCAGCAACGCACTGCACATAGACACACACATTAAAGCCTGGGAGCTGACCAGTACAACCACAGTCTTATTCCGTTGGCCACTAAGCAGCTCCACTGGAGCAGTTTGGGGGTTCAGTGCCTTGCTCAAGGGCACTTCGGCGGTGTTGGGTGAATCACTTCCCCACCCAGATTTTCCTGCCCTTCTGCAACAAGGGCGCTCCTCTAACCAAAATTGGTGCCAAGGAGTTCGTGGACGTTTTTTTCTCTATGGATAATAACATGAGGTCATCTTAAAATCGTCTCATATAAGAATTGTGGTCCAAGAATAAACAAACGGTGCCGCGATATTGTCGAGGAGGTGTCTCTGTATCGTTTACGACAGTCATGCAGTCACTTATATTTGATAGTCTAATTCTAGTTAAAATGTAACTAATTCGGCAGCAGTAACATTAGCGTTTTCTCAGTCAGTTGATTCTTCATAATCCATATTCTTTGAAAAAAGAAGTGGACTTTGCACCCTCTAGCGATATTGACGTCAGACTTCGGCGCTCTAGAGAGGCAAAGGGGGTTTAGTATTTTCCCTCCTGTATGATTGTGACCTGTCGACTTGTATCCATGCTCTATAACAGATAATAAAACGAGTAAATAAGCATAGAGAAGACGTGTAGAAGGTTTGGGACATACAATAGTTATGACCAGTGCTGATGACCGTTTGGTGGAGTGTGTCCTTTAGGACTGGGCGATATGGACAAAAACCTAATGTCACTATATATGTTGTTTGACCAGATACTTCGATATTGATTCTTTTTTCAAGATCTAGCTACAATAAGTAGCTAGATGCTATTTCTGAAAAAATAAAGCATAAAATAAGATTCATGTGATTAAAAACCAGGAAAAGACAACACTTATGCCATATCACAATATCCCAGACGATATCAAGTCTATATTGTTCGTAATATTATTACGAAAGATATAGACAGGGGTGCGCACATTATTTTGGGCTAGTACTCAAAGGAGTACCTGCCCATGTAGTTTGGTGCACACAGCAGGGAGGGGGGGGGGGGGGGGGGGGGTACAGACGTTCGTATCCTGCCACAACATTATGCTGCTTTCACACGGGCAGATGCAACTGATGCAAAGCTACACTAGTACACCTAGTCACAAACAGTGTCGTCGTTAAGCAGCAGTATATCCCACTGGCAGCACCTGTCCGTTTATCTCTAGCACAACCACAAACATCCAACACATATACAATGAATTACTCACCTAATGCTGCCTGCAGGTTCCATGTTTAATTCCAGCGTGTGTAACCTACATTGTCTAAGTGACAGTTTTCATATTGTAAACATGGTCGCTAACGAGGTTTAGCGACTAGCACTTTGACAGCTCATCCATCTTAGCTTGTTTACAAATGAAACTGACTTTCTGTGCAGAAACTGCCTCATCAAAATAAGAGATCCTTGTAATGATTAGTCAACACTAGTTTTATTTCTAAGTCTTCTTACAGGACGTTAACATCTCATTTGAGTTCCTTTTGAATGCCTGTCAGCATTCTCTGAGTCTAAATCCCTGTCTCTCAGCTGGTGCGCAAATGCGCCTCCATGCATTTGATCTACCACGCACCAAACGTTTTGACGACACATGCGCACTGGCACACCGCTTGTGTGCACCCCTGGATATAGATATCGTTAGGAACCGAATACAGTGCTATATTTTATTTCTGTCCTAGCGCAACATGAAAAATTAAGATGGGCCATCCAAATGTTTGTTTTTCCAAGCTCCGCAAGGCCACAAAAGGTAGTCAAACTGTACCTTTCTATGCACCGCCAATACGTCAATTCCTTTTCCCTATTCAGACATACTAGGGTGTAACGTCACTGTAGCTAAAATAATAATATCAATATATTGCCCATGCAGCCTTTAATGTCCTTTGCTTCTCCCTATAGCAGTGGTTCTCAAAGTGGGGTCCAGAGACCCTCGGGGTTCGTGGAGGGCTTTCCAAATGGACCCTCACAGATCTGTAAATCTGAGAGTGTACAGATTGAACCTCCTTATGGGTCCATTTGGTTCCATTTGTGCACGAGGGGTATATACATTTGTATGGGGGGTTCCTTGAAATGGACAAAAGATGTTTAAGAGAACCACTGCACTTTAGTTTACATTAGTCCGTTGTGCTAAAGAGGGAAGCCTGCAGATGGCGCTTTAGTACCAGTCCCAGACGTTCTACTCTGGTAGAGAGGCGCCTGTCTGAAATCATAGATAGACTTGGAAATGTATCTTTATTTCAACTTCTATTGGTGGTGATTTGTACAGTTTAAGTACTGACAAAACTAGAGCTACTTGTATGTAAATAAAGGGGATTGTGACACTGCACAATAATGCATAATTATTCAAAATAAATTGCCATAAATTGCATAGGTATGTCCTCTTAAAAACAAAAAAAAAATGTTATTTGAATGATTCCTGATAGTGTGTGTACTGCATATGTAAGGTTTCTGTTTGATACTTTCTCTTAATAAATATTCCTTTTCTTATTATGGACAGAATTCTGCGGGTGCATAATTTTACACAAAGTTTACACAGTTTTGCACAGGTGGATATTGTTACTGTTACTATGGTAGAGACTTACCTCTTTTTTTTCCCCTTCATAAACGAATGCCCTACTTCTGTGGTTTTCAACCAGTGGTCTCTCGGTCCTTGAGGGGGTTCCAGGTGGTCCCCAACTAAATGATGGAGAGGTGGTAACCAAATGGACACTTATCTTCATTGTATGTCCTCAAGAGTTAAATTGATAAACATCTGCATTACTTAATTTATAAGAATCTACACACTTAGATGGGAGGCAGTGGCTCAGGGGTATAGTGGCCAAACCGCAAGGTTGCCAGTTCAAACAGAACCCCAAATTGCTCCTGATGTGCTGGTTTGTGGCTTGCATGGTTCCACCACCATCGGTGTATGTGAATGGGTGAATGTAATTTAAAGCAGCTTGGATGAAGGCACTATATACATGCACCATTTAGTGACTAATCCATCAAGGTCTTTATTTTGTTTCCCGAAGGAGAAATTTCTCTTTGGCCCCAAGGACCCGCAGCACAGCATACAAATACAATACAAGACAATATAGGTACACCGTGACTCGTACAACATTTAAATACCACACACACCAACATACCTAGTGCAAAAAAAATAACATCACCTCAAAACCTACCCCTACCTGTCTGCCCTCTGCAAGGACTAAGGAGTGTGATTGACAGAGGGACAAAGGAATGCTTGTACCTATTATATGTGCAGGTAGCCGCAAGCATAACAAAGTGAATGAAGCTTATGTTATTGCTGAGTGGATTTCTTGAGCTGCACAAGTTTGTCTTTGGTTAGTTGGCACACAATCATGCTCGCTTGTTTTATCATGCTTAACAAACACGCATGACCGAGTGACAAGGATCCTCAAGTGATGTGTTCAGCCTATTATTGTCGGAGGTGGGTTTCATATCAACGTACATGCATGACAGTGGCACTGTATGCAACATTCCCATAGATATTTTCATATTCCTCATATACTATAACTGCAATTATTGAGTAGCTCGTATGGAAAATGATTTCACCCACTCACACCTGTAAACTTGTGATATTAGAGAGAGGGAGAGAGCATGACAACTATTTAGAAGGCATTTTTTAAGTGGGAGCGTGCTGGTGATCCTATTTAAAGGAGTGCTGAAGGGATTTGGTCCCTTATCGTTTTTGTCTGTTATTTTTTTCTCCCGACAAAAATAGCAGTTCTGGCTCGACCGTGCAGTCAGTTTTCGTGAAACTCGGTATGGTAGAGGGCCATGCCAAATGGTGAGGATGTGAAGCCTGCGTCCATTGGCCAAATGGTGGCGCTATAGCACTCAATATGCGTCTCCTCATGCCGAACAAGTATCGTGCTCTTACTTTTGACCTCTGACCTCTAGATACCCACCATTTTGAATTATATGAAATGTACCTCCTCCAGGATCTTTGATCAAAATGCACGGAAATTCCTACACGTGAACTTTGGACCTATAGGCTACGGACAAGGACATCTATGGTACTATATTTTAAGTGAAGTAGACAATGCCCGAAGGGCAGAGACACACAATACTGAGTTGATCATTTGAGGATGATACACAAAAGAATACAAACTTTTTATCATTAGTTAATGCAATGGAGCCTGCATGTGATCTCACTTGTAGGCCAGTCAATCTAAGCTATAAAGGGGCCTGACCCAAAATAAATGGCAATAGCAATCGTTAAAGGTTTCTTTATGATCTTTTGGGTCATACAAATAACATATTTCAATTTGAGTATTAGGCTACATTTTGGATCATGGTGAATGCATGCAGGTGTTGAAAGTTGGAGTAGGCTACCATTAAAAACTTATAAGGCAAACACTATCTATTTTTTATTTTTAATGTGTCAG
Organism: Protomyctophum bolini; assembly: GCF_963924005.1. Lineage (NCBI taxonomy): Eukaryota > Metazoa > Chordata > Actinopteri > Myctophiformes > Myctophidae > Protomyctophum > Protomyctophum bolini. The sequence goes on along the minus strand of NC_137862.1, from coordinate 28,502,845 downwards.
ACTCAAACTAGGGGGTTTTCAAGTTGGCACGAAAAACACTCAAGCTTGGGCTAAATTAAGGGCCGATTCATACTCCTATTTTACCGCTGTTTCGGCGCTGTTGTGCCGAAATGATTTCGGCTCGTCAGAAAATTTCAGTAGCACCGAAGAGACGACTTTAGGACGGTACCCGCCCCCCCCGAACCTCAAATGACGTCAAATTGTAGGCTCTACAGCGCCGAACCGACTTTTATTCGGCTCTAAAATAGGAGTATGAATCGGCCCTAAGCCATAACGACTTTCCCAAATGTGTTTTTGTGCAAAACGAATGCTTGGAATGGATTCAGAATCATAAAAAAAAAACTAGTTTTACACATTACATGCTTCTTAGCATAATTCAAATTAGCCTTATATGTTTTTAATGGTACTCCAACGTTCAACCCCTGAATTTACCATGATCCAAAATGTATATAATACTAATTTTATTTGGATGGATCATAAAAAAAACTGAACGATTAGGCCTACTATTGCAATTTATTTTGGGTCAAATCTTAGATTGACTGGCCTATTGTCCCCACACGATAGGCCTGCCACAAAAGTGAATTCCAGGAATACATTGTGTTTGCCTTCTATATCACTGTGCCCTCAAAGAGGAAATACATTATATTGGCAGAATATCAAACAAACACCAAGGCCACATGAGATTATGATTATAGCCCATGTTTTTTGAAATTTTGAAAAAAAAAGTTATCCTCGTTTCTCATCATTTTGGACCATGGGCTATAGCCCATATCGTACGGCATACTATAGCACGCCGTTTTCCATCATTTTTGACGATTTGACAAAAATAAAAAAAACGATGGGTTATAGCCCATGTTTTTTGAAATTTTGAAAAAAAAGGTTATCCTCGTTTCTCATAATTTTGGACCATGGGCTATAGCCCATATCGTACGGCATACTATAGCACGCCGTTTTTCATCATTTTTGACGATTTGACAAAAATGAAAAAAATGAAAAAACGATGGGTTATAGCCCATGTTTTTTGAAATTTTGAAAAAAAAAGTTATCCTCGTTTCTCATCATTTTGGACCATGGGCTATAGCCCATATCGTACGGCATACTATAGCACGCCGTTTTTCATCATTTTTGACGATTTGGAAAAAATGAAAAAACGATGGGTTATAGCCCATGTTTTTTGAAATTTTGAAACAACCAAAAGTGTCAAATAATGGTTAGAAGCTGTTTTTCAACAACCAAAAGTGTCAAATAATGGTTAGAGAAAGTTTAAAAAATCAAAGCAAATACAGGTAATTCGAAAATGTTATTTTTGTACTTGTGTTTCTCTTCTTTATATATTACTTTACTGTTGAAATGTAAAATTTACATTTCAACGAAAGGACCTGTAAATGACAACACAAAAACGAAGGCACTGGTGTCGTACTTCTGGTTTACCGGAACGGGGTGCAACTCCCTGCAGTGCCCTGCTCAATTTGTTGTATTTACATGGTTCATTGGTCCATGGTCTCAGCCCAGCTAACATGTCCATCTGGGCCCCACTTGGGTTTTGACATGGGCTATGGGCATGGGTTCCGAGTGGGCCGTGCACCCAGTTTTCACAAAGGGCCCACCCGTGTTAGCCCATATGGGCTTTTGCGGGTTTCTAAGTGGGTCTTAGGTGGTATCCAAATGGGCCATTTTATTTCAGAACCATGTGTGCGCCACCTGTGTTTGCCTATATGGGTTTGAACTGGGATCTGATTGGGCCTTAAGTGGGTACCAGCTGGGCGAATTATATGTGACCCATGTAGGCCACACTTGTGCCTCATTGTCTTCCGTCCTGTTTCTGTTTTCCCCTGCTGTCGATTGTTCATTCCTACAGATAGGATGCAGTGTTTCCAGTTTTCTGTAGTAGTTTCTTCAAGTGTTCAAACTTTATGACTGGATAGCACTTGATCTGTAGAGTCCTACATTACTATCTCCTACAATCAAGGGTTAGGGTTAGGGTACTGTAGCATGCCGTTTTTTCATCATTTTTGAGGATTTGAAAAAAATGACGAAAATCACTCCGACACCATGGACTATATCCCATGGTCAGGAAGTGATTTTGTCTTTTTTTCAAATCCTCGTTTTTCATAGTTTTTGACCATGGATTATAGCCGGGTTAGGGTTCGGGTACACTAGCACAGGGATACTCAAAAAGATTTACCTGTGGGCCACATTACAAAAATGGCAAGGGGCCAGGGGCCAGTAGATAAAATTACGACATTAATGATACTTGATAACTTCTCTCTTTCAATTGCTTTATTTTCGCAAAATGTATCAAAGTACAATGTGCATGCACATTATTATGTTATTATAACAGCTACTCATGTTATGTGCAATAATTTGTGCAGTTATGGAAACAGCTCTTTGTGTTTATGCAAGAAAATGTAACACATTTATTTATTTACATATTGTGTGCATGCACATTGTACTTTGATACATTTTGCGAAAATAAAGCAATTGAAAGAGAGAAGTTATCAAGTATCATTAATGTCATAATTTTATCTACTGGCCCCTGGCCCCTTGCCATTTTTGTAATGTGGCCCACAGGTAAATCTATTTGAGTATCCCTGCTATAGCGCGCCGTTTTTCATCATTTTTGAAGATTTGAAAAAAATGACGAAATGACAAAAACGATGGGTTATAGCCCATGTTTTTGGAAATTTTGGAAAAAAAAGTTAGCCTCGTTTCTCATCATTTTGGACCATGGGCTATAGCCCATATCGTACGGCATACTATAGCGCGCCGTTTTTCATCATTTTTGAGGATTTGAAAAAAATGACGAAATGACAAAAACGATGGGTTATAGCCCATGTTTTTTGAAATTTTGAAAAAAAAAGTTAGCCTCGTTTCTCATCATTTTGGACTGTGGGCTATAGCCCATATCGTACGGCATACTATAGCGCGCTATTTTTCCTCATTTTTGAGGATTTGAAAAAAATGACGAAATGACAAAAACGATGGGTTATAGCCCATGTTTTTTTAAATTTTGAAATAAAAAGTTAGCCTCGTTTCTCATCATTTTGGACCGTGGGCTATAGCCCATATCGTACGGCATACTATGGCACGTCGTTTTTCATCATTTTTGAAGATTTGAAAAAAATGACGAAATGACAAAAACGATGGGTTATAGCCCATGTTTTTTGAAATTTTGAAAAAAAAAAGTTAGCCTCGTTTCTCATCAATTTGGACCGTGGGCTATAGCCCATATCGTACAGCATACTATAGCGCGCAGTTTTTCATCATTTTTGAAGATTTGAAAAAAATGACGAAATGACAAAAACGATGGGTTATAGCCCATGTTTTTTGAAATTTTGAAAAAAAAAGTTAGGCTCGTTTCTCATCATTTTGGACCATGGGCTATAGCCCATATCGTACGGCATACTATAGCGCGCCGTTTTTCATCATTTTTGAAGATTTGAAAAAAATGACGAAATGACAAAAACGAAAGGTTATAGCACATGTTTTTTGATATTTTGAAAAAAAAAGTTAGCCTCGTTTCTCATCATTTTGGACCATGGGCTATAGCCCATATCGTACGGCATACTATAGCGCGCCGTTTTTCATCATTTTTAAAGATTTGAAAAAAATTACGAAATGACAAAAACGATGGGTTATAGCCCATGTTTTTTGAAATTTTGAAAAAAAAAGTTAGCCTCGTTTCTCATCATTTTGGACCATGGGCTATAGCCCATATCGTACGGCATACTATAGCGCGCCGTTTTTCATCATTTTTAAAGATTTGAAAAAAATTACGAAATGACAAAAACGAAAGGTTATAGCCCATGTTTTTTGAAATTTTGAAAAAAAAAGTTAGCCTCGTTTCTCATCATTTTGGACCATGGGCTATAGCCCATATCGTACGGCATACTATAGCGCGCCGTTTTTCATCATTTTTGAGGATTTGAAAAAAATGACGAAATGACAAAAACGATGGGTTATAGCCCATGTTTTTTGAAATTTTGAAAAAAAAAGTTAGCCTCGTTTCTCATCATTTTGGACTGTGGGCTATAGCCCATATCGTACGGCATACTATAGCGCGCTATTTTTCCTCATTTTTGAGGATTTGAAAAAAATGACGAAATGACAAAAACGATGGGTTATAGCCCATGTTTTTTTAACTTTTGAAAAAAAAAGTTAGCCTCGTTTCTCATCATTTTGGACCGTGGGCTATAGCCCATATCGTACGGCATACTATGGCACGTCGTTTTTCATCATTTTTGAAGATTTGAAAAAAATGACGAAATGACAAAAACGATGGGTTATAGCCCATGTTTTTTGAAATTTTGAAAAAAAAAAGTTAGCCTCGTTTCTCATCAATTTGGACCGTGGGCTATAGCCCATATCGTACAGCATACTATAGCGCGCAGTTTTTCATCATTTTTGAAGATTTGAAAAAAATGACGAAATGACAAAAACGATGGGTTATAGCCCATGTTTTTTGAAATTTTGAAAAAAAAAGTTAGGCTCGTTTCTCATCATTTTGGACCATGGGCTATAGCCCATATCGTACGGCATACTATAGCGCGCCGTTTTTCATCATTTTTGAAGATTTGAAAAAAATGACGAAATGACAAAAACGAAAGGTTATAGCCCATGTTTTTTGATATTTTGAAAAAAAAAGTTAGCCTCGTTTCTCATCATTTTGGACCATGGGCTATAGCCCATATCGTACGGCATACTATAGCGCGCCGTTTTTCATCATTTTTAAAGATTTGAAAAAAATTACGAAATGACAAAAACGATGGGTTATAGCCCATGTTTTTTGAAATCTTGAAAAAAAAAGTTAGCCTCGTTTCTCATCATTTTGGACCATGGGCTATAGCCCATATCGTACGGCATACTATAGCGCGCTATTTTTCCTCATTTTTGAGGATTTGAAAAAAATGACGAAATGACAAAAACGATGGGTTATAGCCCATGTTTTTTTAAATTTTGAAAAAAAAAGTTAGCCTCGTTTCTCATCATTTTGGACCGTGGGCTATAGCCCATATCGTACGGCATACTATGGCACGTCGTTTTTCATCATTTTTGAAGATTTGAAAAAAATGACGAAATGACAAAAACGATGGGTTATAGCCCATGTTTTTTGAAATTTTGAAAAAAAAAAGTTAGCCTCGTTTCTCATCAATTTGGACCGTGGGCTATAGCCCATATCGTACAGCATACTATAGCGCGCAGTTTTTCATCATTTTTGAAGATTTGAAAAAAATGACGAAATGACAAAAACGATGGGTTATAGCCCATGTTTTTTGAAATTTTGAAAAAAAAAGTTAGGCTCGTTTCTCATCATTTTGGACCATGGGCTATAGCCCATATCGTACGGCATACTATAGCGCGCCGTTTTTCATCATTTTTGAAGATTTGAAAAAAATGACGAAATGACAAAAACGAAAGGTTATAGCCCATGTTTTTTGATATTTTGAAAAAAAAAGTTAGCCTCGTTTCTCATCATTTTGGACCATGGGCTATAGCCCATATCGTACGGCATACTATAGCGCGCCGTTTTTCATCATTTTTAAAGATTTGAAAAAAATTACGAAATGACAAAAACGATGGGTTATAGCCCATGTTTTTTGAAATCTTGAAAAAAAAAGTTAGCCTCGTTTCTCATCATTTTGGACCATGGGCTATAGCCCATATCGTACGGCATACTATAGCGCGCCGTTTTTCATCATTTTTAAAGATTTGAAAAAAATTACGAAATGACAAAAACGAAAGGTTATAGCCCATGTTTTTTGAAATTTTGAAAAAAAAAGTTAGCCTCGTTTCTCATCATTTTGGACCATGGGCTATAGCCCATATCGTACGGCATACTATAGCGCGCCGTTTTTCATCATTTTTGAAGATTTGAAAAAAATGACGAAATGACAAAAACGAAAGGTTATAGCCCATGTTTTTGAAATTTTGAAAAAAAAAGTTAGCCTCGTTTCTCATCATTTTGGACCATGGGCTATAGCCCATATCGTACGGCATACTATAGCGCGCCGTTTTTCATCATTTTTGAAGATTTGAAAAAAATGACAAAATGACAAAAACGAAAGGTTATAGCCCATGTTTTTGAAATTTTGAAAAAAAAAGTTAGCCTCGTTTCTCATCATTTTGGACCATGGGCTATAGCCCATATCGTACGGCATACTATAGCGCGCCGTTTTTCATCATTTTGAAGATTTGAAAAAAATGACGAAATGACAAAAACGAAAGGTTATAGCCCATGTTTTTTGAAATTTTGAAAAAAAAAGTTAGCCTCGTTTCTCATCATTTTGGACCATGGGCTATAGCCCATATCGTACGCCATACTATAGCGCGCCGTTTTTCATCATTTTTGAAGATTTGAAAAAAATGACGAAATGACAAAAACGAAAGGTTATAGCCCATGTTTTTTGAAATTTTGAAAAAAAAAGTTAGCCTCGTTTCTCATCATTTTTGACCATGGGCTATAGCCCATATCGTACGGCATACTATAGCGCGCCGTTTTTCATCATTTTTGAAGATTTAAAAAAAATGACAAAATGACAAAAACGAAAGGTTATAGCCCATGTTTTTTGAAATTTTGAAAAAAAAAGTTAGCCTCGTTTCTCATCATTTTGGACCATGGGCTATAGCCCATATCGTACGGCATACTATAGCGCGCCGTTTTTCATCATTTTTTAAGATTTGAAAAAAATGACGAAATGACAAAAACGAAAGGTTATAGCCCATGTTTTTTGAAATTTTGAAAAAAAAAGTTAGCCTCGTTTCTCATCATTTTGGACCATGGGCTATAGCCCATATCGTATGGCATACTATAGCGCGCCGTTTTTCATCATTTTTGAAGATTTGAAAAAAATTACAAAATGACAAAAACGAAAGGTTATAGCCCATGTTTTTGAAATTTTGAAAAAAAAAGTTAGCCTCGTTTCTCATCATTTTGGACCATGGGCTATAGCCCATATCGTACGGCATACTATAGCGCGCCGTTTTTCATCATTTTTAAAGATTTGAAAAAAATTACGAAATGACAAAAACGATGGGTTATAGCCCATGTTTTTTGAAATTTTGAAAAAAAAAGTTAGCCTCGTTTCTCATCATTTTGGACCATGGGCTATAGCCCATATCGTACGGCATACTATAGCGCGCCGTTTTTCATCATTTTTGAAGATTTGAAAAAAATGACGAAATGACAAAAACGATGGGTTATAGCCCATGTTTTTTGAAATTTTGAAAAAAAAAGTTAGCCTCGTTTCTCATCATTTTGGACCATGGGCTATAGCCCATATCGTACGGCATACTATAGCGCGCCGTTTTTCATCATTTTTGAAGATTTGAAAAAAATGACAAAATGACAAAAACGAAAGGTTATAGCCCATGTTTTTGAAATTTTGAAAAAAAAAGTTAGCCTCGTTTCTCATCATTTTGGACCATGGGCTATAGCCCATATCGTACGGCATACTATAGCGCGCCGTTTTTCATCATTTTTGAAGATTTGAAAAAAATGACGAAATGACAAAAACGAAAGGTTATAGCCCATGTTTTTTGAAATTTTGAAAAAAAAAGTTAGCCTCGTTTCTCATCATTTTTGACCATGGGCTATAGCCCATATCGTACGGCATACTATAGCGCGCCGTTTTTCATCATTTTTGAAGATTTAAAAAAAATGACAAAATGACAAAAACGAAAGGTTATAGCCCATGTTTTTTGAAATTTTGAAAAAAAAAGTTAGCCTCGTTTCTCATCATTTTGGACCATGGGCTATAGCCCATATCGTACGGCATACTATAGCGCGCCGTTTTTCATCATTTTTTAAGATTTGAAAAAAATGACGAAATGACAAAAACGAAAGGTTATAGCCCATGTTTTTTGAAATTTTGAAAAAAAAAGTTAGCCTCGTTTCTCATCATTTTGGACCATGGGCTATAGCCCATATCGTATGGCATACTATAGCGCGCCGTTTTTCATCATTTTTGAAGATTTGAAAAAAATTACAAAATGACAAAAACGAAAGGTTATAGCCCATGTTTTTGAAATTTTGAAAAAAAAAGTTAGCCTCGTTTCTCATCATTTTGGACCATGGGCTATAGCCCATATCGTACGGCATACTATAGCGCGCCGTTTTTCATCATTTTTAAAGATTTGAAAAAAATTACGAAATGACAAAAACGATGGGTTATAGCCCATGTTTTTTGAAATTTTGAAAAAAAAAGTTAGCCTCGTTTCTCATCATTTTGGACCATGGGCTATAGCCCATATCGTACGGCATACTATAGCGCGCCGTTTTTCATCATTTTTGAAGATTTGAAAAAAATGACGAAATGACAAAAACGATGGGTTATAGCCCATGTTTTTTGAAATTTTGAAAAAAAAAGTTAGCCTCGTTTCTCATCATTTTGGACCATGGGCTATAGCCCATATCGTACGGCATACTATTGCGCGCCGTTTTTCATCATTTTTGAAGATTTGAAAAAAATGACAAAATGACAAAAACGAAAGGTTATAGCCCATGTTTTTGAAATTTTGAAAAAAAAAGTTAGCCTCGTTTCTCATCATTTTGGACCATGGGCTATAGCCCATATCGTACGGCATACTATAGCGCGCCGTTTTTCATCATTTTTGAAGATTTGAAAAAAATGACGAAATGACAAAAACGAAAGGTTATAGCCCATGTTTTTTGAAATTTTGAAAAAAAAAGTTAGCCTCGTTTCTCATCATTTTGGACCATGGGCTATAGCCAATATCGTACGGCATACTATAGCGCGCCGTTTTTCATCATTTTTGAAGATTTGAAAAAAATGACGAAATGACAAAAACGAAAGGTTATAGCCCATGTTTTTTGAAATTTTGAAAAAAAAAGTTAGCCTCGTTTCTCATCATTTTTGACCATGGGCTATAGCCCATATCGTACGGCATACTATAGCGCGCCGTTTTTCATCATTTTTGAAGATTTAAAAAAAATGACAAAATGACAAAAACGAAAGGTTATAGCCCATGTTTTTTGAAATTTTGAAAAAAAAAGTTAGCCTCGTTTCTCATCATTTTGGACCATGGGCTATAGCCCATATCGTACGGCATACTATAGCACGCCGTTTTTCATCATTTTTTAAGATTTGAAAAAAATGACGAAATGACAAAAACGAAAGGTTATAGCCCATGTTTTTTGAAATTTTGAAAAAAAAAGTTAGCCTCGTTTCTCATCATTTTGGACCATGGGCTATAGCCCATATCGTATGGCATACTATAGCGCGCCGTTTTTCATCATTTTTGAAGATTTGAAAAAAATGACAAAATGACAAAAACGAAAGGTTATAGCCCATGTTTTTGAAATTTTGAAAAAAAAAGTTAGCCTCGTTTCTCATCATTTTGGACCATGGGCTATAGCCCATATCGTACGGCATACTATAGCGCGCCGTTTTTCATCATTTTTGAAGATTTGAAAAAAATGACGAAATGACAAAAACGAAAGGTTATAGCCCATGTTTTTTGAAATTTTGAAAAAAAAAGTTAGCCTCGTTTCTCATCATTTTGGACCATGGGCTATAGCCCATATCGTACGGCATACTATAGCGCGCCGTTTTTCATCATTTTTGAAGATTTGAAAAAAATGACGAAATGACAAAAACGAAAGGTTATAGCCCATGTTTTTTGAAATTTTGAAAAAAAAAGTTAGCCTCGTTTCTCATCATTTTTGACGATGGGCTATAGCCCATATCGTACGGCATACTATAGCGCGCCGTTTTTCATCATTTTTGAAGATTTGAAAAAAATGACAAAATGACAAAAACGAAAGGTTATAGCCCATGTTTTTTGAAATTTTGAAAAAAAAAGTTAGCCTCGTTTCTCATCATTTTGGACCATGGGCTATAGCCCATATCGTACGGCATACTATAGCGCGCCGTTTTTCATCATTTTTGAAGATTTGAAAAAAATGACGAAATGACAAAAACGAAAGGTTATAGCCCATGTTTTTTTAAATTTTGAAAAAAAAAGTTAGCCTCGTTTCTCATCATTTTGGACCATGGGCTATAGCCCATATCGTACGGCATACTATAGCGCGCCGTTTTTCATCATTTTTGAAGATTTGAAAAAAATGACAAAATGACAAAACGAAAGGTTATAGCCCATGTTTTTGAAATTTTGGAAAAAAAAGTTAGCCTCGTTTCTCATCATTTTGGACCATGGGCTATAGCCCATATCGTACGGCATACTATAGCGCGCCGTTTTTCATCATTTTTGAAGATTTGAAAAAAATTACGAAATGACAAAAACGAAAGGTTATAGCCCATGTTTTTTGAAATTTTGAAAAAAAAAGTTAGCCTCGTTTCTCATCATTTTGGACCATGGGCTATAGCCCATATCGTACGGCATACTATAGCGCGCCGTCTTTCATCATTTTTGAAGATTTGAAAAAAATGACGAAATGACAAAAACGAAAGGTTATAGCCCATGTTTTTTGAAATTTTGAAAAAAAAAGTTAGCCTCGTTTCTCATCATTTTGGACCGTGGGCTATAGCCCATATCGTACGGCATACTATAGCGCGCCGTTTTTCATCATTTTTGAAGATTTGAAAAAAATGACGAAATGACAAAAACGAAAGGTTATAGCCCATGTTTTTTGAAATTTTGAAAAAAAAAGTTAGCCTCGTTTCTCATCATTTTGGACCATGGGCTATAGCCCATATCGTACGGCATACTATAGCGCGCCGTTTTTCATCATTTTTGAAGATTTGAAAAAAATGACAAAATGACAAAAACGAAAGGTTATAGCCCATGTTTTTTGAAATTTTGAAAAAAAAAGTTAGCCTCGTTTCTCATCATTTTGGACCATGGGCTATAGCCCATATCGTACGGCATTCTATAGCGCGCCGTTTTTCGTCATTTTTAAAGATTTGAAAAAAATTACGAAATGACAAAAACGAAAGGTTATAGCCCATGTTTTTTGAAATTTTGAAAAAAAAAGTTAGCCTCGTTTCTCATCATTTTGGACCATGGGCTATAGCCCATATCGTACGGCATACTATAGCGCGCAGTTTTTCATCATTTTTGAAGATTTGAAAAAAATGACGAAATGACAAAAACGAAAGGTTATAGCCCATGTTTTTTGAAATTTTGAAAAAAAAAGTTAGCCTCGTTTCTCATCATTTTGGACCATGGGCTATAGCCCATATCGTACGGCATACTATAGCACGCCGTTTTTCATCATTTTTTAAGATTTGAAAAAAATTACGAAATGACAAAAACGAAAGGTTATAGCCCATGTTTTTTGAAATTTTGAAAAAAAAAGTTAGCCTCGTTTCTCATCATTTTGGACCATGGGCTATAGCCCATATCGTACGGCATACTATAGCGCGCCGTTTTTCATCATTTTTGAAGATTTGAAAAAAATGACGAAATGACAAAAACGAAAGGTTATAGCCCATGTTTTTTGAAATTTTGAAAAAAAAAGTTAGCCTCGTTTCTCATCATTTTGGACCATGGGCTATAGCCCATATCGTACGGCATTCTATAGCGCGCCGTTTTTCATCATTTTTAAAGATTTGAAAAAATTACGAAATGACAAAAACGAAAGGTTATAGCCCATGTTTTTTGAAATTTTGAAAAAAAAAGTTAGCCTCGTTTCTCATCATTTTGGACCTTGGGCTATAGCCCATATTGTACGGCATACTATAGCGCGCCGTTTTTCATCATTTTTGAAGATTTGAAAAAAATGACGAAATGACAAAAACGAAAGGTTATAGCCCATGTTTTTTGAAATTTTGAAAAAAAAAAGTTAGCCTCGTTTCTCATCATTTTGGACCATGGGCTATAGCCCATATCGTACGGCATACTATAGCGCGCCGTTTTTCATCATTTTTGAAGATTTGAAAAAAATGACGAAATGACAAAAACGAAAGGTTATAGCCCATGTTTTTTGAAATTTTGAAAAAAAAAGTTAGCCTCGTTTCTCATCATTTTGGACCATGGGCTATAGCCCATATCGTACGGCATACTATAGCGCGCCGTTTTTCGTCATTTTTGAAGATTTGAAAAAAATGACAAAATGACAAAAACGAAAGGTTATAGCCCATGTTTTTTGAAATTTTGAAAAAAAAAGTTAGCCTCGTTTCTCATCATTTTGGACCATGGGCTATAGCCCATATCGTACGGCATACTATAGCGCGCCGTTTTTCATCATTTTTGAAGATTTGAAAAAAATGACAAAATGACAAAAACGAAAGGTTATAGCCCATGTTTTTTGAAATTTTGAAAAAAAAAGTTAGCCTCGTTTCTCATCATTTTGGACCATGGGCTATAGCCCATATCGTACGGCATACTATAGCGCGCCGTTTTTCATCATTTTTGAAGATTTGAAAAAAATGACGAAATGACAAAAACGAAAGGTTATAGCCCATGTTTTTTGAAATTTTGAAAAAAAAAGTTAGCCTCGTTTCTCATCATTTTGGACCATGGGCTATAGCCCATATCGTACGGCATACTATAGCGCGCCGTTTTTCATCATTTTTGAAGATTTGAAAAAAATGACGAAATGACAAAAACGAAAGGTTATAGCCCATTTTTTTGAAATTTTGAAAAAAAAAGTTAGCCTCGTTTCTCATCATTTTGGACCATGGGCTATAGCCCATATCGTACGGCATACTATAGCGCACCGTTTTTCATCATTTTTGAAGATTTGAAAAAAATGACAAAATGACAAAAACGAAAGGTTATAGCCCATGTTTTTTGAAATTTTGAAAAAGAAAGTTAGCCTCGTTTCTCATCATTTTGGACCATGGGCTATAGCCCATATCGTACGGCATTCTATAGCGCGCCGTTTTTCATCATTTTTAAAGATTTGAAAAAATTACGAAATGACAAAAACGAAAGGTTATAGCCCATGTTTTTTGAAATTTTGAAAAAAAAAGTTAGCCTCGTTTCTCATCATTTTGGACCATGGGCTATAGCCCATATCGTACGGCATACTATAGCCCGCCGTTTTTCATCATTTTTGAAGATTTGAAAAAAATGACGAAATGACAAAAACGAAAGGTTATAGCCCATGTTTTTTGAAATTTTGAAAAAAAAAGTTAGCCTCGTTTCTCATCATTTTGGACCATGGGCTATAGCCCATATCGTACGGCATACTATAGCGCGCCGTTTTTCGTCATTTTTGAAGATTTGAAAAAAATGACAAAATGACAAAAACGAAAGGTTATAGCCCATATTTTTTGAAATTTTGAAAAAAAAAGTTAGCCTCGTTTCTCATCATTTTGGACCATGGGCTATAGCCCATATCGTACGGCATACTATAGCGCGCCGTTTTTCATCATTTTTGAAGATTTGAAAAAAATGACGAAATGACAAAAACGAAAGGTTATAGCCCATGTTTTTTGAAATTTTGAAAAAAAAAGTTAGCCTCGTTTCTCATCATTTTGGACCATGGGCTATAGCCCATATCGTACGGCATTCTATAGCGCGCCGTTTTTCATCATTTTTAAAGATTTGAAAAAATTACGAAATGACAAAAACGAAAGGTTATAGCCCATGTTTTTTGAAATTTTGAAAAAAAAAGTTAGCCTCGTTTCTCATCATTTTGGACCATGGGCTATAGCCCATATCGTACGGCATACTATAGCGCGCCGTTTTTCATCATTTTTGAAGATTTGAAAAAAATTACGAAATGACAAAAACGAAAGGTTATAGCCCATGTTTTTTGAAATTTTGAAAAAAAAAGTTAGCCTCGTTTCTCATCATTTTGGACCATGGGCTATAGCCCATATCGTACGGCATTCTATAGCGCGCCGTTTTTCATCATTTTTGAAGATTTGAAAAAAATGACGAAATGACAAAAACGAAAGGTTATAGCCCATGTTTTTTGAAATTTTGAAAAAAAAAGTTAGCCTCGTTTCTCATCATTTTGGACCATGGGCTATAGCCCATATCGTACGGCATACTATAGCGCGCCGTTTTTCATCATTTTTGAAGATTTGAAAAAAATGACAAAATGACAAAAACGAAAGGTTATAGCCCATGTTTTTTGAAATTTTGAAAAAAAAAGTTAGCCTCGTTTCTCATCATTTTGGACCATGGGCTATAGCCCATATCGTACGGCATACTATAGCGCGCCGTTTTTCGTCATTTTTTAAGATTTGAAAAAAATTACGAAATGACAAAAACGAAAGGTTATAGCCCATGTTTTTTGAAATTTTGAAAAAAAAAATTAGCCTCGTTTCTCATCATTTTGGACCATGGGCTATAGCCCATATCGTACGGCATACTATAGCGCGCCGTTTTTCATCATTTTTGAAGATTTGAAAAAAATGACGAAATGACAAAAACGAAAGGTTATAGCCCATGTTTTTTGAAATTTTGAAAAAAAAAGTTAGCCTCGTTTCTCATCATTTTGGACCATGGGCTATAGCCCATATCGTACGGCATACTATAGCGCGCCGTTTTTCATCATTTTTGAAGATTTGAAAAAAATGACGAAATGACAAAAACGAAAGGTTATAGCCCATGTTTTTTTAAATTTTGAAAAAAAAAGTTAGCCTCGTTTCTCATCATTTTGGACCATGGGCTATAGCCCATATCGTACGGCATACTATAGCGCGCCGTTTTTCATCATTTTTGAAGATTTGAAAAAAATGACAAAATGACAAAACGAAAGGTTATAGCCCATGTTTTTGAAATTTTGGAAAAAAAAGTTAGCCTCGTTTCTCATCATTTTGGACCATGGGCTATAGCCCATATCGTACGGCATACTATAGCGCGCCGTTTTTCATCATTTTTGAAGATTTGAAAAAAATTACGAAATGACAAAAACGAAAGGTTATAGCCCATGTTTTTTGAAATTTTGAAAAAAAAAGTTAGCCTCGTTTCTCATCATTTTGGACCATGGGCTATAGCCCATATCGTACGGCATACTATAGCGCGCCGTCTTTCATCATTTTTGAAGATTTGAAAAAAATGACGAAATGACAAAAACGAAAGGTTATAGCCCATGTTTTTTGAAATTTTGAAAAAAAAAGTTAGCCTCGTTTCTCATCATTTTGGACCGTGGGCTATAGCCCATATCGTACGGCATACTATAGCGCGCCGTTTTTCATCATTTTTGAAGATTTGAAAAAAATGACGAAATGACAAAAACGAAAGGTTATAGCCCATGTTTTTTGAAATTTTGAAAAAAAAAGTTAGCCTCGTTTCTCATCATTTTGGACCATGGGCTATAGCCCATATCGTACGGCATACTATAGCGCGCCGTTTTTCATCATTTTTGAAGATTTGAAAAAAATGACAAAATGACAAAAACGAAAGGTTATAGCCCATGTTTTTTGAAATTTTGAAAAAAAAAGTTAGCCTCGTTTCTCATCATTTTGGACCATGGGCTATAGCCCATATCGTACGGCATTCTATAGCGCGCCGTTTTTCGTCATTTTTAAAGATTTGAAAAAAATTACGAAATGACAAAAACGAAAGGTTATAGCCCATGTTTTTTGAAATTTTGAAAAAAAAAGTTAGCCTCGTTTCTCATCATTTTGGACCATGGGCTATAGCCCATATCGTACGGCATACTATAGCGCGCAGTTTTTCATCATTTTTGAAGATTTGAAAAAAATGACGAAATGACAAAAACAAAAGGTTATAGCCCATGTTTTTTGAAATTTTGAAAAAAAAAGTTAGCCTCGTTTCTCATCATTTTGGACCATGGGCTATAGCCCATATCGTACGGCATACTATAGCACGCCGTTTTTCATCATTTTTTAAGATTTGAAAAAAATTACGAAATGACAAAAACGAAAGGTTATAGCCCATGTTTTTTGAAATTTTGAAAAAAAAAGTTAGCCTCGTTTCTCATCATTTTGGACCATGGGCTATAGCCCATATCGTACGGCATACTATAGCGCGCCGTTTTTCATCATTTTTGAAGATTTGAAAAAAATGACGAAATGACAAAAACGAAAGGTTATAGCCCATGTTTTTTGAAATTTTGAAAAAAAAAGTTAGCCTCGTTTCTCATCATTTTGGACCATGGGCTATAGCCCATATCGTACGGCATTCTATAGCGCGCCGTTTTTCATCATTTTTAAAGATTTGAAAAAATTACGAAATGACAAAAACGAAAGGTTATAGCCCATGTTTTTTGAAATTTTGAAAAAAAAAGTTAGCCTCGTTTCTCATCATTTTGGACCTTGGGCTATAGCCCATATTGTACGGCATACTATAGCGCGCCGTTTTTCATCATTTTTGAAGATTTGAAAAAAATGACGAAATGACAAAAACGAAAGGTTATAGCCCATGTTTTTTGAAATTTTGAAAAAAAAAAGTTAGCCTCGTTTCTCATCATTTTGGACCATGGGCTATAGCCCATATCGTACGGCATACTATAGCGCGCCGTTTTTCATCATTTTTGAAGATTTGAAAAAAATGACGAAATGACAAAAACGAAAGGTTATAGCCCATGTTTTTTGAAATTTTGAAAAAAAAAGTTAGCCTCGTTTCTCATCATTTTGGACCATGGGCTATAGCCCATATCGTACGGCATACTATAGCGCGCCGTTTTTCGTCATTTTTGAAGATTTGAAAAAAATGACAAAATGACAAAAACGAAAGGTTATAGCCCATGTTTTTTGAAATTTTGAAAAAAAAAGTTAGCCTCGTTTCTCATCATTTTGGACCATGGGCTATAGCCCATATCGTACGGCATACTATAGCGCGCCGTTTTTCATCATTTTTGAAGATTTGAAAAAAATGACAAAATGACAAAAACGAAAGGTTATAGCCCATGTTTTTTGAAATTTTGAAAAAAAAAGTTAGCCTCGTTTCTCATCATTTTGGACCATGGGCTATAGCCCATATCGTACGGCATACTATAGCGCGCCGTTTTTCATCATTTTTGAAGATTTGAAAAAAATGACGAAATGACAAAAACGAAAGGTTATAGCCCATGTTTTTTGAAATTTTGAAAAAAAAAGTTAGCCTCGTTTCTCATCATTTTGGACCATGGGCTATAGCCCATATCGTACGGCATACTATAGCGCGCCGTTTTTCATCATTTTTGAAGATTTGAAAAAAATGACGAAATGACAAAAACGAAAGGTTATAGCCCATTTTTTTGAAATTTTGAAAAAAAAAGTTAGCCTCGTTTCTCATCATTTTGGACCATGGGCTATAGCCCATATCGTACGGCATACTATAGCGCACCGTTTTTCATCATTTTTGAAGATTTGAAAAAAATGACAAAATGACAAAAACGAAAGGTTATAGCCCATGTTTTTTGAAATTTTGAAAAAGAAAGTTAGCCTCGTTTCTCATCATTTTGGACCATGGGCTATAGCCCATATCGTACGGCATTCTATAGCGCGCCGTTTTTCATCATTTTTAAAGATTTGAAAAAATTACGAAATGACAAAAACGAAAGGTTATAGCCCATGTTTTTTGAAATTTTGAAAAAAAAAGTTAGCCTCGTTTCTCATCATTTTGGACCATGGGCTATAGCCCATATCGTACGGCATACTATAGCCCGCCGTTTTTCATCATTTTTGAAGATTTGAAAAAAATGACGAAATGACAAAAACGAAAGGTTATAGCCCATGTTTTTTGAAATTTTGAAAAAAAAAGTTAGCCTCGTTTCTCATCATTTTGGACCATGGGCTATAGCCCATATCGTACGGCATACTATAGCGCGCCGTTTTTCGTCATTTTTGAAGATTTGAAAAAAATGACAAAATGACAAAAACGAAAGGTTATAGCCCATATTTTTTGAAATTTTGAAAAAAAAAGTTAGCCTCGTTTCTCATCATTTTGGACCATGGGCTATAGCCCATATCGTACGGCATACTATAGCGCGCCGTTTTTCATCATTTTTGAAGATTTGAAAAAAATGACGAAATGACAAAAACGAAAGGTTATAGCCCATGTTTTTTGAAATTTTGAAAAAAAAAGTTAGCCTCGTTTCTCATCATTTTGGACCATGGGCTATAGCCCATATCGTACGGCATACTATAGCGCGCCGTTTTTCATCATTTTTGAAGATTTGAAAAAAATGACGAAATGACAAAAACGAAAGGTTATAGCCCATGTTTTTTGAAATTTTGAAAAAAAAAGTTAGCCTCGTTTCTCATCATTTTGGACCATGGGCTATAGCCCATATCGTACGGCATACTATAGCGCACCGTTTTTCATCATTTTTGAAGATTTGAAAAAAATGACAAAATGACAAAAACGAAAGGTTATAGCCCATGTTTTTTTAAATTTTGAAAAAAAAAGTTAGCCTCGTTTCTCATCATTTTGGACCATGGGCTATAGCCCATATCGTACGGCATACTATAGCGCGCCGTTTTTCATCATTTTTGAAGATTTGAAAAAAATGACAAAATGACAAAACGAAAGGTTATAGCCCATGTTTTTGAAATTTTGGAAAAAAAAGTTAGCCTCGTTTCTCATCATTTTGGACCATGGGCTATAGCCCATATCGTACGGCATACTATAGCGCGCCGTTTTTCATCATTTTTGAAGATTTGAAAAAAATTACGAAATGACAAAAACGAAAGGTTATAGCCCATGTTTTTTGAAATTTTGAAAAAAAAAGTTAGCCTCGTTTCTCATCATTTTGGACCATGGGCTATAGCCCATATCGTACGGCATACTATAGCGCGCCGTTTTTCATCATTTTTGAAGATTTGAAAAAAATGACGAAATGACAAAAACGAAAGGTTATAGCCCATGTTTTTTGAAATTTTGAAAAAAAAAGTTAGCCTCGTTTCTCATCATTTTGGACCATGGGCTATAGCCCATATCGTACGGCATACTATAGCGCACCGTTTTTCATCATTTTTGAAGATTTGAAAAAAATGACAAAATGACAAAAACGAAAGGTTATAGCCCATGTTTTTTGAAATTTTGAAAAAAAAAGTTAGCCTCGTTTCTCATCATTTTGGACCATGGGCTATAGCCCATATCGTACGGCATTCTATAGCGCGCCGTTTTTCATCATTTTTAAAGATTTGAAAAAATTACGAAATGACAAAAACGAAAGGTTATAGCCCATGTTTTTTGAAATTTTGAAAAAAAAAGTTAGCCTCGTTTCTCATCATTTTGGACCATGGGCTATAGCCCATATCGTACGGCATACTATAGCGCGCCGTTTTTCATCATTTTTGAAGATTTGAAAAAAATGACAAAATGACAAAAACGAAAGGTTATAGCCCATGTTTTTTTAAATTTAAAAAAAAAAAGTTAGCCTCGTTTCTCATCATTTTGGACCATGGGCTATAGCCCATATCGTACGGCATACTATAGCGCGCCGTTTTTCATCATTTTTGAAGATTTGAAAAAAATGACGAAATGACAAAAACGAAAGGTTATAGCCCATGTTTTTTGAAATTTTGAAAAAAAAAGTTAGCCTCGTTTCTCTACATTTTGGACCATGGGCTATAGCCCATATCGTACGGCATACTATAGCGCGCCGTTTTTCATCATTTTTGAAGATTTGAAAAAAATGACGAAATGACAAAAACGAAAGGTTATAGCCCATGTTTTTTTTAATTTTAAAAAAAAAAAGTTAGCCTCGTTTCTCATCATTTTGGACCATGGGCTATAGCCCATATCGTACGGCATACTATAGCGCGCCGTTTTTCATCATTTTTGAAGATTTGAAAAAAATGACGAAATGACAAAAACGAAAGGTTATAGCCCATGTTTTTTTTAATTTAAAAAAAAAAAGTTAGCCTCGTTTCTCATCATTTTGGACCATGGGCTATAGCCCATATCGTACGGCATACTATAGCGCGCCGTTTTTCATCATTTTTGAAGATTTGAAAAAAATGACGAAATGACAAAAACGAAAGGTTATAGCCCATGTTTTTTGAAATTTTGAAAAAAAAAGTTAGCCTCGTTTCTCATCATTTTGGACCATGGGCTATAGCCCATATCGTACGGCATACTATAGCGCGCCGTTTTTCATCATTTTTGAAGATTTGAAAAAAATGACAAAATGACAAAAACGAAAGGTTATAGCCCATGTTTTTTGAAATTTTGAAAAAAAAAGTTAGCCTCGTTTCTCATCATTTTGGACCATGGGCTATAGCCCATATCGTACGGCATTCTATAGCGCGCCGTTTTTCGTCATTTTTAAAGATTTGAAAAAAATTACGAAATGACAAAAACGAAAGGTTATAGCCCATGTTTTTTGAAATTTTGAAAAAAAAAGTTAGCCTCGTTTCTCATCATTTTGGACCATGGGCTATAGCCCATATCGTACGGCATACTATAGCGCGCAGTTTTTCATCATTTTTGAAGATTTGAAAAAAATGACGAAATGACAAAAACGAAAGGTTATAGCCCATGTTTTTTGAAATTTTGAAAAAAAAAGTTAGCCTCGTTTCTCATCATTTTGGACCATGGGCTATAGCCCATATCGTACGGCATACTATAGCACGCCGTTTTTCATCATTTTTTAAGATTTGAAAAAAATTACGAAATGACAAAAACGAAAGGTTATAGCCCATGTTTTTTGAAATTTTGAAAAAAAAAGTTAGCCTCGTTTCTCATCATTTTGGACCATGGGCTATAGCCCATATCGTACGGCATACTATAGCGCGCCGTTTTTCATCATTTTTGAAGATTTGAAAAAAATGACGAAATGACAAAAACGAAAGGTTATAGCCCATGTTTTTTGAAATTTTGAAAAAAAAAGTTAGCCTCGTTTCTCATCATTTTGGACCATGGGCTATAGCCCATATCGTACGGCATTCTATAGCGCGCCGTTTTTCATCATTTTTAAAGATTTGAAAAAATTACGAAATGACAAAAACGAAAGGTTATAGCCCATGTTTTTTGAAATTTTGAAAAAAAAAGTTAGCCTCGTTTCTCATCATTTTGGACCTTGGGCTATAGCCCATATTGTACGGCATACTATAGCGCGCCGTTTTTCATCATTTTTGAAGATTTGAAAAAAATGACGAAATGACAAAAACGAAAGGTTATAGCCCATGTTTTTTGAAATTTTGAAAAAAAAAAGTTAGCCTCGTTTCTCATCATTTTGGACCATGGGCTATAGCCCATATCGTACGGCATACTATAGCGCGCCGTTTTTCATCATTTTTGAAGATTTGAAAAAAATGACGAAATGACAAAAACGAAAGGTTATAGCCCATGTTTTTTGAAATTTTGAAAAAAAAAGTTAGCCTCGTTTCTCATCATTTTGGACCATGGGCTATAGCCCATATCGTACGGCATACTATAGCGCGCCGTTTTTCGTCATTTTTGAAGATTTGAAAAAAATGACAAAATGACAAAAACGAAAGGTTATAGCCCATGTTTTTTGAAATTTTGAAAAAAAAAGTTAGCCTCGTTTCTCATCATTTTGGACCATGGGCTATAGCCCATATCGTACGGCATACTATAGCGCGCCGTTTTTCATCATTTTTGAAGATTTGAAAAAAATGACAAAATGACAAAAACGAAAGGTTATAGCCCATGTTTTTTGAAATTTTGAAAAAAAAGTTAGCCTCGTTTCTCATCATTTTGGACCATGGGCTATAGCCCATATCGTACGGCATACTATAGCGCGCCGTTTTTCATCATTTTTGAAGATTTGAAAAAAATGACGAAATGACAAAAACGAAAGGTTATAGCCCATGTTTTTTGAAATTTTGAAAAAAAAAGTTAGCCTCGTTTCTCATCATTTTGGACCATGGGCTATAGCCCATATCGTACGGCATACTATAGCGCGCCGTTTTTCATCATTTTTGAAGATTTGAAAAAAATGACGAAATGACAAAAACGAAAGGTTATAGCCCATTTTTTTGAAATTTTGAAAAAAAAAGTTAGCCTCGTTTCTCATCATTTTGGACCATGGGCTATAGCCCATATCGTACGGCATACTATAGCGCACCGTTTTTCATCATTTTTGAAGATTTGAAAAAAATGACAAAATGACAAAAACGAAAGGTTATAGCCCATGTTTTTTGAAATTTTGAAAAAGAAAGTTAGCCTCGTTTCTCATCATTTTGGACCATGGGCTATAGCCCATATCGTACGGCATTCTATAGCGCGCCGTTTTTCATCATTTTTAAAGATTTGAAAAAATTACGAAATGACAAAAACGAAAGGTTATAGCCCATGTTTTTTGAAATTTTGAAAAAAAAAGTTAGCCTCGTTTCTCATCATTTTGGACCATGGGCTATAGCCCATATCGTACGGCATACTATAGCCCGCCGTTTTTCATCATTTTTGAAGATTTGAAAAAAATGACGAAATGACAAAAACGAAAGGTTATAGCCCATGTTTTTTGAAATTTTGAAAAAAAAAGTTAGCCTCGTTTCTCATCATTTTGGACCATGGGCTATAGCCCATATCGTACGGCATACTATAGCGCGCCGTTTTTCGTCATTTTTGAAGATTTGAAAAAAATGACAAAATGACAAAAACGAAAGGTTATAGCCCATATTTTTTGAAATTTTGAAAAAAAAAGTTAGCCTCGTTTCTCATCATTTTGGACCATGGGCTATAGCCCATATCGTACGGCATACTATAGCGCGCCGTTTTTCATCATTTTTGAAGATTTGAAAAAAATGACGAAATGACAAAAACGAAAGGTTATAGCCCATGTTTTTTGAAATTTTGAAAAAAAAAGTTAGCCTCGTTTCTCATCATTTTGGACCATGGGCTATAGCCCATATCGTACGGCATACTATAGCGCGCCGTTTTTCATCATTTTTGAAGATTTGAAAAAAATGACGAAATGACAAAAACGAAAGGTTATAGCCCATGTTTTTTGAAATTTTGAAAAAAAAAGTTAGCCTCGTTTCTCATCATTTTGGACCATGGGCTATAGCCCATATCGTACGGCATACTATAGCGCACCGTTTTTCATCATTTTTGAAGATTTGAAAAAAATGACAAAATGACAAAAACGAAAGGTTATAGCCCATGTTTTTTTAAATTTTGAAAAAAAAAGTTAGCCTCGTTTCTCATCATTTTGGACCATGGGCTATAGCCCATATCGTACGGCATACTATAGCGCGCCGTTTTTCATCATTTTTGAAGATTTGAAAAAAATGACGAAATGACAAAAACGAAAGGTTATAGCCCATGTTTTTTTAAATTTTGAAAAAAAAAGTTAGCCTCGTTTCTCATCATTTTGGACCATGGGCTATAGCCCATATCGTACGGCATACTATAGCGCGCCGTTTTTCATCATTTTTGAAGATTTGAAAAAAATGACAAAATGACAAAACGAAAGGTTATAGCCCATGTTTTTGAAATTTTGGAAAAAAAAGTTAGCCTCGTTTCTCATCATTTTGGACCATGGGCTATAGCCCATATCGTACGGCATACTATAGCGCGCCGTTTTTCATCATTTTTGAAGATTTGAAAAAAATTACGAAATGACAAAAACGAAAGGTTATAGCCCATGTTTTTTGAAATTTTGAAAAAAAAAGTTAGCCTCGTTTCTCATCATTTTGGACCATGGGCTATAGCCCATATCGTACGGCATACTATAGCGCGCCGTTTTTCATCATTTTTGAAGATTTGAAAAAAATGACGAAATGACAAAAACGAAAGGTTATAGCCCATGTTTTTTGAAATTTTGAAAAAAAAAGTTAGCCTCGTTTCTCATCATTTTGGACCATGGGCTATAGCCCATATCGTACGGCATTCTATAGCGCGCCGTTTTTCATCATTTTTAAAGATTTGAAAAAATTACGAAATGACAAAAACGAAAGGTTATAGCCCATGTTTTTTGAAATTTTGAAAAAAAAAGTTAGCCTCGTTTCTCATCATTTTGGACCATGGGCTATAGCCCATATCGTACGGCATACTATAGCGCGCCGTTTTTCATCATTTTTGAAGATTTGAAAAAAATGACAAAATGACAAAAACGAAAGGTTATAGCCCATGTTTTTTTAAATTTAAAAAAAAAAAGTTAGCCTCGTTTCTCATCATTTTGGACCATGGGCTATAGCCCATATCGTACGGCATACTATAGCGCGCCGTTTTTCATCATTTTTGAAGATTTGAAAAAAATGACGAAATGACAAAAACGAAAGGTTATAGCCCATGTTTTTTGAAATTTTGAAAAAAAAAGTTAGCCTCGTTTCTCATCATTTTGGACCATGGGCTATAGCCCATATCGTACGGCATACTATAGCGCGCCGTTTTTCATCATTTTTGAAGATTTGAAAAAAATGACGAAATGACAAAAACGAAAGGTTATAGCCCATGTTTTTTTTAATTTTTAAAAAAAAAAGTTAGCCTCGTTTCTCATCATTTTGGACCATGGGCTATAGCCCATATCGTACGGCATACTATAGCGCGCCGTTTTTCATCATTTTTGAAGATTTGAAAAAAATGACGAAATGACAAAAACGAAAGGTT
Organism: Protomyctophum bolini; assembly: GCF_963924005.1. Classification (NCBI taxonomy): domain Eukaryota; kingdom Metazoa; phylum Chordata; class Actinopteri; order Myctophiformes; family Myctophidae; genus Protomyctophum; species Protomyctophum bolini. The sequence continues at coordinate 28,478,494 of NC_137862.1, read as the reverse complement.
ATAGCCCATGTTTTTTTTAATTTAAAAAAAAAAAGTTAGCCTCGTTTCTCATCATTTTGGACCATGGGCTATAGCCCATATCGTACGGCATACTATAGCGCGCCGTTTTTCATCATTTTTGAAGATTTGAAAAAAATGACGAAATGACAAAAACGAAAGGTTATAGCCCATGTTTTTTGAAATTTTGAAAAAAAAAGTTAGCCTCGTTTCTCATCATTTTGGACCATGGGCTATAGCCCATATCGTACGGCATACTATAGCGCGCCGTTTTTCATCATTTTTGAAGATTTGAAAAAATGACGAAATGACAAAAACGAAAGGTTATAGCCCATGTTTTTTGAAATTTTGAAAAAAAAAGTTAGCCTCGTTTCTCATCATTTTGGACCATGGGCTATAGCCCATATCGTACGGCATACTATAGCGCACCGTTTTTCATCATTTTTGAAGATTTGAAAAAAATTACAAAATGACAAAAACGAAAGGTTATAGCCCATGTTTTTTGAAATTTTGAAAAAAAAAGTTAGCCTCGTTTCTCATCATTTTGGACCATGGGCTATAGCCCATATCGTACGGCATACTATAGCGCGCCGTTTTTCATCATTTTTGAAGATTTGAAAAAAATGACGAAATGACAAAAACGAAAGGTTATAGCCCATGTTTTTTTTAATTTTGAAAAAAAAAGTTAGCCTCGTTTCTCATCATTTTGGACCATGGGCTATAGCCCATATCGTACGGCATACTATAGCGCGCCGTTTTTCATCATTTTTGAAGATTTGAAAAAAATGACGAAATGACAAAAAACGAAAGGTTATAGCCCATGTTTTTTTAAATTTTGAAAAAAAAAGTTAGCCTCGTTTCTCATCATTTTGGACCATGGGCTATAGCCCATATCGTACGGCATACTATAGCGCGCCGTTTTTCATCATTTTTGAAGATTTGAAAAAAATGACAAAATGACAAAACGAAAGGTTATAGCCCATGTTTTTGAAATTTTGGAAAAAAAAGTTAGCCTCGTTTCTCATCATTTTGGACCATGGGCTATAGCCCATATCGTACGGCATACTATAGCGCGCCGTTTTTCATCATTTTTGAAGATTTGAAAAAAATGACGAAATGACAAAAACGAAAGGTTATAGCCCATGTTTTTTTAAATTTAAAAAAAAAAAGTTAGCCTCGTTTCTCATCATTTTGGACCATGGGCTATAGCCCATATCGTACGGCATACTATAGCGCGCCGTTTTTCATCATTTTTAAAGATTTGAAAAAATTACGAAATGTAAAAAACGAAAGGTTATAGCCCATGTTTTTTGAAATTTTGAAAAAAAAAGTTAGCCTCGTTTCTCATCATTTTGGACCATGGGCTATAGCCCATATCGTACGGCATACTATAGCGCGCCGTTTTTCATCATTTTTAAAGATTTGAAAAAATTACGAAATGTAAAAAACGAAAGGTTATAGCCCATGTTTTTTGAAATTTTGAAAAAAAAAGTTAGCCTCGTTTCTCATCATTTTGGACCATGGGCTATAGCCCATATCGTACGGCATACTATAGCGCGCCGTTTTTCATCATTTTTGAAGATTTGAAAAAAATGACGAAATGACAAAAACGAAAGGTTATAGCCCATGTTTTTTTAAATTTAAAAAAAAAAAGTTAGCCTCGTTTCTCATCATTTTGGACCATGGGCTATAGCCCATATCGTACGGCATACTATAGCGCGCCGTTTTTCATCATTTTTGAAGATTTGAAAAAAATGACGAAATGACAAAAACGAAAGGTTATAGCCCATGTTTTTTGAAATTTTGAAAAAAAAAGTTAGCCTCGTTTCTCATCATTTTGGACCATGGGCTATAGCCCATATCGTACGGCATACTATAGCGCGCCGTTTTTCATCATTTTTGAAGATTTGAAAAAAATGACGAAATGACAAAAACGAAAGGTTATAGCCCATGTTTTTTGAAATTTTGAAAAAAAAAGTTAGCCTCGTTTCTCATCATTTTGGACCATGGGCTATAGCCCATATCGTACGGCATACTATAGCGCACCGTTTTTCATCATTTTTGAAGATTTGAAAAAAATGACAAAATGACAAAAACGAAAGGTTATAGCCCATGTTTTTTGAAATTTTGAAAAAAAAGTTAGCCTCGTTTCTCATCATTTTGGACCATGGGCTATAGCCCATATCGTACGGCATTCTATAGCGCGCCGTTTTTCATCATTTTTAAAGATTTGAAAAAATTACGAAATGACAAAAACGAAAGGTTATAGCCCATGTTTTTTTAAATTTAAAAAAAAAAAGTTAGCCTCGTTTCTCATCATTTTGGACCATGGGCTATAGCCCATATCGTACGGCATACTATAGCGCGCCGTTTTTCATCATTTTTGAAGATTTGAAAAAAATGACGAAATGACAAAAACGAAAGGTTATAGCCCATGTTTTTTGAAATTTTGAAAAAAAAAGTTAGCCTCGTTTCTCATCATTTTGGACCATGGGCTATAGCCCATATCGTACGGCATACTATAGCGCGCCGTTTTTCATCATTTTTGAAGATTTGAAAAAAATGACGAAATGACAAAAACGAAAGGTTATAGCCCATGTTTTTTGAAATTTTGAAAAAAAAAGTTAGCCTCGTTTCTCATCATTTTGGACCATGGGCTATAGCCCATATCGTACGGCATACTATAGCGCACCGTTTTTCATCATTTTTGAAGATTTGAAAAAAATGACAAAATGACAAAAACGAAAGGTTATAGCCCATGTTTTTTGAAATTTTGAAAAAAAAGTTAGCCTCGTTTCTCATCATTTTGGACCATGGGCTATAGCCCATATCGTACGGCATTCTATAGCGCGCCGTTTTTCATCATTTTTAAAGATTTGAAAAAATTACGAAATGACAAAAACGAAAGGTTATAGCCCATGTTTTTTGAAATTTTGAAAAAAAAAGTTAGCCTCGTTTCTCATCATTTTGGACCATGGGCTATAGCCCATATCGTACGGCATACTATAGCGCGCCGTTTTTCATCATTTTTGAAGATTTGAAAAAAATGACGAAATGACAAAAACGAAAGGTTATAGCCCATGTTTTTTGAAATTTTGAAAAAAAAAGTTAGCCTCGTTTCTCATCATTTTGGACCATGGGCTATAGCCCATATCGTACGGCATACTATAGCGCGCCGTTTTTCATCATTTTTGAAGATTTGAAAAAAATTACGAAATGACAAAAACGAAAGGTTATAGCCCATGTTTTTTGAAATTTTGAAAAAAAAAGTTAGCCTCGTTTCTCATCATTTTGGACCATGGGCTATAGCCCATATCGTACGGCATACTATAGCGCACCGTTTTTCATCATTTTTGAAGATTTGAAAAAAATGACAAAATGACAAAAACGAAAGGTTATAGCCCATGTTTTTTGAAATTTTGAAAAAAAAAGTTAGCCTCGTTTCTCATCATTTTGGACCATGGGCTATAGCCCATATCGTACGGCATACTATAGCGCGCCGTTTTTCATCATTTTTGAAGATTTGAAAAAAATTACGAAATGACAAAAACGAAAGGTTATAGCCCATGTTTTTTGAAATTTTGAAAAAAAAAGTTAGCCTCGTTTCTCATCATTTTGGACCATGGGCTATAGCCCATATCGTACGGCATTCTATAGCGCGCCGTTTTTCATCATTTTTGAAGATTTGAAAAAAAATGACGAAATGACAAAAACGAAAGGTTATAGCCCATGTTTTTTGAAATTTTGAAAAAAAAAGTTAGCCTCGTTTCTCATCATTTTGGACCATGGGCTATTGCCCATATCGTACGGCATACTATAGCGCGCCGTTTTTCATCATTTTTGAAGATTTGAAAAAAATGACAAAATGACAAAAACGAAAGGTTATAGCCCATGTTTTTTGAAATTTTGAAAAAAAAAGTTAGCCTCGTTTCTCATCATTTTGGACCATGGGCTATAGCCCATATCGTACGGCATACTATAACGCGCCGTTTTTCATCATTTTTGAAGATTTGAAAAAAATTACGAAATGACAAAAACGAAAGGTTATAGCCCATGTTTTTTGAAATTTTGAAAAAAAAAGTTAGCCTCGTTTCTCATCATTTTGGACCATGGGCTATAGCCCATATCGTACGGCATACTATAGCGCGCCGTTTTTCATCATTTTTGAAGATTTGAAAAAAATGACGAAATGACAAAAACGAAAGGTTATAGCCCATGTTTTTTGAAATTTTGAAAAAAAAAGTTAGCCTCGTTTCTCATCATTTTGGACCATGGGCTATAGCCCATATCGTACGGCATACTATAGCGCGCCGTTTTTCATCATTTTTGAAGATTTGAAAAAAATGACGAAATGACAAAAACGAAAGGTTATAGCCCATGTTTTTTGAAATTTTGAAAAAAAAAGTTAGCCTCGTTTCTCATCATTTTGGACCATGGGCTATAGCCCATATCGTACGGCATACTATAGCGCGCCGTTTTTCATCATTTTTGAAGATTTGAAAAAAATGACGAAATGACAAAAACGAAAGGTTATAGCCCATGTTTTTTGAAATTTTGAAAAAAAAAGTTAGCCTCGTTTCTCATCATTTTGGACCATGGGCTATAGCCCATATCGTACGGCATACTATAGCGCGCCGTTTTTCATCATTTTTGAAGATTTGAAAAAAATGACGAAATGACAAAAACGAAAGGTTATAGCCCATGTTTTTTGAAATTTTGAAAAAAAAAGTTAGCCTCGTTTCTCATCATTTTGGACCATGGGCTATAGCCCATATCGTACGGCATACTATAGCGCGCCGTTTTTCATCATTTTTGAAGATTTGAAAAAAATGACAAAATGACAAAAACGAAAGGTTATAGCCCATGTTTTTTGAAATTTTGGAAAAAAAAGTTAGCCTCGTTTCTCATCATGTTGGACCATGGGCTATAGCCCATATCGTACGGCATTCTATAGCGCGCCGTTTTTCATCATTTTTGAATATTTGAAAAAAATGACGAAATGACAAAAACGAAAGGTTATAGCCCATGTTTTTTGAAATTTTGAAAAAAAAAGTTAGCCTCGTTTCTCATCATTTTGGACCATGGGCTATAGCCCATATCGTACGGCATTCTATAGCGCGCCGTTTTTCATCATTTTTAAAGATTTGAAAAAATTACGAAATGACAAAAACGAAAGGTTATAGCCCATGTTTTTTGAAATTTTGAAAAAAAAAGTTAGCCTCGTTTCTCATCATTTTGGACCATGGGCTATAGCCCATATCGTACGGCATACTATAGCGCACCGTTTTTCATCATTTTTGAAGATTTGAAAAAAATGACAAAATGACAAAAACGAAAGGTTATAGCCCATGTTTTTTGAAATTTTGAAAAAAAAAGTTAGCCTCGTTTCTCATCATTTTGGACCATGGGCTATAGCCCATATCGTACGGCATTCTATAGCGCGCCGTTTTTCATCATTTTTAAAGATTTGAAAAAAATGACAAAATGACAAAAACGAAAGGTTATAGCCCATGTTTTTTGAAATTTTGAAAAAAAAAGTTAGCCTCGTTTCTCATCATTTTGGACCATGGGCTATAGCCCATATCGTACGGCATACTATAGCGCGCCGTTTTTCATCATTTTTGAAGATTTGAAAAAAATGACGAAATGACAAAAACGAAAGGTTATAGCCCATGTTTTTTTAAATTTAAAAAAAAAAAGTTAGCCTCGTTTCTCATCATTTTGGACCATGGGCTATAGCCCATATCGTACGGCATACTATAGCGCGCCGTTTTTCATCATTTTTGAAGATTTGAAAAAAATGACGAAATGACAAAAACGAAAGGTTATAGCCCATGTTTTTTGAAATTTCGAAAAAAAAAGTTAGCCTCGTTTCTCATCATTTTGGACCATGGGCTATAGCCCATATCGTACGGCATACTATAGCGCGCCGTTTTTCATCATTTTTGAAGATTTGAAAAAAATTACGAAATGACAAAAACGAAAGGTTATAGCCCATGTTTTTTGAAATTTTGAAAAAAAAAGTTAGCCTCGTTTCTCATCATTTTGGACCATGGGCTATAGCCCATATCGTACGGCATACTATAGCGCGCCGTTTTTCATCATTTTTGAAGATTTGAAAAAAATGACGAAATGACAAAAACGAAAGGTTATAGCCCATGTTTTTTGAAATTTTGAAAAAAAAAGTTAGCCTCGTTTCTCATCATTTTGGACCATGGGCTATAGCCCATATCGTACGGCATACTATAGCGCGCCGTTTTTCATCATTTTTGAAGATTTGAAAAAAATGACGAAATGACAAAAACGAAAGGTTATAGCCCATGTTTTTTGAAATTTTGAAAAAAAAAGTTAGCCTCGTTTCTCATCATTTTGGACCATGGGCTATAGCCCATATCGTACGGCATACTATAGCGCGCCGTTTTTCATCATTTTTGAAGATTTGAAAAAAATGACAAAATGACAAAAACGAAAGGTTATAGCCCATGTTTTTTGAAATTTTGGAAAAAAAAGTTAGCCTCGTTTCTCATCATTTTGGACCATGGGCTATAGCCCATATCGTACGGCATTCTATAGCGCGCCGTTTTTCATCATTTTTAAAGATTTGAAAAAAATGACAAAATGACAAAAACGAAAGGTTATAGCCCATGTTTTTTTAAATTTAAAAAAAAAAAGTTAGCCTCGTTTCTCATCATTTTGGACCATGGGCTATAGCCCATATCGTACGGCATACTATAGCGCGCCGTTTTTCATCATTTTTGAAGATTTGAAAAAAATTACGAAATGACAAAAACGAAAGGTTATAGACCATGTTTTTTGAAATTTTGAAAAAAAAAGTTAGCCTCGTTTCTCATCATTTTGGACCATGGGCTATAGCCCATATCGTACGGCATACTATAGCGCGCCGTTTTTCATCATTTTTGAAGATTTGAAAAAAATGACAAAATGACAAAAACGAAAGGTTATAGCCCATGTTTTTTGAAATTTTGAAAAAAAAAGTTAGCCTCGTTTCTCATCATTTTGGACCATGGGCTATTGCCCATATCGTACGGCATACTATAGCGCGCCGTTTTTCATCATTTTTGAAGATTTGAAAAAAATGACAAAATGACAAAAACGAAAGGTTATAGCCCATGTTTTTTGAAATTTTGAAAAAAAAAGTTAGCCTCGTTTCTCATCATTTTGGACCATGGGCTATAGCCCATATCGTACGGCATACTATAGCGCGCCGTTTTTCATCATTTTTGAAGATTTGAAAAAAATGACGAAATGACAAAAACGAAAGGTTATAGCCCATGTTTTTTGAAATTTTGAAAAAAAAAGTTAGCCTCGTTTCTCATCATTTTGGACCATGGGCTATAGCCCATATCGTACGGCATACTATAGCGCGCCGTTTTTCATCATTTTTGAAGATTTGAAAAAAATGACGAAATGACAAAAACGAAAGGTTATAGCCCATGTTTTTTGAAATTTTGAAAAAAAAAGTTAGCCTCGTTTCTCATCATTTTGGACCATGGGCTATAGCCCATATCGTACGGCATACTATAGCGCGCCGTTTTTCATCATTTTTGAAGATTTGAAAAAAATGACGAAATGACAAAAACGAAAGGTTATAGCCCATGTTTTTTGAAATTTTGAAAAAAAAAGTTAGCCTCGTTTTTCATCATTTTGGACCATGGGCTATAGCCCATATCGTACGGCATACTATAGCGCGCCGTTTTTCATCATTTTTGAAGATTTGAAAAAAATGACAAAATGACAAAAACGAAAGGTTATAGCCCATGTTTTTTGAAATTTTGAAAAAAAAAGTTAGCCTCGTTTCTCATCATGTTGGACCATGGGCTATAGCCCATATCGTACGGCATTCTATAGCGCGCCGTTTTTCGTCATTTTTAAAGATTTGAAAAAAATTACGAAATGACAAAAACGAAAGGTTATAGCCCATGTTTTTTGAAATTTTGAAAAAAAAAGTTAGCCTCGTTTCTCATCATTTTGGACCATGGGCTATAGCCCATATCGTACGGCATACTATAGCGCGCCGTTTTTCGTCATTTTTGAAGATTTGAAAAAAATGACAAAATGACAAAAACGAAAGGTTATAGCCCATGTTTTTTGAAATTTTGAAAAAAAAAGTTAGCCTCGTTGCTCATCATTTTGGACCATGGGCTATAGCCCATATCGTACGGCATACTATAGCGCGCCGTTTTTCATCATTTTTGAAGATTTGAAAAAAATGACAAAATGACAAAAACGAAAGGTTATAGCCCATGTTTTTTGAAATTTTGAAAAAAAAAGTTAGCCTCGTTTCTCATCATTTTGGACCATGGGCTATAGCCCATATCGTACGGCATTCTATAGCGCGCCGTTTTTTTCATCATTTTTAAAGATTTGAAAAAAATTACGAAATGACAAAAACGAAAGGTTATAGCCCATGTTTTTTGAAATTTTGAAAAAAAAAGTTAGCCTCGTTTCTCATCATTTTGGACCATGGGCTATAGCCCATATCGTACGGCATACTATAGCGCGCCGTTTTTCATCATTTTTGAAGATTTGAAAAAAATGACGAAATGACAAAAACGAAAGGTTATAGCCCATGTTTTTTGAAATTTTGGAAAAAAAAGTTAGCCTCGTTTCTCATCATTTTGGACCATGGGCTATAGCCCATATCGTACGGCATACTATAGCGCGCCGTTTTTCATCATTTTTGAAGATTTGAAAAAAATTACGAAATGACAAAAACGAAAGGTTATAGACCATGTTTTTTGAAATTTTGAAAAAAAAAGTTAGCCTCGTTTCTCATCATTTTGGACCATGGGCTATAGCCCATATCGTACGGCATACTATAGCGCGCCGTTTTTCATCATTTTTGAAGATTTGAAAAAAATGACAAAATGACAAAAACGAAAGGTTATAGCCCATGTTTTTTGAAATTTTGAAAAAAAAAGTTAGCCTCGTTTCTCACCATTTTGGACCATGGGCTATTGCCCATATCGTACGGCATACTATAGCGCGCCGTTTTTCATCATTTTTGAAGATTTGAAAAAAATGACAAAATGACAAAAACGAAAGGTTATAGCCCATGTTTTTTGAAATTTTGAAAAAAAAAGTTAGCCTCGTTGCTCATCATTTTGGACCATGGGCTATAGCCCATATCGTACGGCATACTATAGCGCGCCGTTTTTCATCATTTTTGAAGATTTGAAAAAAATGACAAAATGACAAAAACGAAAGGTTATAGCCCATGTTTTTTGAAATTTTGAAAAAAAAAGTTAGCCTCGTTTCTCATCATTTTGGACCATGGGCTATAGCCCATATCGTACGGCATTCTATAGCGCGCCGTTTTTCATCATTTTTAAAGATTTGAAAAAAATTACGAAATGACAAAAACGAAAGGTTATAGCCCATGTTTTTTGAAATTTTGAAAAAAAAAGTTAGCCTCGTTTCTCATCATTTTGGACCATGGGCTATAGCCCATATCGTACGGCATACTATAGCGCGCCGTTTTTCATCATTTTTGAAGATTTGAAAAAAATGACGAAATGACAAAAACGAAAGGTTATAGCCCATGTTTTTTGAAATTTTGGAAAAAAAAGTTAGCCTCGTTTCTCATCATTTTGGACCATGGGCTATAGCCCATATCGTACGGCATACTATAGCGCGCCGTTTTTCATCATTTTTGAAGATTTGAAAAAAATTACGAAATGACAAAAACGAAAGGTTATAGACCATGTTTTTTGAAATTTTGAAAAAAAAAGTTAGCCTCGTTTCTCATCATTTTGGACCATGGGCTATAGCCCATATCGTACGGCATACTATAGCGCGCCGTTTTTCATCATTTTTGAAGATTTGAAAAAAATGACAAAATGACAAAAACGAAAGGTTATAGCCCATGTTTTTTGAAATTTTGAAAAAAAAAGTTAGCCTCGTTTCTCACCATTTTGGACCATGGGCTATTGCCCATATCGTACGGCATACTATAGCGCGCCGTTTTTCATCATTTTTGAAGATTTGAAAAAAATGACAAAATGACAAAAACGAAAGGTTATAGCCCATGTTTTTTGAAATTTTGAAAAAAAAAGTTAGCCTCGTTTCTCATCATTTTGGACCATGGGCTATAGCCCATATCGTACGGCATACTATAGCGCGCCGTTTTTCATCATTTTTGAAGATTTGAAAAAAATTACGAAATGACAAAAACGAAAGGTTATAGCCCATGTTTTTTGAAATTTTGAAAAAAAAAGTTAGCCTCGTTTCTCATCATTTTGGACCATGGGCTATAGCCCATATCGTACGGCATACTATAGCGCGCCGTTTTTCATCATTTTTGAAGATTTGAAAAAAATGACGAAATGACAAAAACGAAAGGTTATAGCCCATGTTTTTTGAAATTTTGAAAAAAAAAGTTAGCCTCGTTTCTCATCATTTTGGACCATGGGCTATAGCCCATATCGTACGGCATACTATAGCGCGCCGTTTTTCATCATTTTTGAAGATTTGAAAAAAATGACAAAATGACAAAAACGAAAGGTTATAGCCCATGTTTTTTGAAATTTTGAAAAAAAAAGTTAGCCTCGTTTCTCATCATTTTGGACCATGGGCTATAGCCCATATCGTACGGCATACTATAGCGCGCCGTTTTTCATCATTTTTGAAGATTTGAAAAAAATGACGAAATGACAAAAACGAAAGGTTATAGCCCATGTTTTTTGAAATTTTGAAAAAAAAAGTTAGCCTCGTTTCTCATCATTTTGGACCATGGGCTATAGCCCATATCGTACGGCATACTATAGCGCGCCGTTTTTCATCATTTTTGAAGATTTGAAAAAAATGACGAAATGACAAAAACGAAAGGTTATAGCCCATGTTTTTTGAAATTTTGAAAAAAAAAGTTAGCCTCGTTTCTCATCATTTTGGACCATGGGCTATAGCCCATATCGTACGGCATACTATAGCGCGCCGTTTTTCATCATTTTTGAAGATTTGAAAAAAATGACGAAATGACAAAAACGAAAGGTTATAGCCCATGTTTTTTGAAATTTTGAAAAAAAAAGTTAGCCTCGTTTTTCATCATTTTGGACCATGGGCTATAGCCCATATCGTACGGCATACTATAGCGCGCCGTTTTTCATCATTTTTGAAGATTTGAAAAAAATGACAAAATGACAAAAACGAAAGGTTATAGCCCATGTTTTTTGAAATTTTGAAAAAAAAAGTTAGCCTCGTTTCTCATCATGTTGGACCATGGGCTATAGCCCATATCGTACGGCATTCTATAGCGCGCCGTTTTTCGTCATTTTTAAAGATTTGAAAAAAATTACGAAATGACAAAAACGAAAGGTTATAGCCCATGTTTTTTGAAATTTTGAAAAAAAAAGTTAGCCTCGTTTCTCATCATTTTGGACCATGGGCTATAGCCCATATCGTACGGCATACTATAGCGCGCCGTTTTTCGTCATTTTTGAAGATTTGAAAAAAATGACAAAATGACAAAAACGAAAGGTTATAGCCCATGTTTTTTGAAATTTTGAAAAAAAAAGTTAGCCTCGTTGCTCATCATTTTGGACCATGGGCTATAGCCCATATCGTACGGCATACTATAGCGCGCCGTTTTTCATCATTTTTGAAGATTTGAAAAAAATGACAAAATGACAAAAACGAAAGGTTATAGCCCATGTTTTTTGAAATTTTGAAAAAAAAAGTTAGCCTCGTTTCTCATCATTTTGGACCATGGGCTATAGCCCATATCGTACGGCATTCTATAGCGCGCCGTTTTTCATCATTTTTAAAGATTTGAAAAAAATTACGAAATGACAAAAACGAAAGGTTATAGCCCATGTTTTTTGAAATTTTGAAAAAAAAAGTTAGCCTCGTTTCTCATCATTTTGGACCATGGGCTATAGCCCATATCGTACGGCATACTATAGCGCGCCGTTTTTCATCATTTTTGAAGATTTGAAAAAAATGACGAAATGACAAAAACGAAAGGTTATAGCCCATGTTTTTTGAAATTTTGAAAAAAAAAGTTAGCCTCGTTTCTCATCATTTTGGACCATGGGCTATAGCCCATATCGTACGGCATACTATAGCGCGCCGTTTTTCATCATTTTTGAAGATTTGAAAAAAATGACAAAATGACAAAAACGAAAGGTTATAGCCCATGTTTTTTGAAATTTTGAAAAAAAAAGTTAGCCTCGTTTCTCATCATTTTGGACCATGGGCTATAGCCCATATCGTACGGCATTCTATAGCGCGCCGTTTTTCATAATTTTTAAAGATTTGAAAAAATTTCGAAATGACAAAAACGAAAGGTTATAGCCCATGTTTTTTGAAATTTTGAAAAAAAAAGTTAGCCTCGTTTCTCATCATTTTGGACCATGGGCTATAGCCCATATCGTACGGCATTCTATAGCGCGCCGTTTTTCATCATTTTTAAAGATTTGAAAAAAATTACGAAATGACAAAAACGAAAGGTTATAGCCCATGTTTTTTGAAATTTTGAAAAAAAAAGTTAGCCTCGTTTCTCATCATTTTGGAACATGGGCTATAGCCCATATCGTACGGCATTCTATAGCGCGCCGTTTTTCATCATTTTTTAAGATTTGAAAAAAATGACGAAATGACAAAAACGAAAGGTTATAGCCCATGTTTTTTGAAATTTTGAAAAAAAAAGTTAGCCTCGTTTCTCATCATTTTGGACCATGGGCTATAGCCCATATCGTACGGCATACTATAGCGCGCCGTTTTTCATCATTTTTGAAGATTTGAAAAAAATGACAAAATGACAAAACGAAAGGTTATAGCCCATGTTTTTTGAAATTTTGAAAAAAAAAGTTAGCCTCGTTTCTCATCATTTTGGACCATGGGCTATAGCCCATATCGTACGGCATACTATAGCGCTCCGTTTTTCATCATTTTTGAAGATTTGAAAAAAATGACGAAATGACAAAAACGTAAGGTTATAGCCCATGTTTTTTGACATTTTGAAAAAAAAAGTTAGCCTCGTTTCTCATCATTTTGGACCATGGGCTATAGCCCATATCGTACGGCATACTATAGCGCGCCGTTTTTCATCATTTTTGAAGATTTGAAAAAAATGACAAAATGACAAAAACGAAAGGTTATAGCCCATGTTTTTTGAAATTTTGAAAAAAAAAGTTAGCCTCGTTTCTCAACATGTTGGACCATGGGCTATAGCCCATATCGTACGGCATTCTATAGCGCGCCGTTTTTCGTCATTTTTAAAGATTTGAAAAAAATTACGAAATGACAAAAACGAAAGGTTATAGCTCATGTTTTTTGAAATTTTGGAAAAAAAAGTTAGCCTCGTTTCTCATCATTTTGGACCATGGGCTATAGCCCATATCGTACGGCATACTATAGCGCGCCGTTTTTCGTCATTTTTGAAGATTTGAAAAAAATGACAAAATGACAAAAACGAAAGGTTATAGCCCATGTTTTTTGAAATTTTGAAAAAAAAAGTTAGCCTCGTTGCTCATCATTTTGGACCATGGGCTATAGCCCATATCGTACGGCATACTATAGCGCGCCGTTTTTCATCATTTTTGAAGATTTGAAAAAAATGACAAAATGACAAAAACGAAAGGTTATAGCCCATGTTTTTTGAAATTTTGAAAAAAAAAGTTAGCCTCGTTTCTCATCATTTTGGACCATGGGCTATAGCCCATATCGTACGGCATTCTATAGCGCGCCGTTTTTCATCATTTTTAAAGATTTGAAAAAAAATACGAAATGACAAAAACGAAAGGTTATAGCCCATGTTTTTTGAAATTTTGAAAAAAAAAGTTAGCCTCGTTTCTCATCATTTTGGACCATGGGCTATAGCCCATATCGTACGGCATACTATAGCGCGCCGTTTTTCATCATTTTTGAAGATTTGAAAAAAATGACGAAATGACAAAAACGAAAGGTTATAGCCCATGTTTTTTGAAATTTTGAAAAAAAAAAGTTAGCCTCGTTTCTCATCATTTTGGACCATGGGCTATAGCCCATATCGTACGGCATACTATAGCGCGCCGTTTTTCATCATTTTTGAAGATTTGAAAAAAATGACAAAATGACAAAAACGAAAGGTTATAGCCCATGTTTTTTGAAATTTTGAAAAAAAAAGTTAGCCTCGTTTCTCATCATTTTGGACCATGGGCTATAGCCCATATCGTACGGCATTCTATAGCGCGCCGTTTTTCATAATTTTTAAAGATTTGAAAAAATTACGAAATGACAAAAACGAAAGGTTATAGCCCATGTTTTTTGAAATTTTGAAAAAAAAAGTTAGCCTCGTTTCTCATCATTTTGGACCATGGGCTATAGCCCATATCGTACGGCATTCTATAGCGCGCCGTTTTTCATCATTTTTAAAGATTTGAAAAAAATTACGAAATGACAAAAACGAAAGGTTATAGCCCATGTTTTTTGAAATTTTGAAAAAAAAAGTTAGCCTCGTTTCTCATCATTTTGGACCATGGGCTATAGCCCATATCGTACGGCATTCTATAGCGCGCCGTTTTTCATCATTTTTTAAGATTTGAAAAAAATGACGAAATGACAAAAACGAAAGGTTATAGCCCATGTTTTTTGAAATTTTGAAAAAAAAAGTTAGCCTCGTTTCTCATCATTTTGGACCATGGGCTATAGCCCATATCGTACGGCATACTATAGCGCTCCGTTTTTCATCATTTTTGAAGATTTGAAAAAAATGACGAAATGACAAAAACGTAAGGTTATAGCCCATGTTTTTTGACATTTTGAAAAAAAAAGTTAGCCTCGTTTCTCATCATTTTGGACCATGGGCTATAGCCCATATCGTACGGCATACTATAGCGCGCCGTTTTTCATCATTTTTGAAGATTTGAAAAAAATGACAAAATGACAAAAACGAAAGGTTATAGCCCATGTTTTTTGAAATTTTGAAAAAAAAAGTTAGCCTCGTTTCTCATCATTTTGGACCATGGGCTATAGCCCATATCGTACGGCATTCTATAGCGCGCCGTTTTTCATCATTTTTAAAGATTTGAAAAAAAATACGAAATGACAAAAACGAAAGGTTATAGCCCATGTTTTTTGAAATTTTGAAAAAAAAAGTTAGCCTCGTTTCTCATCATTTTGGACCATGGGCTATAGCCCATATCGTACGGCATACTATAGCGCGCCGTTTTTCATCATTTTTGAAGATTTGAAAAAAATGACGAAATGACAAAAACGAAAGGTTATAGCCCATGTTTTTTGAAATTTTGAAAAAAAAAAGTTAGCCTCGTTTCTCATCATTTTGGACCATGGGCTATAGCCCATATCGTACGGCATACTATAGCGCGCCGTTTTTCATCATTTTTGAAGATTTGAAAAAAATGACAAAATGACAAAAACGAAAGGTTATAGCCCATGTTTTTTGAAATTTTGAAAAAAAAAGTTAGCCTCGTTTCTCATCATTTTGGACCATGGGCTATAGCCCATATCGTACGGCATTCTATAGCGCGCCGTTTTTCATAATTTTTAAAGATTTGAAAAAATTACGAAATGACAAAAACGAAAGGTTATAGCCCATGTTTTTTGAAATTTTGAAAAAAAAAGTTAGCCTCGTTTCTCATCATTTTGGACCATGGGCTATAGCCCATATCGTACGGCATTCTATAGCGCGCCGTTTTTCATCATTTTTAAAGATTTGAAAAAAATTACGAAATGACAAAAACGAAAGGTTATAGCCCATGTTTTTTGAAATTTTGAAAAAAAAAGTTAGCCTCGTTTCTCATCATTTTGGACCATGGGCTATAGCCCATATCGTACGGCATTCTATAGCGCGCCGTTTTTCATCATTTTTTAAGATTTGAAAAAAATGACGAAATGACAAAAACGAAAGGTTATAGCCCATGTTTTTTGAAATTTTGAAAAAAAAAGTTAGCCTCGTTTCTCATCATTTTGGACCATGGGCTATAGCCCATATCGTACGGCATACTATAGCGCTCCGTTTTTCATCATTTTTGAAGATTTGAAAAAAATGACGAAATGACAAAAACGTAAGGTTATAGCCCATGTTTTTTGACATTTTGAAAAAAAAAGTTAGCCTCGTTTCTCATCATTTTGGACCATGGGCTATAGCCCATATCGTACGGCATACTATAGCGCGCCGTTTTTCATCATTTTTGAAGATTTGAAAAAAATGACAAAATGACAAAAACGAAAGGTTATAGCCCATGTTTTTTGAAATTTTGAAAAAAAAAGTTAGCCTCGTTTCTCATCATTTTGGACCATGGACTATAGCCCATATCGTACGGCATACTATAGCGCGCCGTTTTTCATCATTTTTGAAGATTTGAAAAAAATGACAAAATGACAAAAACGAAAGGTTATAGCCCATGTTTTTTGAAATTTTGAAAAAAAAAGTTAGCCTCGTTGCTCATCATTTTGGACCATGGGCTATAGCCCATATCGTACGGCATACTATAGCGCGCCGTTTTTCATCATTTTTGAAGATTTGAAAAAAATGACAAAATGACAAAAACGAAAGGTTATAGCCCATGTTTTTTGAAATTTTGAAAAAAAAAGTTAGCCTCGTTTCTCATCATTTTGGACCATGGGCTATAGCCCATATCGTACGGCATTCTATAGCGCGCCGTTTTTCATCATTTTTAAAGATTTGAAAAAAAATACGAAATGACAAAAACGAAAGGTTATAGCCCATGTTTTTTGAAATTTTGAAAAAAAAAGTTAGCCTCGTTTCTCATCATTTTGGACCATGGGCTATAGCCCATATCGTACGGCATACTATAGCGCGCCGTTTTTCATCATTTTTGAAGATTTGAAAAAAATGACGAAATGACAAAAACGAAAGGTTATAGCCCATGTTTTTTGAAATTTTGAAAAAAAAAGTTAGCCTCGTTTCTCATCATTTTGGACCATGGGCTATAGCCCATATCGTACGGCATACTATAGCGCGCCGTTTTTCATCATTTTTGAAGATTTGAAAAAAATGACAAAATGACAAAAACGAAAGGTTATAGCCCATGTTTTTTGAAATTTTGAAAAAAAAAGTTAGCCTCGTTTCTCATCATTTTGGACCATGGGCTATAGCCCATATCGTACGGCATTCTATAGCGCGCCGTTTTTCATAATTTTTAAAGATTTGAAAAAATTACGAAATGACAAAAACGAAAGGTTATAGCCCATGTTTTTTGAAATTTTGAAAAAAAAAGTTAGCCTCGTTTCTCATCATTTTGGACCATGGGCTATAGCCCATATCGTACGGCATTCTATAGCGCGCCGTTTTTCATCATTTTTAAAGATTTGAAAAAAATTACGAAATGACAAAAACGAAAGGTTATAGCCCATGTTTTTTGAAATTTTGAAAAAAAAAGTTAGCCTCGTTTCTCATCATTTTGGACCATGGGCTATAGCCCATATCGTACGGCATTCTATAGCGCGCCGTTTTTCATCATTTTTTAAGATTTGAAAAAAATGACGAAATGACAAAAACGAAAGGTTATAGCCCATGTTTTTTGAAATTTTGAAAAAAAAAGTTAGCCTCGTTTCTCATCATTTTGGACCATGGGCTATAGCCCATATCGTACGGCATACTATAGCGCTCCGTTTTTCATCATTTTTGAAGATTTGAAAAAAATGACGAAATGACAAAAACGTAAGGTTATAGCCCATGTTTTTTGACATTTTGAAAAAAAAAGTTAGCCTCGTTTCTCATCATTTTGGACCATGGGCTATAGCCCATATCGTACGGCATACTATAGCGCGCCGTTTTTCATCATTTTTGAAGATTTGAAAAAAATGACAAAATGACAAAAACGAAAGGTTATAGCCCATGTTTTTTGAAATTTTGAAAAAAAAAGTTAGCCTCGTTTCTCATCATTTTGGACCATGGACTATAGCCCATATCGTACGGCATACTATAGCGCGCCGTTTTTCATCATTTTTGAAGATTTGAAAAAAATGACGAAATGACAAAAACGAAAGGTTATAGCCCATGTTTTTGGAAATTTTGAAAAAAAAAGTTAGCCTCGTTTCTCATCATTTTGGACCATGAGCTATAGCCCATATCGTACGGCATACTATAGCGCGCCGTTTTTCATCATTTTTGAAGATTTGAAAAAAATGACAAAATGACAAAACGAAAGGTTATAGCCCATGTTTTTTGAAATTTTGAAAAAAAAAGTTAGCCTCGTTTCTCATCATTTTGGACCATGGGCTATAGCCCATATCGTACGGCATTCTATAGCGCGCCGTTTTTCATCATTTTTAAAGATTTGAAAAAAATTACGAAATGACAAAAACGAAAGGTTATAGCCCATGTTTTTTTAAATTTTGAAAAAAAAAGTTAGCCTCGTTTCTCATCATTTTGGACCATGGGCTATAGCCCATATCGTACGGCATACTATAGCGCGCCGTTTTTCATCATTTTTGAAGATTTGAAAAAAATGACGAAATGACAAAAACGAAAGGTTATAGCCCATGTTTTTTGAAATTTTGAAAAAAAAAGTTAGCCTCGTTTCTCATCATTTTGGACCATGGGCTATTGCCCATATCGTACGGCATACTATAGCGCGCCGTTTTTCATCATTTTTGAAGATTTGAAAAAAATGACAAAAACGAAAGGTTATAGCCCATGTTTTTTGAAATTTTGAAAAAAAAAGTTAGCCTCGTTTCTCATCATTTTGGACCATGGGCTATAGCCCATATCGTACGGCATACTATAGCGCGCCGTTTTTCATCATTTTTGAAGATTTGAAAAAAATGACGAAATGACAAAAACGAAAGGTTATAGCCCATGTTTTTTTAAATTTTGAAAAAAAAAGTTAGCCTCGTTTCTCATCATTTTGGACCATGGGCTATAGCCCATATCGTACGGCATACTATAGCGCGCCGTTTTTCATCATTTTTGAAGATTTGAAAAAAATGACGAAATGACAAAAACGAAAGGTTATAGCCCATGTTTTTTGAAATTTTGAAAAAAAAAGTTAGCCTCGTTTCTCATCATTTTGGACCATGGGCTATAGCCCATATCGTACGGCATACTATAGCGCGCCGTTTTTCATCATTTTTGAAGATTTGAAAAAAATTACAAAATGACAAAAACGAAAGGTTATAGCCCATGTTTTTTGAAATTTTGAAAAAAAAAGTTAGCCTCGTTTCTCATCATTTTGGACCATGGGCTATAGCCCATATCGTACGGCATTCTATAGCGCGCCGTTTTTCATCATTTTTAAAGATTTGAAAAAAATTACGAAATGACAAAAACGAAAGGTTATAGCCCATGTTTTTTGAAATTTTGAAAAAAAAAGTTAGCCTCGTTTCTCATCATTTTGGACCATGGGCTATAGCCCATATCGTACGGCATACTATAGCGCGCCGTTTTTCATCATTTTTGAAGATTTGAAAAAAATGACAAAATGACAAAAACGAAAGGTTATAGCCCATGTTTTTTGAAATTTTGAAAAAAAAAGTTAGCCTCGTTTCTCATCATTTTGGACCATGGGCTATAGCCCATATCGTACGGCATACTATAGCGCTCCGTTTTTCATCATTTTTGAAGATTTGAAAAAAATGACGAAATGACAAAAACGTAAGGTTATAGCCCATGTTTTTTGACATTTTGAAAAAAAAAGTTAGCCTCGTTTCTCATCATTTTGGACCATGGGCTATAGCCCATATCGTACGGCATACTATAGCGCGCCGTTTTTCATCATTTTTGAAGATTTGAAAAAAATGACAAAATGACAAAAACGAAAGGTTATAGCCCATGTTTTTTGAAATTTTGAAAAAAAAAGTTAGCCTCGTTTCTCATCATGTTGGACCATGGGCTATAGCCCATATCGTACGGCATTCTATAGCGCGCCGTTTTTCGTCATTTTTAAAGATTTGAAAAAAATTACGAAATGACAAAAACGAAAGGTTATAGCCCATGTTTTTTGAAATTTTGAAAAAAAAAGTTAGCCTCGTTTCTCATCATTTTGGACCATGGGCTATAGCCCATATCGTACGGCATACTATAGCGCGCCGTTTTTCGTCATTTTTGAAGATTTGAAAAAAATGACAAAATGACAAAAACGAAAGGTTATAGCCCATGTTTTTTGAAATTTTGAAAAAAAAAGTTAGCCTCGTTGCTCATCATTTTGGACCATGGGCTATAGCCCATATCGTACGGCATACTATAGCGCGCCGTTTTTCATCATTTTTGAAGATTTGAAAAAAATGACAAAATGACAAAAACGAAAGGTTATAGCCCATGTTTTTTGAAATTTTGAAAAAAAAAGTTAGCCTCGTTTCTCATCATTTTGGACCATGGGCTATAGCCCATATCGTACGGCATTCTATAGCGCGCCGTTTTTCATCATTTTTGAAGATTTGAAAAAAATGACAAAATGACAAAACGAAAGGTTATAGCCCATGTTTTTTGAAATTTTGAAAAAAAAAGTTAGCCTCGTTTCTCATCATTTTGGACCATGGGCTATAGCCCATATCGTACGGCATTCTATAGCGCGCCGTTTTTCATCATTTTTAAAGATTTGAAAAAAATTACGAAATGACAAAAACGAAAGGTTATAGCCCATGTTTTTTTAAATTTTGAAAAAAAAAGTTAGCCTCGTTTCTCATCATTTTGGACCATGGGCTATAGCCCATATCGTACGGCATACTATAGCGCGCCGTTTTTCATCATTTTTGAAGATTTGAAAAAAATGACGAAATGACAAAAACGAAAGGTTATAGCCCATGTTTTTTGAAATTTTGAAAAAAAAAGTTAGCCTCGTTTCTCATCATTTTGGACCATGGGCTATTGCCCATATCGTACGGCATACTATAGCGCGCCGTTTTTCATCATTTTTGAAGATTTGAAAAAAATGACAAAAACGAAAGGTTATAGCCCATGTTTTTTGAAATTTTGAAAAAAAAAGTTAGCCTCGTTTCTCATCATTTTGGACCATGGGCTATAGCCCATATCGTACGGCATACTATAGCGCGCCGTTTTTCATCATTTTTGAAGATTTGAAAAAAATGACGAAATGACAAAAACGAAAGGTTATAGCCCATGTTTTTTTAAATTTTGAAAAAAAAAGTTAGCCTCGTTTCTCATCATTTTGGACCATGGGCTATAGCCCATATCGTACGGCATACTATAGCGCGCCGTTTTTCATCATTTTTGAAGATTTGAAAAAAATGACGAAATGACAAAAACGAAAGGTTATAGCCCATGTTTTTTGAAATTTTGAAAAAAAAAGTTAGCCTCGTTTCTCATCATTTTGGACCATGGGCTATAGCCCATATCGTACGGCATACTATAGCGCGCCGTTTTTCATCATTTTTGAAGATTTGAAAAAAATTACAAAATGACAAAAACGAAAGGTTATAGCCCATGTTTTTTGAAATTTTGAAAAAAAAAGTTAGCCTCGTTTCTCATCATTTTGGACCATGGGCTATAGCCCATATCGTACGGCATTCTATAGCGCGCCGTTTTTCATCATTTTTAAAGATTTGAAAAAAATTACGAAATGACAAAAACGAAAGGTTATAGCCCATGTTTTTTGAAATTTTGAAAAAAAAAGTTAGCCTCGTTTCTCATCATTTTGGACCATGGGCTA
Source organism: Protomyctophum bolini (assembly GCF_963924005.1). Taxonomy (NCBI): domain Eukaryota; kingdom Metazoa; phylum Chordata; class Actinopteri; order Myctophiformes; family Myctophidae; genus Protomyctophum; species Protomyctophum bolini. Next base: position 28,456,904 of record NC_137862.1, on the reverse strand, counting down.
TAGCCCATATCGTACGGCATACTATAGCGCGCCGTTTTTCATCATTTTTGAAGATTTGAAAAAAATGACAAAATGACAAAAACGAAAGGTTATAGCCCATGTTTTTTGAAATTTTGAAAAAAAAAGTTAGCCTCGTTTCTCATCATTTTGGACCATGGGCTATAGCCCATATCGTACGGCATACTATAGCGCTCCGTTTTTCATCATTTTTGAAGATTTGAAAAAAATGACGAAATGACAAAAACGTAAGGTTATAGCCCATGTTTTTTGACATTTTGAAAAAAAAAGTTAGCCTCGTTTCTCATCATTTTGGACCATGGGCTATAGCCCATATCGTACGGCATACTATAGCGCGCCGTTTTTCATCATTTTTGAAGATTTGAAAAAAATGACAAAATGACAAAAACGAAAGGTTATAGCCCATGTTTTTTGAAATTTTGAAAAAAAAAGTTAGCCTCGTTTCTCATCATGTTGGACCATGGGCTATAGCCCATATCGTACGGCATTCTATAGCGCGCCGTTTTTCGTCATTTTTAAAGATTTGAAAAAAATTACGAAATGACAAAAACGAAAGGTTATAGCCCATGTTTTTTGAAATTTTGAAAAAAAAAGTTAGCCTCGTTTCTCATCATTTTGGACCATGGGCTATAGCCCATATCGTACGGCATACTATAGCGCGCCGTTTTTCGTCATTTTTGAAGATTTGAAAAAAATGACAAAATGACAAAAACGAAAGGTTATAGCCCATGTTTTTTGAAATTTTGAAAAAAAAAGTTAGCCTCGTTGCTCATCATTTTGGACCATGGGCTATAGCCCATATCGTACGGCATACTATAGCGCGCCGTTTTTCATCATTTTTGAAGATTTGAAAAAAATGACAAAATGACAAAAACGAAAGGTTATAGCCCATGTTTTTTGAAATTTTGAAAAAAAAAGTTAGCCTCGTTTCTCATCATTTTGGACCATGGGCTATAGCCCATATCGTACGGCATTCTATAGCGCGCCGTTTTTCATCATTTTTAAAGATTTGAAAAAAAATACGAAATGACAAAAACGAAAGGTTATAGCCCATGTTTTTTGAAATTTTGAAAAAATAAGTTAGCCTCGTTTCTCATCATTTTGGACCATGGGCTATAGCCCATATCGTACGGCATACTATAGCGCGCCGTTTTTCATCATTTTTGAAGATTTGAAAAAAATGACGAAATGACAAAAACGAAAGGTTATAGCCCATGTTTTTTGAAATTTTGAAAAAAAAAGTTAGCCTCGTTTCTCATCATTTTGGACCATGGGCTATAGCCCATATCGTACGGCATACTATAGCGCGCCGTTTTTCATCATTTTTGAAGATTTGAAAAAAATGACAAAATGACAAAAACGAAAGGTTATAGCCCATGTTTTTTGAAATTTTGAAAAAAAAAGTTAGCCTCGTTTCTCATCATTTTGGACCATGGGCTATAGCCCATATCGTACGGCATTCTATAGCGCGCCGTTTTTCATCATTTTTAAAGATTTGAAAAAAATTACGAAATGACAAAAACGAAAGGTTATAGCCCATGTTTTTTGAAATTTTGAAAAAAAAAGTTAGCCTCGTTTCTCATCATTTTGGACCATGGGCTATAGCCCATATCGTACGGCATTCTATAGCGCGCCGTTTTTCATCATTTTTTAAGATTTGAAAAAAATGACGAAATGACAAAAACGAAAGGTTATAGCCCATGTTTTTTGAAATTTTGAAAAAAAAAGTTAGCCTCGTTTCTCATCATTTTGGACCATGGGCTATAGCCCATATCGTACGGCATACTATAGCGCTCCGTTTTTCATCATTTTTGAAGATTTGAAAAAAATGACGAAATGACAAAAACGTAAGGTTATAGCCCATGTTTTTTGACATTTTGAAAAAAAAAGTTAGCCTCGTTTCTCATCATTTTGGACCATGGGCTATAGCCCATATCGTACGGCATACTATAGCGCGCCGTTTTTCATCATTTTTGAAGATTTGAAAAAAATGACAAAATGACAAAAACGAAAGGTTATAGCCCATGTTTTTTGAAATTTTGAAAAAAAAAGTTAGCCTCGTTTCTCATCATTTTGGACCATGGACTATAGCCCATATCGTACGGCATACTATAGCGCGCCGTTTTTCATCATTTTTGAAGATTTGAAAAAAATGACAAAATGACAAAAACGAAAGGTTATAGCCCATGTTTTTTGAAATTTTGAAAAAAAAAGTTAGCCTCGTTGCTCATCATTTTGGACCATGGGCTATAGCCCATATCGTACGGCATACTATAGCGCGCCGTTTTTCATCATTTTTGAAGATTTGAAAAAAATGACAAAGTGACAAAAACGAAAGGTTATAGCCCATGTTTTTTGAAATTTTGAAAAAAAAAGTTAGCCTCGTTTCTCATCATTTTGGACCATGGGCTATAGCCCATATCGTACGGCATTCTATAGCGCGCCGTTTTTCATCATTTTTAAAGATTTGAAAAAAAATACGAAATGACAAAAACGAAAGGTTATAGCCCATGTTTTTTGAAATTTTGAAAAAAAAAGTTAGCCTCGTTTCTCATCATTTTGGACCATGGGCTATAGCCCATATCGTACGGCATACTATAGCGCGCCGTTTTTCATCATTTTTGAAGATTTGAAAAAAATGACGAAATGACAAAAACGAAAGGTTATAGCCCATGTTTTTTGAAATTTTGAAAAAAAAAGTTAGCCTCGTTTCTCATCATTTTGGACCATGGGCTATAGCCCATATCGTACGGCATTCTATAGCGCGCCGTTTTTCATAATTTTTAAAGATTTGAAAAAATTACGAAATGACAAAAACGAAAGGTTATAGCCCATGTTTTTTGAAATTTTGAAAAAAAAAGTTAGCCTCGTTTCTCATCATTTTGGACCATGGGCTATAGCCCATATCGTACGGCATTCTATAGCGCGCCGTTTTTCATCATTTTTAAAGATTTGAAAAAAATTACGAAATGACAAAAACGAAAGGTTATAGCCCATGTTTTTTGAAATTTTGAAAAAAAAAGTTAGCCTCGTTTCTCATCATTTTGGACCATGGGCTATAGCCCATATCGTACGGCATTCTATAGCGCGCCGTTTTTCATCATTTTTTAAGATTTGAAAAAAATGACGAAATGACAAAAACGAAAGGTTATAGCCCATGTTTTTTGAAATTTTGAAAAAAAAAGTTAGCCTCGTTTCTCATCATTTTGGACCATGGGCTATAGCCCATATCGTACGGCATACTATAGCGCTCCGTTTTTCATCATTTTTGAAGATTTGAAAAAAATGACGAAATGACAAAAACGTAAGGTTATAGCCCATGTTTTTTGACATTTTGAAAAAAAAAGTTAGCCTCGTTTCTCATCATTTTGGACCATGGGCTATAGCCCATATCGTACGGCATACTATAGCGCGCCGTTTTTCATCATTTTTGAAGATTTGAAAAAAATGACAAAATGACAAAAACGAAAGGTTATAGCCCATGTTTTTTGAAATTTTGAAAAAAAAAGTTAGCCTCGTTTCTCATCATTTTGGACCATGGACTATAGCCCATATCGTACGGCATACTATAGCGCGCCGTTTTTCATCATTTTTGAAGATTTGAAAAAAATGACGAAATGACAAAAACGAAAGGTTATAGCCCATGTTTTTGGAAATTTTGAAAAAAAAAGTTAGCCTCGTTTCTCATCATTTTGGACCATGAGCTATAGCCCATATCGTACGGCATACTATAGCGCGCCGTTTTTCATCATTTTTGAAGATTTGAAAAAAATGACAAAATGACAAAACGAAAGGTTATAGCCCATGTTTTTTGAAATTTTGAAAAAAAAAGTTAGCCTCGTTTCTCATCATTTTGGACCATGGGCTATAGCCCATATCGTACGGCATTCTATAGCGCGCCGTTTTTCATCATTTTTAAAGATTTGAAAAAAATTACGAAATGACAAAAACGAAAGGTTATAGCCCATGTTTTTTTAAATTTTGAAAAAAAAAGTTAGCCTCGTTTCTCATCATTTTGGACCATGGGCTATAGCCCATATCGTACGGCATACTATAGCGCGCCGTTTTTCATCATTTTTGAAGATTTGAAAAAAATGACGAAATGACAAAAACGAAAGGTTATAGCCCATGTTTTTTGAAATTTTGAAAAAAAAAGTTAGCCTCGTTTCTCATCATTTTGGACCATGGGCTATTGCCCATATCGTACGGCATACTATAGCGCGCCGTTTTTCATCATTTTTGAAGATTTGAAAAAAATGACAAAAACGAAAGGTTATAGCCCATGTTTTTTGAAATTTTGAAAAAAAAAGTTAGCCTCGTTTCTCATCATTTTGGACCATGGGCTATAGCCCATATCGTACGGCATACTATAGCGCGCCGTTTTTCATCATTTTTGAAGATTTAAAAAAAATGACGAAATGACAAAAACGAAAGGTTATAGCCCATGTTTTTTTAAATTTTGAAAAAAAAAGTTAGCCTCGTTTCTCATCATTTTGGACCATGGGCTATAGCCCATATCGTACGGCATACTATAGCGCGCCGTTTTTCATCATTTTTGAAGATTTGAAAAAAATGACGAAATGACAAAAACGAAAGGTTATAGCCCATGTTTTTTGAAATTTTGAAAAAAAAAGTTAGCCTCGTTTCTCATCATTTTGGACCATGGGCTATAGCCCATATCGTACGGCATACTATAGCGCGCCGTTTTTCATCATTTTTGAAGATTTGAAAAAAATTACAAAATGACAAAAACGAAAGGTTATAGCCCATGTTTTTTGAAATTTTGGAAAAAAAAGTTAGCCTCGTTTCTCATCATTTTGGACCATGGGCTATAGCCCATATCGTACGGCATTCTATAGCGCGCCGTTTTTCATCATTTTTAAAGATTTGAAAAAAATTACGAAATGACAAAAACGAAAGGTTATAGCCCATGTTTTTTGAAATTTTGAAAAAAAAAGTTAGCCTCGTTTCTCATCATTTTGGACCATGGGCTATAGCCCATATCGTACGGCATACTATAGCGCGCCGTTTTTCATCATTTTTGAAGATTTGAAAAAAATGACAAAATGACAAAAACGAAAGGTTATAGCCCATGTTTTTTGAAATTTTGAAAAAAAAAGTTAGCCTCGTTTCTCATCATTTTGGACCATGGGCTATAGCCCATATCGTACGGCATACTATAGCGCGCCGTTTTTCATCATTTTTGAAGATTTGAAAAAAATGACAAAATGACAAAACGAAAGGTTATAGCCCATGTTTTTTGAAATTTTGAAAAAAAAAGTTAGCCTCGTTTCTCATCATTTTGGACCATGGGCTATAGCCCATATCGTACGGCATTCTATAGCGTGCCGTTTTTCATCATTTTTAAAGATTTGAAAAAAATTACGAAATGACAAAAACGAAAGGTTATAGCCCATGTTTTTTGAAATTTTGAAAAAAAAGTTAGCCTCGTTTCTCATCATTTTGGACCATGGGCTATAGCCCATATCGTACGGCATACTATAGCGCGCCGTTTTTCATCATTTTTGAAGATTTGAAAAAAATGACGAAATGACAAAAACGAAAGGTTATATCCCATGTTTTTTGAAATTTTGAAAAAAAAAGTTAGCCTCGTTTCTCATCATTTTGGACCATGGGCTATTGCCCATATCGTACGGCATACTATAGCGCGCCGTTTTTCATCATTTTTGAAGATTTGAAAAAAATGACAAAATGACAAAAACGAAAGGTTATAGCCCATGTTTTTTGAAATTTTGAAAAAAAAAGTTAGCCTCGTTTCTCATCATTTTGGACCATGGGCTATAGCCCATATCGTACGGCATACTATAGCGCGCCGTTTTTCATCATTTTTGAAGATTTGAAAAAAATGACGAAATGACAAAAACGAAAGGTTATAGCCCATGTTTTTTGAAATTTTTAAAAAAAAAGTTAGCCTCGTTTCTCATCATTTTGGACCATGGGCTATAGCCCATATCGTACGGCATACTATAGCGCGCCGTTTTTCATCATTTTTGAAGATTTGAAAAAAATGACGAAATGACAAAAACGAAAGGTTATAGCCCATGTTTTTTGAAATTTTGAAAAAAAAAGTTAGCCTCGTTTCTCATCATTTTGGACCATGGGCTATAGCCCATATCGTACGGCATTCTATAGCGCGCCGTTTTTCGTCATTTTTAAAGATTTGAAAAAAATTACGAAATGACAAAAACGAAAGGTTATAGCCCATGTTTTTTGAAATTTTGAAAAAAAAAGTTAGCCTCGTTTCTCATCATTTTGGACCATGGGCTATAGCCCATATCGTACGGCATACTATAGCGCGCCGTTTTTCGTCATTTTTGAAGATTTGAAAAAAATGACAAAATGACAAAAACGAAAGGTTATAGCCCATGTTTTTTGAAATTTTGAAAAAAAAAGTTAGCCTCGTTGCTCATCATTTTGGACCATGGGCTATAGCCCATATCGTACGGCATACTATAGCGCGCCGTTTTTCATCATTTTTGAAGATTTGAAAAAAATGACAAAATGACAAAAACGAAAGGTTATAGCCCATGTTTTTTGAAATTTTGAAAAAAAAAGTTAGCCTCGTTTCTCATCATTTTGGACCATGGGCTATAGCCCATATCGTACGGCATTCTATAGCGCGCCGTTTTTCATCATTTTTAAAGATTTGAAAAAAATTACGAAATGACAAAAACGAAAGGTTATAGCCCATGTTTTATGAAATTTTGAAAAAAAAAGTTAGCCTCGTTTCTCATCATTTTGGACCATGGGCTATAGCCCATATCGTACGGCATACTATAGCGCGCCGTTTTTCATCATTTTTGAAGATTTGAAAAAAATGACGAAATGACAAAAACGAAAGGTTATAGCCCATGTTTTTTGAAATTTTGAAAAAAAAAGTTAGCCTCGTTTCTCATCATTTTGGACCATGGGCTATAGCCCATATCGTACGGCATACTATAGCGCTCCGTTTTTCATCATTTTTGAAGATTTGAAAAAAATGACAAAATGACAAAAACGAAAGGTTATAGCCCATGTTTTTTGAAATTTTGAAAAAAAAAGTTAGCCTCGTTTCTCATCATTTTGGACCATGGGCTATAGCCCATATCGTACGGCATTCTATAGCGCGCCGTTTTTCATCATTTTTAAAGATTTGAAAAAATTACGAAATGACAAAAACGAAAGGTTATAGCCCATGTTTTTTGAAAATTTGAAAAAAAAAGTTAGCCTCGTTTCTCATCATTTTGGACCATGGGCTATAGCCCATATCGTACGGCATACTATAGCGCGCCGTTTTTCATCATTTTTGAAGATTTGAAAAAAATGACGAAATGACAAAAACGAAAGGTTATAGCCCATGTTTTTTTAAATTTTGAAAAATAAAGTTAGCCTCGTTTCTCATCATTTTGGACCATGGGCTATAGCCCATATCGTACGGCATACTATAGCGCGCCGTTTTTCATCATTTTTGAAGATTTGAAAAAAATGACAAAATGACAAAAACGAAAGGTTATAGCCCATGTTTTTTGAAATTTTGAAAAAAAAAGTTAGCCTCGTTTCTCATCATTTTGGACCATGGGCTATAGCCCATATCGTACGGCATTCTATAGCGCGCCGTTTTTCATCATTTTTAAAGATTTGAAAAAAATTACGAAATGACAAAAACGAAAGGTTATAGCTCATGTTTTTTGAAATTTTGAAAAAAAAAGTTAGCCTCGTTTCTCATCATTTTGGACCATGGGCTATAGCCCATATCGTACGGCATTCTATAGCGCGCCGTTTTCATCATTTTTAAAGATTTGAAAAAAATGACGAAATGACAAAAACGAAAGGTTATAGCCCATGTTTTTTGAAATTTTGAAAAAAAAAGTTAGCCTCGTTTCTCATCATTTTGGACCATGGGCTATAGCCCATATCGTACGGCATACTATAGCGCGCCGTTTTTCATCATTTTTGAAGATTTGAAAAAAATGACAAAATGACAAAACGAAAGGTTATAGCCCATGTTTTTTGAAATTTTGAAAAAAAAAGTTAGCCTCGTTTCTCATCATTTTGGACCATGGGCTATAGCCCATATCGTACGGCATACTATAGCGCGCCGTTTTTCATCATTTTGTAAGATTTGAAAAAAATTACGAAATGACAAAAACGAAAGGTTATAGCCCATGTTTTTTGAAATTTTGAAAAAAAAAGTTAGCCTCGTTTCTCATCATTTTGGACCATGGGCTATAGCCCATATCGTACGGCATACTATAGCGCGCCGTTTTTCATCATTTTTGAAGATTTGAAAAAAATGACGAAATGACAAAAACGAAAGGTTATAGCCCATGTTTTTTGAAATTTTGAAAAAAAAAGTTAGCCTCGTTTCTCATCATTTTGGACCATGGGCTATAGCCCATATCGTACGGCATACTATAGCGCGCCGTCTTTCATCATTTTTGAAGATTTGAAAAAAATGACGAAATGACAAAAACGAAAGGTTATAGCCCATGTTTTTTGAAATTTTGAAAAAAAAAGTTAGCCTCGTTTCTCATCATTTTGGACCATGGGCTATAGCCCATATCGTACGGCATACTATAGCGCGCCGTTTTTCATCATTTTTGAAGATTTGAAAAAAATGACAAAATGACAAAAACGAAAGGTTATAGCCCATGTTTTTTGAAATTTTGAAAAAAAAAGTTAGCCTCGTTTCTCATCATTTTGGACCATGGGCTATAGCCCATATCGTACGGCATACTATAGCGCGCCGTTTTTCATCATTTTTGAAGATTTGAAAAAAATGACAAAATGACAAAAACGAAAGGTTATAGCCCATGTTTTTTGAAATTTTGAAAAAAAAAGTTAGCCTCGTTTCTCATCATTTTGGACCATGGGCTATAGCCCATATCGTACGGCATTCTATAGCGCGCCGTTTTTCGTCATTTTTAAAGATTTGAAAAAAATTACGAAATGACAAAAACGAAAGGTTATAGCCCATGTTTTTTGAAATTTTGAAAAAAAAAGTTAGCCTCGTTTCTCATCATTTTGGACCATGGGCTATAGCCCATATCGTACGGCATACTATAGCGCGCAGTTTTTCATCATTTTTGAAGATTTGAAAAAAATGACGAAATGACAAAAACGAAAGGTTATAGCCCATGTTTTTTGAAATTTTGAAAAAAAAAAGTTAGCCTCGTTTCTCATCATTTTGGACCATGGGCTATAGCCCATATCGTACGGCATACTATAGCGCGCCGTTTTTCATCATTTTTGAAGATTTGAAAAAAATTACGAAATGACAAAAACGAAAGGTTATAGCCCATGTTTTTTGAAATTTTGAAAAAAAAAGTTAGCCTCGTTTCTCATCATTTTGGACCATGGGCTATAGCCCATATCGTACGGCATTCTATAGCGCGCCGTTTTTCATAATTTTTAAAGATTTGAAAAAATTACGAAATGACAAAAACGAAAGGTTATAGCCCATGTTTTTTGAAATTTTTAAAAAAAAAGTTAGCCTCGTTTCTCATCATTTTGGACCATGGGCTATAGCCCATATCGTACGGCATTCTATAGCGCGCCGTTTTTCATCATTTTTAAAGATTTGAAAAAAATTACGAAATGACAAAAACGAAAGGTTATAGCCCATGTTTTTTGAAATTTTGAAAAAAAAAGTTAGTCACGTTTCTCATCATTTTGGACCATGGGCTATAGCCCATATCGTACGGCATACTATAGCGCGCCGTTTTTCATCATTTTTGAAGATTTGAAAAAAATGACAAAATGACAAAACGAAAGGTTATAGCCCATGTTTTTTGAAATTTTGAAAAAAAAAGTTAGCCTCGTTTCTCATCATTTTGGACCATGGGCTATAGCCCATATCGTACGGCATACTATAGCGCTCCGTTTTTCATCATTTTTGAAGATTTGAAAAAAATGACGAAATGACAAAAACAAAAGGTTATAGCCCATGTTTTTTGAAATTTTGAAAAAAAAAGTTAGCCTCGTTTCTCATCATTTTGGACCATGGGCTATAGCCCATATCGTACGGCATACTATAGCGCACCGTTTTTCATCATTTTTGAAGATTTGAAAAAAATGACAAAATGACAAAAACGAAAGGTTATAGCCCATGTTTTTTGAAATTTTGAAAAAAAAAGTTAGCCTCGTTTCTCATCATTTTGGACCATGGGCTATAGCCCATATCGTACGGCATACTATAGCGCGCCGTTTTTCATCATTTTTTAAGATTTGAAAAAAATTACGAAATGACAAAAACGAAAGGTTATAGCCCATGTTTTTTGAAATTTTGAAAAAAAAAGTTAGCCTCGTTTCTCATCATTTTGGACCATGGGCTATAGCCCATATCGTACGGCATACTATAGCGTGCCGTTTTTCATCATTTTTGAAGATTTGAAAAAAATGACGAAATGACAAAAACGAAAGGTTATAGCCCATGTTTTTTGAAATTTTGAAAAAAAAAGTTAGCCTCGTTTCTCATCATTTTGGACCATGGGCTATAGCCCATATCGTACGGCATACTATAGCGCGCCGTCTTTCATCATTTTTGAAGATTTGAAAAAAATGACGAAATGACAAAAACGAAAGGTTATAGCCCATGTTTTTTTAAATTTTGAAAAAAAAAGTTAGCCTCGTTTCTCATCATTTTGGACCATGGGCTATAGCCCATATCGTACGGCATACTATAGCGCGCCGTTTTTCATCATTTTTGAAGATTTGAAAAAAATGACGAAATGACAAAAACGAAAGGTTATAGCCCATGTTTTTTGAAATTTTGAAAAAAAAAGTTAGCCTCGTTTCTCATCATTTTGGACCATGGGCTATAGCCCATATCGTACGGCATACTATAGCGCGCCGTTTTTCATCATTTTTGAAGATTTGAAAAAAATGACAAAATGACAAAAACGAAAGGTTATAGCCCATGTTTTTTGAAATTTTGAAAAAAAAAGTTAGCCTCGTTTCTCATCATTTTGGACCATGGGCTATAGCCCATATCGTACGGCATTCTATAGCGCGCCGTTTTTCGTCATTTTTAAAGATTTGAAAAAAATTACGAAATGACAAAAACGAAAGGTTATAGTCCATGTTTTTTGAAATTTTGAAAAAAAAAGGTAGCCTCGTTTCTCATCATTTTGGACCATGGGCTATAGCCCATATCGTACGGCATACTATAGCGCGCAGTTTTTCATCATTTTTGAAGATTTGAAAAAAATGACGAAATGACAAAAACGAAAGGTTATAGCCCATGTTTTTTGAAATTTTGAAAAAAAAAGTTAGCCTCGTTTCTCATCATTTTGGACCATGGGCTATAGCCCATATCGTACGGCATACTATAGCGCGCCGTTTTTCATCATTTTTTAAGATTTGAAAAAAATTACGAAATGACAAAAACGAAAGGTTATAGCCCATGTTTTTTGAAATTTTGAAAAAAAAAGTTAGCCTCGTTTCTCATCATTTTGGACCATGGGCTATAGCCCATATCGTACGGCATACTATAGCGTGCCGTTTTTCATCATTTTTGAAGATTTGAAAAAAATGACGAAATGACAAAAACGAAAGGTTATAGCCCATGTTTTTTGAAATTTTGAAAAAAAAAGTTAGCCTCGTTTCTCATCATTTTGGACCATGGGCTATAGCCCATATCGTACGGCATACTATAGCGCGCCGTCTTTCATCATTTTTGAAGATTTGAAAAAAATGACGAAATGACAAAAACGAAAGGTTATAGCCCATGTTTTTTTAAATTTTGAAAAAAAAAGTTAGCCTCGTTTCTCATCATTTTGGACCATGGGCTATAGCCCATATCGTACGGCATACTATAGCGCGCCGTTTTTCATCATTTTTGAAGATTTGAAAAAAATGACGAAATGACAAAAACGAAAGGTTATAGCCCATGTTTTTTGAAATTTTGAAAAAAAAAGTTAGCCTCGTTTCTCATCATTTTGGACCATGGGCTATAGCCCATATCGTACGGCATTCTATAGCGCGCCGTTTTTCGTCATTTTTAAAGATTTGAAAAAAATTACGAAATGACAAAAACGAAAGGTTATAGTCCATGTTTTTTGAAATTTTGAAAAAAAAAGGTAGCCTCGTTTCTCATCATTTTGGACCATGGGCTATAGCCCATATCGTACGGCATACTATAGCGCGCAGTTTTTCATCATTTTTGAAGATTTGAAAAAAATGACGAAATGACAAAAACGAAAGGTTATAGCCCATGTTTTTTGAAATTTTGAAAAAAAAAGTTAGCCTCGTTTCTCATCATTTTGGACCATGGGCTATAGCCCATATCGTACGGCATTCTATAGCGCGCCGTTTTTCATCATTTTTAAAGATTTGAAAAAATTACGAAATGACAAAAACGAAAGGTTATAGCCCATGTTTTTTGAAATTTTGAAAAAAAAGTTAGCCTCGTTTCTCATCATTTTGGACCATGGGCTATAGCCCATATCGTACGGCATACTATAGCGCGCCGTTTTTCATCATTTTTGAAGATTTGAAAAAAATGACGAAATGACAAAAACGAAAGGTTATAGCCCATGTTTTTTGAAATTTTGAAAAAAAAAGTTAGCCTCGTTTCTCATCATTTTGGACCATGGGCTATAGCCCATATCGTACGGCATACTATAGCGCGCCGTTTTTCATCATTTTTAAAGATTTGAAAAAAATTACGAAATGACAAAAACGATGGGTTATAGCCCATGTTTTTTGAAATTTTGAAAAAAAAAGTTAGCCTCGTTTCTCATCATTTTGGACCATGGGCTATAGCCCATATCGTACGGCATTCTATAGCGCGCCGTTTTTCATCATTTTTAAAGATTTGAAAAAATTACGAAATGACAAAAACGATGGGTTATAGCCCATGTTTTTTGAAATTTTGAAAAAAAAAGTTAGCCTCGTTTCTCATCATTTTGGACCATGGGCTATAGCCCATATCGTACGGCATACTATAGCGCGCCGTTTTTCGTCATTTTTGAAGATTTGAAAAAAATGACAAAATGACAAAAACGAAAGGTTATAGCCCATGTTTTTTGAAATTTTGAAAAAAAAAATTAGCCTCGTTTCTCATCATTTTGGACCATGGGCTATAGCCCATATCGTACGGCATACTATAGCGCGCCGTTTTTCATCATTTTTGAAGATTTGAAAAAAATGACGAAATGACAAAAACGAAAGGTTATAGCCCATGTTTTTTGAAATTTTGAAAAAAAAAGTTAGCCTCGTTTCTCATCATTTTGGACCATGGGCTATAGCCCATATCGTACGGCATACTATAGCGCGCCGTTTTTCATCATTTTTGAAGATTTGAAAAAAATGACGAAATGACAAAAACGAAAGGTTATAGCCCATGTTTTTTGAAATTTTGAAAAAAAAAGTTAGCCTCGTTTCTCATCATTTTGGACCATGGGCTATAGCCCATATCGTACGGCATACTATAGCGCGCCGTTTTTCATCATTTTTGAAGATTTGAAAAAAATGACGAAATGACAAAAACGAAAGGTTATAGCCCATGTTTTTTGAAATTTTGAAAAAAAAAGTTAGCCTCGTTTCTCATCATTTTGGACCATGGGCTATAGCCCATATCGTACGGCATACTATAGCGCGCCGTTTTTCATCATTTTTGAAGATTTGAAAAAAATGACAAAATGACAAAACGAAAGGTTATAGCCCATGTTTTTGAAATTTTGGAAAAAAAAGTTAGCCTCGTTTCTCATCATTTTGGACCATGAGCTATAGCCCATATCGTACGGCATACTATAGCGCGCCGTTTTTCATCATTTTTGAAGATTTGAAAAAAATTACGAAATGACAAAAACGAAAGGTTATAGCCCATGTTTTTTGAAATTTTGAAAAAAAAAGTTAGCCTCGTTTCTCATCATTTTGGACCATGGGCTATAGCCCATATCGTACGGCATTCTATAGCGCGCCGTTTTTCATCATTTTTAAAGATTTGAAAAAATTACGAAATGACAAAAACGAAAGGTTATAGCCCATGTTTTTTGAAATTTTGAAAAAAAAAGTTAGCCTCGTTTCTCATCATTTTGGACCATGGGCTATAGCCCATATCGTACGGCATTCTATAGCGCACCGTTTTTCATCATTTTTAAAGATTTGAAAAAAATGACGAAATGACAAAAACGAAAGGTTATAGCCCATGTTTTTTGAAATTTTGAAAAAAAAAGTTAGCCTCGTTTCTCATCATTTTGGACCATGGGCTATAGCCCATATCGTACGGCATACTATAGCGCGCCGTTTTTAATCATTTTTGAAGATTTGAAAAAAATGACAAAATGACAAAACGAAAGGTTATAGCCCATGTTTTTTGAAATTTTGAAAAAAAAAGTTAGCCTCGTTTCTCATCATTTTGGACCATGGGCTATAGCCCATATCGTACGGCATACTATAGCGCTCCGTTTTTCATCATTTTTGAAGATTTGAAAAAAATGACGAAATGACAAAAACGAAAGGTTATAGCCCATGTTTTTTGAAATTTTGAAAAAAAAAGTTAGCCTCGTTTCTCATCATTTTGGACCATGGGCTATAGCCCATATCGTACGGCATACTATAGCGCGCCGTTTTTCATCATTTTTGAAGATTTAAAAAAAATGACAAAATGACAAAAACGAAAGGTTATAGCCCATGTTTTTTGAAATTTTGAAAAAAAAAGTTAGCCTCGTTTCTCATCATTTTGGACCATGGGCTATAGCCCATATCGTACGGCATACTATAGCGCGCCGTTTTTCATCATTTTTTAAGATTTGAAAAAAATTACGAAATGACAAAAACGAAAGGTTATAGCCCATGTTTTTTGAAATTTTGAAAAAAAAAGTTAGCCTCGTTTCTCATCATTTTGGACCATGGGCTATAGCCCATATCGTACGGCATACTATAGCGCGCCGTTTTTCATCATTTTTGAAGATTTGAAAAAAATGACGAAATGACAAAAACGAAAGGTTATAGCCCATGTTTTTTGAAATTTTGAAAAAAAAAGTTAGCCTCGTTTCTCATCATTTTGGACCATGGGCTATAGCCCATATCGTACGGCATACTATAGCGCGCCGTCTTTCATCATTTTTGAAGATTTGAAAAAAATGACGAAATGACAAAAACGAAAGGTTATAGCCCATGTTTTTTGAAATTTTGAAAAAAAAAGTTAGCCTCGTTTCTCATCATTTTGGACCATGGGCTATAGCCCATATCGTACGGCATACTATAGCGCGCCGTTTTTCATCATTTTTGAAGATTTGAAAAAAATGACGAAATGACAAAAACGAAAGGTTATAGCCCATGTTTTTTGAAATTTTGAAAAAAAAGGTTAGCCTCGTTTCTCATCATTTTGGACCATGGGCTATAGCCCATATCGTACGGCATTCTATAGCGCGCCGTTTTTCATCATTTTTAAAGATTTGAAAAAATTACGAAATGACAAAAACGAAAGGTTATAGCCCATGTTTTTTGAAATTTTGAAAAAAAAAGTTAGCCTCGTTTCTCATCATTTTGGACCTTGGGCTATAGCCCATATCGTACGGCATACTATAGCGCGCCGTTTTTCATCATTTTTGAAGATTTGAAAAAAATGACGAAATGACAAAAACGAAAGGTTATAGCCCATGTTTTTTGAAATTTTGAAAAAAAAAAGGTTAGCCTCGTTTCTCATCATTTTGGACCATGGGCTATAGCCCATATCGTACGGCATACTATAGCGCGCCGTTTTTCATCATTTTTGAAGATTTGAAAAAAATGACGAAATGACAAAAACGAAAGGTTATAGCCCATGTTTTTTGAAATTTTGAAAAAAAAAGTTAGCCTCGTTTCTCATCATTTTGGACCATGGGCTATAGCCCATATCGTACGGCATACTATAGCGCGCCGTTTTTCATCATTTTTAAAGATTTGAAAAAAATTACGAAATGACAAAAACGATGGGTTATAATGTTTTTTGAAATTTTGAAAAAAAAAGTTAGCCTCGTTTCTCATCATTTTGGACCATGGGCTATAGCCCATATCGTACGGCATACTATAGCGCGCCGTTTTTCATCATTTTTAAAGATTTGAAAAAATTACGAAATGACAAAAACGATGGGTTATAGCCCATGTTTTTTGAAATTTTGAAAAAAAAAGTTAGCCTCGTTTCTCATCATTTTGGACCATGGGCTATAGCCCATATCGTACGGCATACTATAGCGCGCCGTTTTTCGTCATTTTTGAAGATTTGAAAAAAATGACAAAATGACAAAAACGAAAGGTTATAGCCCATGTTTTTTTAAATTTTGAAAAAAAAAGTTAGCCTCGTTTCTCATCATTTTGGACCATGGGCTATAGCCCATATCGTACGGCATACTATAGCGCGCCGTTTTTCATCATTTTTGAAGATTTGAAAAAAAATGACGAAATGACAAAAACGATGGGTTATAGCCCATGTTTTTTGAAATTTTGAAAAAAAAAGTTAGCCTCGTTTCTCATCATTTTGGACCATGGGCTATAGCCCATATCGTACGACATACTATAGCGCGCCGTTTTTCATCATTTTTGAAGATTTGAAAAAAATGACAAAATGACAAAAACGAAAGGTTATAGCCCATGTTTTTTGAAATTTTGGAAAAAAAAGTTAGCCTCGTTTCTCATAATTTTGGACCATGGGCTATAGCCCATATCGTACGGCATACTATAGCGCGCCGTTTTTCATCATTTTTGAAGATTTGAAAAAAATGACGAAATGACAAAAACGAAAGGTTATAGCCCATGTTTTTTTAAATTTAAAAAAAAAAAGTTAGCCTCGTTTCTCATCATTTTGGACCATGGGCTATAGCCCATATCGTACGGCATACTATAGCGCGCCGTTTTTCATCATTTTTGAAGATTTGAAAAAAAAGACGAAATGACAAAAACGAAAGGTTATAGCCCATGTTTTTTCAAATTTTGAAAAAAAAAGTTAGCCTCGTTTCTCATCATTTTGGACCATGGGCTATAGCCCATATCGTACGGCATACTATAGCGCGCCGTTTTTCATCATTTTTGAAGATTTGAAAAAAATGACGAAATGACAAAAACGAAAGGTTATAGCCCATGTTTTTTGAAATTTTGAAAAAAAAAGTTAGCCTCGTTTCTCATCATTTTGGACCATGGGCTAGAGCCCATATCGTACGGCAAACTATAGCGCGCCGTTTTTCATCATTTTTGAAGATTTGAAAAAAATGACAAAATGACAAAAACGAAAGGTTATAGCCCATGTTTTTTGAAATTTTGAAAAAAAAAGTTAGCCTCGTTTCTCATCATTTTGGACCATGGGCTATAGCCCATATCGTACGGCATACTATAGCGCGCCGTTTTTCATCATTTTTGAAGATTTGAAAAAAATGACGAAATGACAAAAACGAAAGGTTATAGCCCATGTTTTTTGAAATTTTGAAAAAAAAAGTTAGCCTCGTTTCTCATCATTTTGGACCATGGGCTATAGCCCATATCGTACGGCATACTATAGCGCGCCGTTTTTCATCATTTTTGAAGATTTGAAAAAAATGACGAAATGACAAAAACGAAAGGTTATAGCCCATGTTTTTTGAAATTTTGAAAAAAAAAGTTAGCCTCGTTTCTCATCATTTTGGACCATGGGCTATAGCCCATATCGTACGGCATACTATAGCGCGCCGTTTTTCATCATTTTTGAAGATTTAAAAAAAATGACAAAGTGACAAAAACGAAAGGTTATAGCCCATGTTTTTTAAAATTTTGAAAAAAAAAGTTAGCCTCGTTTCTCATCATTTTGGACCATGGGCTATAGCCCATATCGTACGGCATTCTATAGCACGCCGTTTTTCGTCATTTTTAAAGATTTGAAAAAATTACGAAATGACAAAAACGAAAGGTTATAGCCCATGTTTTTTTAAATTTAAAAAAAAAAAGTTAGCCCCTTTCTCATCATTTTGGACCATGGGCTATAGCCCATATCGTACGGCATACTATAGCGCGCCGTTTTTCATCATTTTTGAAGATTTGAAAAAAAAGACGAAATGACAAAAACGAAAGGTTATAGCCCATGTTTTTTCAAATTTTGAAAAAAAAAGTTAGCCTCGTTTCTCATCATTTTGGACCATGGGCTATAGCCCATATCGTACGGCATACTATAGCGCGCCGTTTTTCATCATTTTTGAAGATTTGAAAAAAATGACGAAATGACAAAAACGAAAGGTTATAGCCCATGTTTTTTGAAATTTTGAAAAAAAAAGTTAGCCTCGTTTCTCATCATTTTGGACCATGGGCTAGAGCCCATATCGTACGGCAAACTATAGCGCGCCGTTTTTCATCATTTTTGAAGATTTGAAAAAAATGACAAAATGACAAAAACGAAAGGTTATAGCCCATGTTTTTTGAAATTTTGAAAAAAAAAGTTAGCCTCGTTTCTCATCATTTTGGACCATGGGCTATAGCCCATATCGTACGGCATTCTATAGCGCGCCGTTTTCATCATTTTTAAAGATTTGAAAAAAATTACGAAATGACAAAAACGAAAGGTTATAGCCCATGTTTTTTGAAATTTTGAAAAAAAAAGTTAGCCTCGTTTCTCATCATTTTGGACCATGGGCTATAGCCCATATCGTACGGCATACTATAGCGCGCCGTTTTTCATAATTTTTGAAGATTTGAAAAAAATGACGAAATGACAAAAACGAAAGGTTATAGCCCATGTTTTTTGAAATTTTGAAAAAAAAAGTTAGCCTCGTTTCTCATCATTTTGGACCATGGGCTATAGCCCATATCGTACGGCATACTATAGCGCGCCGTTTTTCATCATTTTTGAAGATTTGAAAAAAATGACAATATGACAAAAACGAAAGGTTATAGCCCATGTTTTTAGAAATTTTGAAAAAAAAAGTTAGCCTCGTTTCTCATCATTTTGGACCATGGGCTATAGCCCATATCGTACGGCATACTATAGCGCGCCGTTTTTCATCATTTTTGAAGATTTGAAAAAAATGACGAAATGACAAAAACGAAAGGTTATAGCCCATGTTTTTTGAAATTTTGAAAAAAAAAGTTAGCCTCGTTTCTCATCATTTTGGACCATGGGCTATAGCCCATATCGTACGGCATACTATAGCGCACCGTTTTTCATCATTTTTGAAGATTTGAAAAAAATGACAAAATGACAAAAACGAAAGGTTATAGCCCATGTTTTTTGAAATTTTGAAAAAAAAAGTTAGCCTCGTTTCTCATCATTTTGGACCATGGGCTATAGCCCATATCGTACGGCATTCTATAGCACGCCGTTTTTCGTCATTTTTAAAGATTTGAAAAAAATTACGAAATGACAAAAACGAAAGGTTATAGCCCATGTTTTTTGAAATTTTGAAAAAAAAAGTTAGCCTCGTTTCTCATCATTTTGGACCATGGGCTATAGCCCATATCGTACGGCATACTATAGCGCGCCGTTTTTCATCATTTTTGAAGATTTGAAAAAAATGACGAAATGACAAAAACGAAAGGTTATAGCCCATGTTTTTTGAAATTTTGAAAAAAAAAGTTAGCCTCGTTTCTCATCATTTTGGACCATGGGCTATAGCCCATATCGTACGGCATACTATAGCGCGCCGTTTTTCATCATTTTTGAAGATTTGAAAAAAATGACAAAATGACAAAAACGATGGGTTATAGCCCATGTTTTTTGAAATTTTGAAAAAAAAAGTTAGCCTCGTTTCTCATCATTTTGGACCATGGGCTATAGCCCATATCGTACGGCATACTATAGCGCGCCGTTTTTCATCATTTTTGAAGATTTGAAAAAAATGACAAAATGACAAAACGAAAGGTTATAGCCCATGTTTTTTGAAATTTTGAAAAAAAAAGTTAGCCTCGTTTCTCATCATTTTGGACCATGGGCTATAGCCCATATCGTACGGCATACTATAGCGCGTCGTTTTTCATCATTTTTGAAGATTTGAAAAAAATGACGAAATGACAAAAACGAAAGGTTATAGCCCATGTTTTTTGAAATTTTGAAAAAAAAAGTTAGCCTCGTTTCTCATCATTTTGGACCATGGGCTATAGCCCATATCGTACGGCATACTATAGCGCGCCGTTTTTCATCATTTTTGAAGATTTGAAAAAAATGACAAAATGACAAAAACGAAAGGTTATAGCCCATGTTTTTTGAAATTTTGAAAAAAAAAGTTAGCCTCGTTTCTCATCATTTTGGACCATGGGCTATAGCCCATATCGTACGGCATACTATAGCGCGCAGTTTTTCATCATTTTTGAAGATTTGAAAAAAATTACGAAATGACAAAAACGAAAGGTTATAGCCCATGTTTTTTGAAATTTTGAAAAAAAAAGTTAGCCTCGTTTCTCATCATTTTGGACCATGGGCTATAGCCCATATCGTACGGCATACTATAGCGCGCCGTTTTTCATCATTTTTGAAGATTTGAAAAAAATGACGAAATGACAAAAACGAAAGGTTATAGCCCATGTTTTTTGAAATTTTGAAAAAAAAAGTTAGCCTCGTTTCTCATCATTTTGGACCATGGGCTATAGCCCATATCGTACGGCATACTATAGCGCGCCGTTTTTCATCATTTTTGAAGATTTGAAAAAAATGACAAAATGACAAAAACGAAAGGTTATAGCCCATGTTTTTTGAAATTTTGAAAAAGAAAAGTTAGCCTCGTTTCTCATCATTTTGGACCATGGGCTATAGCCCATATCGTACGGCATACTATAGCGCGCCGTTTTTCATCATTTTTGAAGATTTGAAAAAAATGACGAAATGACAAAAACGAAAGGTTATAGCCCATGTTTTTTGAAATTTTGAAAAAAAAAAGTTAGCCTCGTTTCTCATCATTTTGGACCATGGGCTATAGCCCATATCGTACGGCATACTATAGCGCGCCGTTTTTCATCATTTTTAAAGATTTGAAAAAAATTACGAAATGACAAAAACGATGGGTTATAGCCCATGTTTTTTGAAATTTTGAAAAAAAAAGTTAGCCTCGTTTCTCATCATTTTGGACCGTGGGCTATAGCCCATATCGTACGGCATACTATAGCGCGCAGTTTTTCATCATTTTTGAAGATTTTAAAAAAATGACGAAATGACAAAAACGATGGGTTATAGCCCATGTTTTTTGAAATTTTGAAAAAAAAGGTTAGCCTCGTTTCTCATCATTTTGGACCATTGGCTATAGCCCATATCGTACGGCATACTATAGCGCGCCGTTTTTCATCATTTTTGAGGATTTGAAAAAAATGACGAAATGACAAAAATGATGGGTTATAGCCCATGTTTTTTGAAATTTTGAAAAAAAAGGTTAGCCTCGTTTCTCATCATTTTGGACCATTGGCTATAGCCCATATCGTACGGCATACTATAGCGTGCCGTTTTTCCTCATTTTTGAGGATTTGAAAAAAATGACGAAATGACAAAAACGATGGGTTATAGCCCATGTTTTTTTTAATTTTGAAAAAAAAAGTTAGCCTCGTTTCTCATCATTTTGGAACGTGGGCTATAGCCCATATTGTACGGCATACTATAGCGCGCAGTTTTTCATAATTTTTGAAGATTTGAAAAAAATGACGAAATGACAAAAACGATGGGTTATAGCCCATGTTTTTTGAAATTTTGAAAAAAAAAGTTAGCCTCGTTTCTCATCATTTTGGACCGTGGGCTATAGCCCATATCGTACGGCATACTATAGCGCGCAGTTTTTCATCATTTTTGAAGATTTGAAATAAATGACGAAATGACAAAAACGATGGGTTATAGCCCATGTTTTTTGAAATTTTGAAAAAAAAAGTTAGCCTCGTTTCTCATAATTTTGGACCATTGGCTATAGCCCATATCGTACGGCATACTATAGCGCGCCGTTTTTCATCATTTTTGAGGATTTGAAAAAAATGACGAAATGACAAAAACGATGGGTTATAGCCCATGTTTTTTGAAATTTTGAAAAAAAAAGTTAGCCTCGTTTCTCATCATTTTGGAACGTGGGCTATAGACCATATCGTACGGCATACTATAGCGCGCAGTTTTTCATCATTTTTGAAGATTTGAAAAAAATGACGAAATGACAAAAACGAAAGGTTATAGCCCATGTTTTTTGAAATTTTGAAAAAAAAAGTTAGCCTCGTTTCTCATCATTTTGGACCATGGGCTATAGCCCATATCGTACGGCATACTATAGCGCGCCGTTTTTCATCATTTTTGAAGATTTGAAAAAAATGACGAAATGACAAAAACGAAAGGTTATAGCCCATGTTTTTTGAAATTTTGAAAAAAAAAGTTAGCCTCGTTTCTCATCATTTTGGACCATGGGCTATAGCCCATATCGTACGGCATACTATAGCGCGCCGTTTTTCATCATTTTTGAAGATTTGAAAAAAATGACAAAATGACAAAAACGAAAGGTTATAGCCCATGTTTTTTGAAATTTTGAAAAAGAAAAGTTAGCCTCGTTTCTCATCATTTTGGACCATGGGCTATAGCCCATATCGTACGGCATACTATAGCGCGCCGTTTTTCATCATTTTTGAAGATTTGAAAAAAATGACGAAATGACAAAAACGAAAGGTTATAGCCCATGTTTTTTGAAATTTTGAAAAAAAAAAGTTAGCCTCGTTTCTCATCATTTTGGACCATGGGCTATAGCCCATATCGTACGGCATACTATAGCGCGCCGTTTTTCATCATTTTTAAAGATTTGAAAAAAATTACGAAATGACAAAAACGATGGGTTATAGCCCATGTTTTTTGAAATTTTGAAAAAAAAAGTTAGCCTCGTTTCTCATCATTTTGGACCGTGGGCTATAGCCCATATCGTACGGCATACTATAGCGCGCAGTTTTTCATCATTTTTGAAGATTTGAAAAAAAATGACGAAATGACAAAAACGATGGGTTATAGCCCATGTTTTTTGAAATTTTGAAAAAAAAAGTTAGCCTCGTCTCTCATAATTTTGGACCATTGGCTATAGCCCATATCGTACGGCATACTATAGCGCGCCGTTTTTCATCATTTTTGAGGATTTGAAAAAAATGACGAAATGACAAAAACGAAAGGTTATAGCCCATGTTTTTTGAAATTTTGAAAAAAAAAAGTTAGCCTCGTTTCTCATCATTTTGGACCATGGGCTATAGCCCATATCGTACGGCATACTATAGCGCGCCGTTTTTCATCATTTTTGAAGATTTGAAAAAAAATGACGAAATGACAAAAACGATGGGTTATAGCCCATGTTTTTTGAAATTTTGAAAAAAAAAGTTAGCCTCGTCTCTCATAATTTTGGACCATTGGCTATAGCCCATATCGTACGGCATACTATAGCGCGCCGTTTTTCATCATTTTTGAAGATTTGAAAAAAATGACGAAATGACAAAAACGAAAGGTTATAGCCCATGTTTTTTGAAATTTTGAAAAAAAAAAGTTAGCCTCGTTTCTCATCATTTTGGACCATGGGCTATAGCCCATATCGTACGGCATACTATAGCGCGCCGTTTTTCATCATTTTTAAAGATTTGAAAAAAATTACGAAATGACAAAAACGATGGGTTATAGCCCATGTTTTTTGAAATTTTGAAAAAAAAAGTTAGCCTCGTTTCTCATCATTTTGGACCGTGGGCTATAGCCCATATCGTACGGCATACTATAGCGCGCAGTTTTTCATCATTTTTGAAGATTTGAAAAAAAATGACGAAATGACAAAAACGATGGGTTATAGCCCATGTTTTTTGAAATTTTGAAAAAAAAGGTTAGCCTCGTTTCTCATCATTTTGGACCATTGGCTATAGCCCATATCGTACGGCATACTATAGCGTGCCGTTTTTCCTCATTTTTGAGGATTTGAAAAAAATGACGAAATGACAAAAACGATGGGTTATAGCCCATGTTTTTTTAAATTTTGAAAAAAAAAGTTAGCCTCGTTTCTCATCATTTTGGAACGTGGGCTATAGCCCATATCGTACGGCATACTATAGCGCGCAGTTTTTCATAATTTTTGAAGATTTGAAAAAAATGACGAAATGACAAAAACGATGGGTTATAGCCCATGTTTTTTGAAATTTTGAAAAAAAAAGTTAGCCTCGTTTCTCATCATTTTGGACCGTGGGCTATAGCCCATATCGTACGGCATACTATAGCGCGCAGTTTTTCATCATTTTTGAAGATTTGAAATAAATGACGAAATGACAAAAACGATGGGTTATAGCCCATGTTTTTTGAAATTTTGAAAAAAAAAGTTAGCCTCGTTTCTCATAATTTTGGACCATTGGCTATAGCCCATATCGTACGGCATACTATAGCGCGCCGTTTTTCATCATTTTTGAGGATTTGAAAAAAATGACGAAATGACAAAAACGATGGGTTATAGCCCATGTTTTTTTAAATTTTGAAAAAAAAAGTTAGCCTCGTTTCTCATCATTTTGGAACGTGGGCTATAGACCATATCGTACGGCATACTATAGCGCGCAGTTTTTCATCATTTTTGAAGATTTGAAAAAAATGACGAAATGACAAAAACGATGGGTTATAGCCCATGTTTTTTGAAATTTTGAAAAAAAAAGTTAGCCTCGTTTCTCATCATTTTGGACCGTGGGCTATAGCCCATATCGTACGGCATACTATAGCGCGCCGTTTTTCATCATTTTTGAGGATTTGAAAAAAATGACGAAATGACAAAAACGATGGGTTATAGCCCATGTTTTTTGAAATTTTGAAAAAAAAAGTTAGCCTCGTTTCTCATAATTTTGGACCATTGGCTATAGCCCATATCGTACGGCATACTATAGCGCGCAGTTTTTCATCATTTTTGAAGATTTGAAAAAAATGACGAAATGACAAAAACGATGGGTTATAGCCCATGTTTTTTGAAATTTTGAAAAAAAAAAGTTAGCCTCGTTTCTCATCATTTTGGACAATTGGCTATAGCCCATATCGTACGGCATACTATAGCGCGCCGCTTTTCATCATTTTTGAGGATTTGAAAAAAATGACGAAATGACAAAAACGATGGGTTATAGCCCATGTTTTTTGAAATTTTGAAAAAAAAAGTTAGCCTCGTTTCTCATCATTTTGGACCATTGGCTATAGCCCATATCGTACGGCATACTATAGCGCGCCGTTTTTCATCATTTTTGAGGATTTGAAAAAAATGACGAAATGACAAAAACGATGGGTTATAGCCCATGTTTTTTGAAATTTTGAAAAAAAAAGTTAGCCTCGTTTCTCATCATTTTGGACCGTGGGCTATAGCCCATATCGTACGGCATACTATAGCGCGCAGTTTTTCATCATTTTTGAAGATTTGAAAAAAATGACGAAATGACAAAAACGATGGGTTATAGCCCATGTTTTTTGAAATTTTGAAAAAAAAAGTTAGCCTCGTTTCTCATCATTTTGGACAATTGGCTATAGCCCATATCGTACGGCATACTATAGCGCGCCGTTTTTCATCATTTTTGAGGATTTGAAAAAAATGACGAAATGACAAAAACGATGGGTTATAGCCCATGTTTTTTGAAATTTTGAAAAAAAAAGTTAGCCTCGTTTCTCATCATTTTGGACCGTGGGCTATAGCCCATATCGTACGGCATACTATAGCGCGCCGTTTTTCATCATTTTTGAAGATTTGAAAAAAATGACGAAATGACAAAAACGAAAGGTTATAGCCCATGTTTTTTGAAATTTTGAAAAAAAAAGTTAGCCTCGTTTCTCATCATTTTGGACCATGGGCTATAGCCCATATCGTACGGCATAATATAGCGCGCCGTTTTTCATCATTTTTGAAGATTTGAAAAAAATGACGAAATGACAAAAACGAAAGGTTATAGCCCATGTTTTTAGAAATTATGAAAAAAAAAGTTAGCCTCGTTTCTCATCATTTTGGACCATGGGCTATAGCCCATATCGTACGGCATACTATAGCGCGCCGTTTTTCATCATTTTTAAAGATTTGAAAAAATTACGAAATGACAAAAACGATGGGTTATAGCCCATGTTTTTGAAATTTAGAAAAAAAAGTTAGCCTCGTTTCTCATCATTTTGGACCATGGGCTATAGCCCATATCGTTCGGCATAGTATAGCACGTGGTTTTTCATCATTTTTGAGGATTTGAAAAAATGAAAAAATGAAAAAAACGATGGGTTAGGGTCATGATGAGAAGTGCATGTGTTGGTTTTTATCTGCTCCGCTCCGCTCGCCAGCCGAGGGAATTATAGCTGAGCCCGCTAAAAACACCTGTATGTTCTTATTGAGAGAGAGAGAGAGAGAGAGAGAGAGAGAGAGAGAGAGAGAGAGAGAGAGGGGGGGGGGGGGGGGGCTGCATGTCGCCGGTACAACGCCAAGGTTTCTGTCAGAACCACAAGTCCAATACCAGATATGATTATATGGATATTTTAACCACTTTAACCCATTTGGTGTTAGCATTATAGGTTATGATTTAGCTATTGAAAAATAGCAGATATACAAGCTCATAGCGCGCCACCGAGTGGCACGCTACGAGCTTGTAGGTCTGCTATTTTTGAGAAATCGAAGAACCACTGACATAGAAACATAGCTTTTTCAGAAAACTGTCAGGATGTAGAAGACATTTTTAGAATCTGATCTCAGGTCAGAATGGGTTAAACCCTTCTACTGCAATGATTGCAGTCCCACAGGGGTCAATAGAGAGTATTGTAGTCCCACAGGGGTCAATAGAGAGTATGATTGTAGTCCCACAGGGGTCAATAGAGAGTATGATTGTAGTCCCACAGGGGTCAATAGAGAGTATGATTGTAGTCTCACAGGGGTCAATAGAGAGTTTTGTAGTCCCACAGGGGTCAATAGGGAGTATTGTAGTCCTTCTACACTGGGAGACGACCCCTTCATCTTGAGTGGCAAGACATCGAGCAGCATTATGGAGCCGAGTTTGGAAGCGCTCGTTGGAAATCACTCAACAGTGCTGCGTACGTATATACCACCTATCTCTAATCACATATTGCAGTAGGCAGCAGGGCGTTGCGCGACTGAAAACAAGCGCTTCCTAACGGGAATGGGAATGGGCACGGTCGGCAACAATATTATGGTATAGAAATTGGGCCTCTTCCAGATTTCCTTCACAATCGCATGCGATACTAAATGAAAGGCTCTGTTCCGTTTTTTGTGTAGCACATGTTGCGTCTCATAAGCTGTTTAAATCAAGGACCTCCATCACTCTGAGACACCCGGCCTTTTCCACCGGTTGGTTCCCAGTGGGAACCGGTTCAGTTCTTTTCCACCGGTTGGCAACCGGTGGAAAAGGCCGGGTGTCTGGGGAACCAATGGGAACCGGTTCAGTTCTTTTTGGTTCTTAGTCCAGGAGCCAGAGCTCCAAAATTGGTGGGAAAAACTAGACCAGCATCAGTTATGAGAGTGGCTGAGTTTCAATCGGCTTTTTCATGGGGCTCATAGAAAGTCATTCATCTTACATATTCCCTCGACCTCGTCAATGTGTTCCTCTGAGGCGATGTCAGTTACAACGCACACACACACACACACACACACACACACACACACACACACACACACACACACACACACACACACACACACACACACACACACACACACACACACACACACTCTGTGGTGGTTGACGCATCGCCGACACAAAGCCAACATAAACACAGCACATGACAACGTATCACTATAAACCGGAAAGCTGTTTCAATGCCATTTCCATGATATCATGGTTAAGTTATAAATAATGCATAGAAGTGTTTCGCTAGTATCGCCTTCTATTCTACTGTGTTCTTCTTTGGGGAGATTCCTCTTCTCCACTGAACAAGCGAGTCGCAACACGTTGCTTGTAGATCTGTTCTTCAAATGTGTTCTTCAAATGTGTTATTATATCAGAGGACAATATGCTTCAAATATGAGCCAGTGAATGAGTTCAAATGTATGGTGAGTACTGTACTGTTCCTACTTACAGTACAAGTTTACTTCTACTCCACTATATACTGTACATCTGGAATCCAAATATTGTACTGGTCTGGTACTCCACTACATTTATTTGATGAAAACTTTGGATTAGTACTTTGATTCATCTTTTTTTTCAAATCCTCAAATCTTGAAAAATCACACCCGTGTGAAGTAAGTGCTGCAACTCTGCTGAGTTGCACCACGGCATACTACCGGTATAGAGCGTCGCAGTCCCGCCCCCTCGAGTGACCCGGAAAAGAAATCCCCGTTCATTTTCCTCAGACTTTTCAGAAAGTATTTATTAAAGACGTTTACGCCGCGGACAAAGACAACTGGAGTTGTGACCAAATCATGACGGCACAATGTTTTGGGCAAAACAAAGAATTAGAAAAAAAAACAGGTACAACACTTTGTTTTTCTTCTTTGTTTGGGCCAAGATATTGTGTTTGTTGTCATGATTCGTCACCACTCTGCTTCGTACGACACTTGGGTCTTTAAATAAATACTTTGAAATGTCTATGGGAAAAATGCATTGGGATTAATTTCCTGGGCCTGGCATAGTCATGAAAGCTTTTTTTCCAATCCTCTTAAATCATGAGCTTGTAGCATCAGATTTTTTTGCCAATGTTCCCCTCAGAATAGTGATTCTAAGGTTAATGTAATTAATGTAGCAAATACATAAATGAAAATTTGATTTATTACATTAATGATATGAACGAATGAATGGATATTAAATGAAAAAGTAGCAATCAAAGATTTGGCACTCCTTTGTAGTAACGAGGAAACCCTATACTAGGGGTCCGAGAACCATGTGATCAGAACCATCACTGGCCTCTACACTGGCTCCCGGTTAAATACATATAGTTCAAAATCCTCACAATGGTCAGGCACCACAATATTTCAAAGAAGTCATCGATCCCTACAATCTTAACAGAACAGTGTGTTCATAGTTTACAAAAATGTTTAGTCCTGAATATCAAAAGTTACAATAGGAGGCAGAGCGTTTAAGTTCTCCCGGCATCTGTCCTCGGGGGTGACACGCTCTGCACAGTCAAGACTAGATTAAAAACCTCTATGACAAAAGGTCACCCGACAAAGTAAAGAGGGTGAGAAGAGAACCCCTCCACCCAACCCCTCGGCATGGTCACGCCACCAGGGCGAGTTAATTGCACAACCAAACACAGTTGTATATATATATATATCAGTATATTATGTACACGTAATAGAGGCTAGTATTTTATAGAGAAAGGCTTTATTATGTGATGGGAGTTTAATTGTGTTTAAGTGCTTTGCATTATATGAAATGTCTTGTCGTAGTTTACCGTTTTGCCTCATTCTAGTGTTGTTCTATAACCCACTGAGTATTTACTTTAATAAAGATTGTTATACATTTAAAACCCTCGTCTGTGGTCCTTCCAGGTTCGGACAGGACTACAGTTTGTAGTAAACTCAGTCTTTTACTTAATTTCCATATATAAAGGTTTAGGCATTTTGAGCAAAGATCCCAGGAGGAGAGAGATACAAAAGTCAGAATACGAAAGTGAGGCAAGAGGAGACACATGGGTAGGGATGGAGCTCATTAATTTATATCGATAACGATCAGGCTTAGAGCAATTTATATTATTTTGAGGAAAGACAGGAGACAATAAACTCTGAACAGAACCAGTATCTACTGGGGCAATTGCCCCAATGGGGCAAATACTAGGGCAATTGACCTTTTTACCAATAAAATATTAAAGAAACTGTTAACAGGTTAATATATGTTCCGCCACTTTAAAAGCGTAATTGAGTTTACCCAGATAGTGCTGGTTGGCATTTATTGATTCACCTCTTGATTATTCAAACATGAATGGGCCAATACGCTCAACAAGCCCAAAGCTTATTGATAACGGGTACTCAATACGTTTAAGGATTTTTCCTGGTATCGCTCCATCCCTACACAGCTTATTGATAACGGGTACTCAAGTTTAAGGATTTTGTTCGGGTATCGAGCTCCATCGCTACACATGGGTATCAACGTTTTATTGCTCACGGTCAAGCGGTCCATGAGCTATGCCCGTTTAAAGTTTGAATTTTCAGTTGAGTGCTATAGCGCCACCTATTGGACAATGGTTGTGGGCTTTGTGTCCTCGCCGTTTGGCATTGCCCTCTAGGTTGTCCTGATCAGATGGGGTGATGGGAAATCAGGGCAAATCGTCATTTTCAAATTATTGGGAGCCCAAAAAAAAAGGAGGGCTACCATATTGCCAAGTTTGCAGAAAACCCGACAGCACAGTTCAGCCAGAACTAACATTTTTGGTGGAAGGAGAAGAGAAAAATAAGGGACCAAGAGTCCCTTCGGGCTTGGTCCCTAAATAGACTTGTAACCCAACTGTAGGGAGTACAAACACAGTAAAGAACCTGGGGGTTATCATCTATGAAAAGGAAACAATGAGCAGAAAATGAACCATGTAAATACAACAAATTGAGGGCACCGCAGGGAGTTGAACCCCGTTCTGGTAAACCAGGAGTACCACACCAGTGCCTTAGTTTTTGTTTATAATTTACAGGTCCAAATCAGTCATTAGTTTCAATTTTGCAATATAATTTAAAAAAAGAGAGAGCCTACACACTCAATTTGAATCTTGACTATAATGATAGCCATGCTTATGTCTTTATACAATTGAAAGCCGGAAGACTCACTCCACAGATACCTTAAGGAAAACTCCTCAGACATAAACTAAGAAAATATTTTGTCATGCTCATAAAGTGCTGCAAAGTGCTAAAAGTGAAAAGTGCAGCAGAAAACATTTGGGTCATAGGCCCATCGTCAATGCCAAAGTTTTAGCTGCAAATGGCAGCATAAATAAATCACATCAATACACACCACATAATGTGATGTTAACTGACACGATGAAGCTTGCACATTATAAGACATACATCACATCAACCAACATCACATACCTAGCCCTACCCTAACCCTATAAGTTAATTATGTGATGTTGGGATGACATGATGAAGCCTTACTCACAAATGTGAAATGAGACAAGACATAAACACACATCACATACCGGGCCTGTGTTCATAGGTGATGTGGGCTTACGTAATGAAGCTTTACTCACAAATTAGATCTGATAATATAGCACGAACAATGGTCTTATGACCTAGATGTTTGCTGCTGCACTTTACACTTCAAGCACTTTGAGCGCTTTATGAACATGAACAAAATAGATTTTCTTGGTCTCTGCCCAAGCAGTTGGCCTTTAGGTTTCCGTGGCGCAAGTATTTTTCTATCTAGTTGTCCCATGTAGGAAACATGGGGCAAGACTGTACAATTTATGCCATTTGTGGACGATTGACATAAATTATACGAGGTAGCAGCATTCTTTGCACCCCAGTATTTGTCAGCAATATTATGAACATTAGTACACAACATGAACAGCAATAAACACAATTCATATGGCGCAATGCCAACAGACGTGAATGACGAGCTAGCCGCAATTGCTGTGAAAAATCACCTTTAAAAATACCACATAAATGCACATCACATATCGGCCTGTGTTCATATCCGATGTGAACTGACGTGATGACGCTTTCCTGGTAAATTACATGAAACAGCTCCAAATGAGAAACTGTACGCGAGACATGACCCGACTCACACATACACTAGTGAAGAACTAGTGTCATAGATAGGAAAGAAAGAAATAAGAAATTACAATACAATAAAGCAAAATGCGATTAAAAACTCTGAGACCAAAAACAAATAACTTTATTAAAGCAAAGAAGAGAGAAAAGATGAAGGTTGGGTAAAAACCTTGTACGTCCAAAATGGTTACTTTTATGGACCAAAACAACTGATCCAATATTATTAATATAATAATCTGTGTTCCAATGTTATTATTTAGTCACAAGCTCTTGCTGATACTTCACTGGTTTGAAAAACAGAATACTACTTAAATATTCAATAATGGATTATCTTTGCCTCATGAGATTGGCCATTTGCTACTTGTGTGTGACACTGTAGCATGACCAAGTAAGGAAATTAATTTACAAAAGGTTGAACTATGGAGATACAAGGTTTCTGCCCAACAGTCAAGGATAATAAACTACTCACTTACCTTCAATATCAGCACTAAACAAAACACACACACACCAACCAAGGAACCAAATGACACAGCGGCCATCATTTGCTTCCTCTTGTTAGTTTACACAGACCTACAGCATAGTAAGCTGTAAACACAGTGTTAAGGGGCTACATGCTACCATAATGACAAGACATAAAGCACACACCTCCACATCACATAAAACACTAGTGAAGAACTAGGGAAAGATAGGCAAGAAGAAAGAAATTACCTAAATAAAATAAAGCAAAATGCGATTAAAAACTATGACAACAAAAAATAAACAACTTTATTAAAGAATAGAGAGGAGACACAAGAGAACATACATTATGTGATGTGGATGTGGACAGACTTTACCCGTAAATTATGTTAAACGATAAATAAATCACATGCCTCCACAAACATCACATAACTGTGATGTGGACTGGCGTTATACACACAAATTAAGTTAAATTATACATGGCGCGAAAGACAACCTATGGTATGGTAGCATGTAGCCCACTTAAACAAGCAGCAGGAATCAGACGGTTAACTAACCTTCACTGATAACAGCACCCAGCAGTGGCAACAGCATAGAGTTCACCCAGCAGTGGCAACAGCATAGAGTTCACACCTCCAGTCCGCTTCACTTTCTGAAATGGCAGGGGAAAAGAAAATTAGTTGTCGGCCTACATACAGGATGATATTTTGGAAGTCATAACAGTCACTGACAGAGCTGTGTCACCATTATTACACACATTCTAGGGCTATAATCTGCCTTGTGCAACCATTTCTTTTATGAAGCCTAAAAGCTAAAAAGTTCTGTATGTAATTACCGTGGGGGGTCTTCCGTCGCTCGGTTGAAGATAGCCGGTATTAATAGAGCCGCGTAGGTTGTATGGCACAATACGTCCCGAGCACCGTACGCCTCGTAATCTCAGGGAGCGTTCGTTGACACCGTTATAAGTTTCAGCCCAGCCGAGTAGACACTCTATTACCAATACCAGCCATCTCCTGAAGACTGCATCCAAGGTCACCGCATGACACCAAGGTCACATGATCAACCTGTAAGACACAAACATACACCAACATTACTCTTTATCCAGATATTATACATTGTAGAAAAAACATCTTTAGGAAATTCTTGCATTTTTCTTTTGCAACCAGATCTTATTTTAATGATGTTTGAGACAAAAAACACTTTCCTGGGGTTTTTATGCGTTTAGATATTTCAGTATTTCAAAGAGTCCATGATGTCATCATGGACACTGGGCTCACTTCCTTCCTGGACTAAATGTTGTCTCAGTAAGACAGCCCTCCCCCTATCCACAAGGAGGAGCAGTGGCCCAAAGCATTGTGGGAATTGTAGTTCAGGAAGGAAGTGAGCCCGGTGTCCATGACATCATGGAGTCCATGGACACTTTGAAATACTAAAATATCTAAAAACACATAAAAACCCCAGGAAAGTGTGTCTCAAAAATCATTCAAATAAGATCTGGTTGCAAAAGGGGTGAAGTGTCTGAGCCACAGTTACAACTTGTTTTGCCATTATGTACTAAAGTAAAAGGGTATGGCTATGGCATCAAAATGCACTTAAAAAATGTTCAAGCTCATTACGCAGAAATGTCCCATATCAAATGTTTGAAAGAAAAATTAATCTGAAAATAGCAGAACTACAATCTCACAATGCATTGTGAGATTGTAGATCAGCTACTTCCAAATGGCCAAAATGTGGTTGTAGCCCAGTGGTAAATTGTGTAGCCAATGTAGCCAAAGGGATATATTTTTTAAATAATCCAAATCTACAAAACAACTAGTAGTGTCCAAATAAAATATAAAAGTACAATATATTGTCCACAGTACTTCAGTAGATGTAATTATTTACTTTCCACCTGTTTGTTTGTTTGTTTGTTTATTTGTTTGTGTCTCAAAAAGTACCAACACATTCCTCATATTGTTGTCCTTTTAGAGTCACAATAAACAACCAACAGTCCTTCTAACAACACTAATATTAAAAAAACAACAGAGTTAATGTTGGCTAACAACCATGCGGTTCTAAAACAAACCTTACCTTGTTGCAGCTACGCCCCAAACACACTGCTACGGAACGCGTGCGTCTCCATTTTAAATCATAAGCCCCGCCTACTGTATCCGGGTCTAGACCGTCGGTCATTGGTCCGTCAGAGTGTATGGATCAGAAGGAAGCCGCACGCATGCGCGCGCACACGCACGCACGCACGCACATACACGACTGACTGACAGACAGACAGACAGACTGTAGTTGATGGACAGTTGAATCGGTTCACATTGCTTTCGGTCGGAGGAGGAGAGGTGGAGGTGGAGGTGGAGGTGGAGGTGGAGGTGGAGGTGGTGGAGGAGGAGGAGGAGGAGGAGGAGGGGGTGGGGGTGGAGGAGGAGGAGGAGGGGGAGGAGGTGGGGGGGGAGGAGGGGGAGGATTTGCTGTGGTTAACGGAATGTTAGTCAAGTCAGTTTTAGTTCCCACTGGGATTTCCTGACAGTGTGGGAGGGTGCCTCACCGGTGGGGAGGGACTGGGAGTTGGCTGAGATCCAGGAAGGTGTTGCTGGCTGCAATGAATAAAGGTTGGGTTTTGGTTACAACTGGTATATCTATCTATTAGTAAAGTAAATGAGGTGGTTGAATGGAGTGATAATAGTAGGCTATGGCTTCAGGTTTTTTCATGATTTTTCAAAAAAATGTATCGTTGAAAATCATGAAAAACAACATAAGTATGTAGGCTATATTAAAGAAATGATGAAAATATGTTTTTTCGGCGACATACGTCGAACCAATCATCGACTTAATGCTACTCATGTCATGTAGGCCTATAGCTTAATCGAGATTCGAGAAGCACATTTTTGGAGGTTATACATTTTTAAAACATCTGATATATCAACGAATAACAGTGGGAAGTGGGAATTAATTGGTATAGAAGGAATAACCTCGGAGAGAAATGGAACAGAGGACAAAC
Organism: Protomyctophum bolini; assembly: GCF_963924005.1. NCBI lineage: Eukaryota > Metazoa > Chordata > Actinopteri > Myctophiformes > Myctophidae > Protomyctophum > Protomyctophum bolini. The sequence goes on along the minus strand of NC_137862.1, from coordinate 28,421,894 downwards.
ATAATGAAATGTTGTCCAGCAGGGGGCGTGGGTTTACCCAGGCTAGGACAAACCGTCACTAAAGAATTTCACGGTGTGCAGTTTTTGGTTTGCCATAGGCCTAAATGAGCAGTTGGACGACGGGCGGCATTATATCTGTATCTAAAACATGATATTATAAATATGAGTCATCTTTGTGCTGCAATTATGGAAGTCCAGTGGTGGGAAAAAGTACATTTTTTACTTACTCTGTCACAAGTACGTAAAAGTCTGGAATTCAAAATGTACTTCAAAAAGTACAAAATAATTAAGTATTGATATCAAAAAGACCTTAACCCACCTGAGATTAGATTCTAAAAATGTTCTTCTACATCCTGACAGTTTTCTGAAAAAGCTGTTTCTATGTCAGTCATTTTTCAAAAATAGCAGACCTACAAGCTCGTAGCGCGCCACTCGAGCTTGTAGATCTGCTATTTTTCAATAGCTAAAGCATAACATAATGCTAACACCAAAAGGGGTTCCGCCTCTGCAAGCTCACAGTGCGTCGCACCACCACACACTGTGAGCTTGTAGATCGGCTTGTTTCAAATGATCTAAATGTATTTATAGGTCTGAAATCTTCTCTCATTGGGAGTCCTTAGCATATATTTTCAAATGGGGGGGGGGTCCGCGGGCTATAATTAGTGCCAATTTGGGGGTCCTTTACATGACAAAAGTTTGGGAACCACTGCTTTAAAAACCATGATAATATGAGTCATCTCTGCTGTGCTGTAATTATGGAGGTCATGTTGTGCGGGCAGTTTAGTGTCATCATACATGCAGCCAGCCAGCCAGCCTCCTCCAGCAATGTAAGAGGTACGTGTCTCAAGTGGAAAGTAAAGTTGTTGTTTTTTTTATGTATTTTGTTGAGCAACAATGTCACGTGCTGAAGATTACATTTAGGAAAAAACACATTAAGCCTGAATTGCGATAAAAGGAAACATTTTAAACATGCATGAGACGGAGGAGAAAGGACTTCAAAGCAGTGCTGGCTACTCTCCCCCTGCCTGGCTCCTCCCCTTCCTACTCTCCCCCTGCCTGGCCCCTCCCCTTCCTACTCTCCCCCTGCCTGGCCCCTCCCCTTCCTACTCTCCCCTGCCTGGCCCCTCCCCTTCCTACTCTACACCTGCCTGGCCCCTCCCCTTCCTACTCTACCCCTGCATGGCCCCTCCCCTTCCTAGACCCTCCCCTTCCTACTCTCCCCCTGCCTGGTCCTCCCCTTTCTACTCTCCCCCTGCCTACTCTCCCTCTGCCTGGCCCCTCCCCTTCCTACTCTCCCCCTGCCTGCCCCCCCTTCCTACTCTCCCCCTTCCTACTCTCCCCCTTCCTACTCTCCCCCTGCCTGGCCCCTCCCCTTCCTACTCTCCCCCTGCCTGGCCCCTCCCCTTCCTACTCTCCCCCTGCCTGGCCCCTCCCCTTCTTACTCTACCCCTGCCTGGCCCCTCCCCTTCCTACTATCCCCCTGCCTGGCACCTCCCCTTCCTACTCTCCTCCTACCTACCTGCCCCTACTCTAGGTTTTGGTGATTTGAACCAGCATACTTGTACTAGGTATTCTATGGATATCATCTGATTTATCCACTGGGCCACTCCTACTCTAGGTGTCAGTGATTTGAACCATCACCGCCTACTAGGAGTATGTCGGGTTTGAACCGGCACACTTCTACTAGGTATACTACGGATATCATTTGACTTATCCGTTTGGCCATTGAGGCACACAAACATGGTAAATTTCTGGGCTGCTTTAAAGTTGTCCTTCTGGAAATCAGTGTGCAAAGCAAAGTGTCACAGTTATGAATAATGTGGGATTTGAACCCTGGACCTGTGGCTCCCAAGGACCGGCTCTCATCACACTGAGCTAACTGCTGGATACTACTACTACAAATCTTTTTTGTTTGTTTTCTTCTTCTGAAATCGGTTTGGAAAGTAAAGACATGAGTCTTTGCCGGTTTGAACCGGCACACTTCTACTAGGTATACTACGGATATCATTTGACTTATCCGCTTGGCCATTGAGGCACACAAACATGGTGAATTTCTGGGCTGCTTTAAAGTTGTCCTCCTGGAAATCAGTGTGCAAAGCAAAGTGTCACAGTTATGAATAATGTGGGATTTGAACCCTGGACCTGTGGCTCCCAAGGACAGGCTCTCATCACACTGAGCTAACTGCTGGATACTACTACAAATCTTTTTTGTTTGTTTTATTCTTCTGAAATCGGTTTGGAAAGTAAAGACATGAGTCTTTGCCGGTTTGAACCGGCACACTTCTACTAGGTATACTACGGATATCATTTGACTTATCCGCTTGGCCATTGAGGCACACAAACATGGTGAATTTCTGGGCTGCTTTAAAGTTGTCCTTCTGGAAATCAGTGTGCAAAGCAAAGTGTCACAGTTATGAATAATGTGGGATTTGAACCCTGGACCTGTGGCTTCCAAGGACAGGCTCTCATCACACTGAGCTAACTGCTGGATACTACTACAAATCTTTTTTGTTTGTTTTCTTCTTCTGAAATCGGTTTGGAAAGTAAAGACGAGTCTTTGCCAGTTTGAACCGGCACACTTCTACTAGGTATACTACGGATATCATTTGACTTATCCGCTTGGCCATTGAGGCACACAAACATGTTGAATTTCTGGGCTGCTTTAAAGTTGTCCTTCTGGACCTTTAGATCTTCAGTCTAACGCTCTCCCAACTGAGCTATTTCGGCTTGCAAGTGTCAAATCCAGCATTTATTTTTTACATTGACTGTTACTTGTTACTTCTTAAACAAAAAAACTCATAAAGTTTTTCACCCAGGGAGATCAGCCTAAGAGTCATAGGGTTTGCTGTACCTCATTTCAACTGGCGAAAGCCAGGATTGAACCAGGGACGTTCAGGTCTATCAGTCAAACGCTCTCCCAACTGAGCCATTTCGGCTTGCAAGTGTCAAATCCAGCATTTATTTTTACATTGACTGTTACTTGTTACTTCTTAAACAAAAAAAACTCATAATGTTTTTCACCCAGGGAGATCAGCCTAAGAGTCATAGGGTTTTCTGTACCTCATTTCATCTCCTGAAAGCCAGGATTGAACCAGGGACCTTCAGATCTTCAGTCTAATGCTCTACCAACTGCGCTATTTCGGCTTGTAAGTGTCACATCCAGAATATATTTTTCAATTGATTGTTAGTTCTTAAACAAAAACTCATACAGTTTTCCCCCATCAGCCTGGGAGTCATACGGTTTTCTGTACCTCATTTGACCTGCTGAAATCCGGTTCCATTTGTACACTGTCAAAGTCACTAACTAATACTATCAACATCCATCTATTCTATATACCCTCTACAACAGTGGTTCCCAAACCCTTTCTTGTCAAGGATCCCAGAATTTACACTTTATTAGCCCGTGGAACCTAACCCTAACCCCAACCCTAACCCTAACCCGGCTATAATCCATGGTCAAAAATGATGAAGTGATTTTGTCTTTTTTACAAATCCCCGTTTTTACAGGCCATGGGCTATAGTCCATGGTCTCGGAGTGATTTTCGTCTTTTTTTCAAATCCTCAAAAATGATGAAAAACGGCATGCTAGTGTACCCTAACCCTAACCCGGCTATAATCCATGGTCAAAAACGATGAAAAACGAGGATTTGAAAAAAAGACAAAATCACTTCCTGACCATGGGTTATAGTCCATGGTGTCGGAGTGATTTTCGTCATTTTTTTCAAATCCTCAAAAATGATGAAAAAACGGCATGCTACAGTATCCTAACCCTAACCCTTGATCGTAGGAGATAGTAATGTAGGACTCTACAGATCAAGTGCTATCCAGTCATAAAGTTTGAACACTTGAAGAAACTACTACAGAAAACTGGAAACACTGCATCCTATCTGTAGGAATGAACAATCGACAGCAGGGGAAAACAGAAACAGGACGGAAGACAATGAGGCACAAGTGTGGCCTACATGGGTCACATATAATTCGCCCAGCTGGTACCCACTTAAGGCCCAATCAGATCCCAGTTCAAAGTTCAAACCCATATAGGCAAACACAGGTGGCGCACACATGGTTCTGAAATAAAATGGCCCATTTGGATACCACCTAAGACCCACTTAGAAACCCGCATAAGCCCATATGGGCTAACACGGGTGGGCCCTTTGTGAAAACTGGGTGCACGGCCCACTCGGAACCCATGCCCATAGCCCATGTCAAAACCCAAGTGGGGCCCAGATGGACATGTTAGCTGGGAGAGGTCATCGCTATAGTCTTCATCATTGTTGAGGATTTAAAACACGACATGGCATGCTATAACACGCCGTTCCACATCATTTTTGAGGATTTTTAAAAATTTCGCAATTTCCGCAATTTCCGCAATTTAAATTTCCGCAATTTGCAATTTCATCAATTTCCTCAATTTCCAATTTCCGCAATTTGCAATTTCCGCAATTTCCACAATTTCGCAATTTACGCAATTTCACAATTTACGCAATTTCCGCAATTTCCCATGGTGGACTCCCAAATGCACTGTTGTTTGTGTGGGGTGTCACCAGTGGTTAATGTACTCACACGTTTTACATAAAGTTGTAGTGAAATAAAAAATATGTTTTTCACACTTTTAGAACATATCCGTGGTCATACTCATCATATGGGCTACTGTATATTCAAAGATCTGCACTTGTTTTCACAATCAATAAACAATAGCAGGTGTGCAAGCTCGTAGCGCGGCACTCGCGCTATGAGCTTGTAGATGTGGTATATCGGGCCCAAGTACCGATACCAGTATCGGTATCCATACATCCCTAGTTGTTACCTGGCTCAAACACCATTGGTCATAACATGATAGCAGGACAAAATCAGGTCTCACTTGCAATTTATTTTAAATTCAGTAAACATATCAAAGTATCTATGTTTTTTTTTATTAGCACATACATTAGAGTACTAACATACCATAGGCATAGGGTAGGAGAAGAAAAACTGAGACCTAACTAAATCTTTCTTTTTTTTAATGTTCTGTTTATTCATTTTTTTTGTTTTTTACAAATAGAAGTAAAATCAGAAATAAAAACAGAGTGACAAATACAAAAATAAACTAAAACACACACAATGACAAAACACAAACTCCAAATCAAGACAACCAAAGAACATTCAAAGCACAACAAAACTATATAAAAAATAAAATAAAAACTCCAATATAGTCAATATAGATCATGGTCACAAACATCATCCAGAATGGACAGGTTGCCAGTCAGGCACAGATCCATGCCAATATTATCTGTGTGTTCGTAAAAGAAAATGCGTAAAAAAACAATCCGTAAAAGAAAAATGCGTAAAAAAACAATCCGTAAAAGAAAAATGCGTAAAAAAACAATCTGTAAAAGAAAAATGCGTAAAAAAACAATCTGTAAAAGAAAAATGCGTAAAAGTTACAGATGCTTTTTTTGGTTCCCCAGTGATATCACTGCCAAAATTCACATGACGGCTGAGAGCCAATCACTTACGAACAGAAAAAAAGACAACCTAAATTACGAATGCTTTTTTTGGTTCCCCAGTGATATCACTGCCAAAAATCACATGACGGCTGAGAGCCAATCACGTGAGGCCTTTTCCTCTACCCAATCAAAAAGCTCCATAAGTCTGCCTGGCAACTGAGGTTGCCATGTTTGTCTGGGGCTACGTTATAAGTATAAGTATAAGTTTATGAGTTACAAGTTTAGCTATATTATATCCATATCTTGTCTTAAAACAACCACTCAATGGCATTATTGACTAATTCATTATTTTATAATGATATATATATGATATATATATATATATATATATATATATATATATATATATATATATATATATATATATATATATATGATATATGATAGCAGCCTCATCATACTATCATCATCACATCATCATATCATATCATATCATATCATATCATCATATCATATACTATATATATATATATATATATATATATATATATATATATATATATATATACTATAATTAGTGAATCACTGCCTGCACCAATCGCTCCCACTTTTCACACGGGGGGGCAATATCGCACAACGGGCAAGGGCTAGTATAAAATAGTAATACATAACTTAAAAATATATATTTAATCTGGGACTGGGCTTTCCTGTCTATAGGTTTAGCTATATATCCATAATATCTTGAATTAAAACAACCTGTCAATTACACAAATTCGTTATTTTAGTAGCCTAAAATAAATAAAATAAATTCAGCTATATATCCAATATCCATATGATATTAAAACAATCGGCAAATAGGCTATATCCTAATTTCTGCACACAGGCATCATTATATTCGTTCTGACGATTAAGTAAGGCATTGTATAATTTCACCACAGGGAGACACTGTACGTCTTGCTCACTGTCTCATGCACACACCACCCGCACCCCCCCCAATCTAGTATGATAAAAATCGCCAAAGAAGAAGAAGTCTTCACCTATCTAGTCAGGAACCATGCTCGCTCGCGGCTAAAGGCTTCTCCCCATAGAGTGGCTTGGAACAAACAAATTAGGCTACACAAACCGACAGCAGCTGAGGGAGAACGTCACATCCTGTTTCAGGCAGGGGGGGGGGGGGGGGTGCGGGTGGTGTGTGCATGAGACAGTGAGCAAGACGTACAGCGTCTCCCTGTGGTGAAATTATACAATGCCTTACTTAATCGTCAGAACGAAAATAATGATGCCTGTGTGCAGAAATTAGGATATAGCCTATTTGCCGATTGTTTTAATATCATATGGATATTGGATATATAGCTGAATTTATTTTATTTATTTTAGGCTACTAAAATAACGAATTTGTGTAATTGACTGGTTGTTTTAATTCAAGATATTATGGATATATAGCTAAACCTATAGACAGGAAAGCCCAGTCCCAGATTAAATATATATTTTTAAGTTATGTATTACTATTTTATACTAGCCCTTGCCCGTTGTGCGATATTGCCCCCCCGTGTGAAAAGTGGGAGCGATTGGTGCAGGCAGTGATTCACTAATTATAGTATATATATATATATATATATATATATAGTATATGATATGATGATATGATATGATATGATATGATATGATGATGTGATGATGATAGTATGATGAGGCTGCTATCATATATCATATATATATATATATATATATATCATATATATATCATATATATATCATTATAAAATAATGAATTAGTCAATAATGCCATTGAGTGGTTGTTTTAAGACAAGATATGGATATAATATAGCTAAACTTGTAACTCATAAACTTATACTTATAACGTAGCCCCAGACAAACATGGCAACCTCAGACTTATGGAGCTTTTTGATTGGGTAGAGGAAAAGGCCTCACGTGATTGGCTCTCAGCCGTCATGTGATTTTTGGCAGTGATATCACTGGGGAACCAAAAAAAGCATTCGTAATTTAGGTTGTCTTTTTTTCTGTTCGTAAGTGATTGGCTCTCAGCCGTCATGTGAATTTTGGCAGTGATATCACTGGGGAACCAAAAAAAGCATCTGTAACTTTTACGCATTTTTCTTTTACAGATTGTTTTTTTACGCATTTTTCTTTTACAGATTGTTTTTTTACGCATTTTTCTTTTACAGATTGTTTTTTTACGCATTTTTCTTTTACGGATTGTTTTTTTACGCATTTTTCTTTTACGGATTGTTTTTTTACGCATTTTCTTTTACGAACACACAGATAATATTGGCATGGATCTGAGCCCATAAAGGCGGTCAACATGAGATAGAAAAGGCACTCCAATTTAGTCAATATACAAAGCAGATCTCGGTCACAAACATCATCCAGACAAGACAGGTTAGCAAGTCAGGCGACAGTTAATCAGGTTCAATCAGGTTCAATCGGGGGCACAAGTGTAAGGCGGTCAACATGAGACAGAAAAGGCTGCCATGTTTTACTGAATTTGGAGATTGAGCCACGCAATGTATATTTATTTTTTTCCAATTTAAAAAAAATGCAGTATGTCAGATATCCAACGGGAATGTGAAGGGGGGTATGTTTTTTTCCAATGCATGAGAATAAGACGTCTTGCCAGAAGCGTCACAAAAGCGACAAGGTCAGATTGATATTTAGGCAGGGGGATAGTATCAGGAAGGACGCCAAATAGGGAAATAATAGGGGATGGCTCTATGGGAAACTGTAACACATCTGAAATAGTATCAAATATAGCTGACCAAAAAGACTGTAAGGCTGGACAGGTCCAAAACATATGAAGATTAGCTGGAGCCTGGTGGCATCTATCGCACGTTGGATCAACACTATCATAAATCCTGGCTAACCAAACCTTGGTCCAGTAGGCTACACCCGGTGAAGAAATTCACCCCATGTTTAGCACATACTGATGAAGAATGAACACGACCCATAATGGCCTCCCAGGTTTCATCAGAAATTTCTTCCTCCAGGTCCTGGGCCCAAATATTCTTATAGGCAGTGGTTGAGGGTTGAATAAGGTCAAATAATGAGGTATAGAGTGACCATATCTTTCCCTTAAGACTAAGAGGAGCTGACGCTATAATTATGTCTATAGGTGAATTAGGTGGAATAGTCGGGAAACTAGTACATTTTTGGCGAACAAAATCATGGACTTGCAAGTGACCTAACTAAATTCTAACCAAGCACAGAAAGTGATGGGCTGGCCAAACTCAAAAGTGGGGAGTAGCCTATGGTGAGCCATCAACATAATGACAAATGGGGAAGATTGCAGATCTGCTATTTTCACTGCTATTGACTTTGTCTTTTTCTTGCCATCACATTGAAGACAAGTGTTTTGTCCAATGTTGTTTTACGCAGCAATGTCTCTGAATTAATGCATTGAATTCAAAACATGTTTAACAACCTGTCTATCTTTCTCTCTCTCTCTCTCGCACGCGCGCGCGCACACACACACACACACACACACACACACACACACACAGAGTGTTTAACAATGCACAGCTATAGTTTCCAGGGGGAACTGTTGAGGTGAAGAGGTACAGTAAACAAACTATTACGGTACCCAAAAAAACGCTCACTTTTTTACGCTGACTGGGCACATCCCTGCACTCCAAACACTGTAGACAGAGCTCGGCACAATTGGCCCAGGGAGATAGTTGCGGGATGCTGTTCTGGACTTGTTGACTTGAAAGTAATGCTAATCCATCAGCTCGCGGCTGCATTTACCATCTTCCCCAGGCAAGGAAGAACTGTATGTTTATTTTATTGAAATGACTTCATTTTTGTTGTTGGAGGAAAATAATAGTTATACATAAAAGAAAATACCATGCATGATATATTTGCTGCATAGTTCCACAGAGTACTGAGGCAAAATGGTGGAGTAGCCTACTATAAAATTAATATTACAGTTATGGGTATGAGATAAAGTTTTGCCAGGCACATTTTGTCATTGCTCTCGTATTAAACGACCCCGGGGCAAAGATGACACTATCGCCATTTCACTGGGGTTAATAATGGCTGGGGGATAGTAGTTTGGTTGTTGTTAACTTGTTGAAGCTAATAGACCCACAGATGAATGCATGTGTTGTAGATTAAATAATCTTCCAAAGATGAAGGATTGACAAATTCTTCAGGGTGAAGTATTGAGAATTCATTTAGAAGGATATGTGCTAAAGATAAGGGCGACAAAGACAGACAAATAAGTATACATTCAACTGACAGCGTGGAGGAGTCAGGTCAGCTGATAGATTGACAGCTGCAGTGAATGACCACATTGGTGAGAATGAGACTGAATGGAAGACAGAGAAATACACACTAATGCATATATTTGGCAATCTACTTGGCATTCTAAAATATCCATTACACATGGTTAATATAATTTCTACAGTTAGATGCCCGTACAGTAAGGATACATTTGTCTTGGACCCCAAGGACCCGCCCTGCAGCATACAAATACAATACAATACAATACACAAGTGTACTATAGTCTATAGTTAAGTTACTTTACAACACTGCACCTGTGTATTTAAAAAAACAAGAAGTGCTGGAGCTGTGCTCTGGTGCTCTGTTACAACACTAACGCCTGCAGGCTTCGGTTATTGAGATTTTGCTTGCTAAAATTGTTCGCACCTTTTTAAAATGCCTCCATACGGAGAGTTCAGCTTTATTTAATACACAGGGGGCGTCATGCGAGCCAACAGTCTGCTGCCACATATGTGCCCTCCAGCTTGAACTGGGCATGCCGCCCATGCCGTAGCACTGCTGCTGCTACTACAGTTACACAAGTTTTAACTAGTGGAAAAAAAACAACTGCAGTCTATAATACATTTAATAATAGTAGGTAGTTTCTGTGAGTTGTAAACCTTCAGGCTGTGTTCAGAGGGCACCTTAGAAAAAAAATCTTCTTAATATCCCCTATACAGCTTTTTTCCTTTCGGGCTGAGCAGAGCACTTTCAAAAGTAGAGAATATGTTAAACTTTTTTTTGAGCAATATGCTCTTTTGGTCAGCTGTGCAATCACGGCCAACGGCAAGTGCATAGCGATAGTCATAGCTCGATAGTCCAAGCTGATAGTCACTGCCAGTGTTGCCATATCTGCGTATTCTAAGCGACTTTGGGCTTCTATTTTCTGTAAAGTGAAGACCTGGTACTTAAGACACGCCGAATACAGCCCGATGGCTCCTAGCACCCCACAAAAATCTAAAACCTCAAACATTGTGTTCTCCCCGTGTACCCTCACATAAAACATGCAGTATACTGTACATCCTGATCTGGAGGGGAAAAGAACTGGTCGGAATAACGTGTTTCTTCCACGCGCTACGTCTGGCCAGGGAAACTGAGGTCAGTCCGTTGCCCCCCCCCCCCCTCCCCTCTCCCCTAATTGACACTGGGATAAAAATAATAGAAAAATAATTGAGTTAGGTGGTTTCCTCCCGCATACAATGCGTGCACGTACTCAAGTTCCATGCATGCCCATGTGGTTATACTGAGAGCTGAATCGGCTCCTCCTCGCTTGGTCTGGCGGAGTTTAGCAGTAGCATTAAAATTAGGACAAACCAAGTGGTGGAAGTAGCCGATCTGCAGGCGAAACGAGGCACTCTCGGGAGACAGGAGCAAGACACTGAACCCCGCCCTAATTGCTCCTGATGTGCAGGTTGGTGCGGTGTGTGAATGTGTGTGTGTGAATGTAAAGCACAATCTATGTAAAGCACCTTGGATAAAGGCGCTATATAAATGTACCCTTTACAGAGCAGACTAGAATGCTTGGATTATTTAGGGAAGGGAGTGACTAACATATACGTCCAGCGTAATTACTGTAGCTGATATACACTATGGTAATTGGTTAGGCCTCTTAAAAAAGCCAGTACAAAGAGGCCTTATCAGAGCTGGAAATATGGAATTTCAACCATAAAGTATCTCTGGTATAGTTGTCAATGGCTTCTGAGAGGGATTTACTTTTGGTTCTAAGCTCTCTATGAACTTGAGGACAGAGTCTCAGATCTATGCGTGCTCATCCCTCCTTCACCCAGAACCACTTGAATCTAAGAAGCCTTGCTGGCCTCCCCTGCTCTCACAGACACATTTTAGAATAATTGGGCTTTATCAAATCAGGCTATTACTTAGTGGAGAATTCTCTCCCCGTAAATCCACTCAGGATGCAAGATGAAAGTATTGAAGCCAGGGCAGGTCAGGGGGAAAATAGAAGCACATTTAAAGGCGCTCACTTGTCAGCGTGGAGGTTTTTTATGGAACCGTTATTGTGTCAAAATGCAATTATCATTCTTGAAAGCTCTCTTCTATATGGCTTTGTGATTTGTGACGCCTGTAATTCCTCGTGGCACAGTGTGTGTGTGTGTGTGTGTGTGTGTGCGCGTGCGTGTGCGTGACGCATGGGTCCGTGACAAATGCTAATGCTTTGCTTTTGTCGAAGCACTTACACCACCCACTCTCAAACCCAATCAACCAGAAGTGAAAGGGTTCAATAGGACTGTGTTGTGGGATGTGTGTGGATCATGGCGCGACCCATGTATGCATTATTTTCACCCAAACTTAAACACACACCTAAAAGAAACAAACAGTGAGGCGATGACTCTGGATTGTATAGGGTAATGGATTAGTAGCCTGACCAATGCCAGATTTTGGGGGTCTAGCTCTGATGCTGATCCTGATTTTGGAGAGTCCTATAGACCACGGACAAATGTTTTTTTTAGACCGTTTTTGTTTTGTCTAAAAGATCCAAAACAATTCATGCCAGGGGGCATGAAGTGAGGGGCGCTCTTATCATCGTACATCCTACATTCATTGTCAATGGGAAAGTTTGTGTATAATAATAGCCGATTTGCTCGTCCACATATGATGTGAATTCTCCATGCATTGTCAATGGGTTTGTGTAAGAGGACAATCGACACTATAACTGAATATAGGAGGGGCTGAACATTGAAGACAAAAGTGTGTAAACACAAACATTGAAGACAAAAGTGAGGAACTGTGATTGGCCGGAAATTAATTAGATGTATGATGACCTATGATGATAATAGCGCCCCTCACTTCACACGGTTGTGATTTTTTTATTTTTTGAAACCTACAGGTATATACAGCGTTTGTCCCCACACGTCTCAATATTTGCCATTGACAATGAAAGAGAAATTACTGTAGGTCAAATGTCCACCAAATATGAAGTAGATTTTTGGCAACACAAAGCGCACTTCTCACAGGTGTGATTTTTAAATGAATGGGGTCTGAAACGATGGATGTTTGTGTTAGGACAATGTTTTGTGTTTACACAATATGCACACCCTCAAAGCTGGACATAGGATGGGCTAGTGCCCCTCAAAAAACGAATCGGATTTGGGCTGTCAGTCTGAATGGGGCCTTAAAGACATCATTGCCAGCCTTTATTGTGAAATCCTGGCCAAGCAGAGGCTGGTTGTGTCTCAGGCAGACAATCTTAGTCTGTTGTCCCCTCGGGCTATGGAACGTAAAACGACAGCCTTGCGTTCACACCATAATACAAGGATAGAGACTGAAGCGGAGTGTTAGCCCTGCCCCCCCGCTTATAATTTCAATATAAGTTGCTCAGTGGCGTTTTGAAGCACCCAGAAGACTGCCGGAAGTATAACACGTGACATCATGAACGTCCGTCCACCTCCATGAAAGTGCTGCAATTCCACATTTCGCCAGTAGGTAGTGGCAGCTTCAACGTTGGATAGCCTTACTGGGGGATTGGTTCACACTCACTAGCGCTGCAATAAAGCGAGGCAGTGCCGTCACTGCATGTTTGCAGTGTTTGTCACTGCATTGCCCATCTCAGCTCAAATGTTTCCAACTACATAGTTTAGTGCACTGGTTCCCAAACGTATTCACATCAAGCCCGCGGACCGCCCATTTGAAAAACATATGCCAATGACCCCCATAAGAGAAGATTTTCATAGCTCTAGCAGTGATGCTCAACCAGTTTAATTTCAAGGACCACCAGTTTGACATGCATTAGTCTACGGACCCCCCATTTAATGACATTTCTAATTTTCTATCTCTGGAACCCCCAAATTATATTGTGAAATCAATGTTGATCTAACTCTGAGAGTGTAGAAATTGAACCAAAAGGAGCCATTAGTCCATTTGGTTCTATTTGTACAATCTCAGAGTTACAGACCCATAAGGGTATACATTCGGTTCCAAACTATCATTTAGCTGGGGACCCCCTGGAACTGCCTCAGGTACCCCTGGGGGTACCTGAAGTTCCCTACTTTGGGCACCACTGGTTTAGTGTGCCGTTAAGTTTAAAACTGGAAGGTTTGCAATGCAGAATGCACCATCCGGCCGCCATCTTCATTTAGACTCACAACAGACAAGCAGCCCAACAGTGCTGCATGGTTATCAGCTGTGTGTGGAGGAATTCAAGTGAGCTATGGGAGTCGGTCACACAGCTGAATGAAATCAGCTGGAGTCCACTGTGGGATCTGTCAATCAAGATATGTTCATCCATGCGTACAGGACCTCTCTGAGCAGTTTAGAAACCAACGCATGAGAGGATGAAGTGTTTGATCTCCGCAACCGCGGTGACGTCACTGTGACGTCCACGGCACTCCAAACCAGTATATTTCTAGAGAAGCCGAATATAGCCCGCCACAGAACCCTGTCTTAACACTGAAGAAGAACAAGAAACGCGATTATTGAAAGGACAGTTAAGACGGCTTGACCCGCTGATCTCCTGATCTCCTTGCCTTGAGGAATAGTATTCAAAGAGCTTTGCTCAGCCTAAATGGATACCAATATTGCTGAGGATTCCGAAGATTTTACCTGTCATGTGTGTAAAGACATATTTAGACAGCCTGTTCTCCTGTTATGTAGCCACAGCTTCTGTAAAGCCTGTCTACATGCACAGTGGAGAGAGAAGGGAAACACAGAATGTCCACTTTGTAAGAAAATATCTTCAATGCGTGATCCACCCTCTAACATCATTCTGAAGAACATGTGTCAGACTTTCCTAAAGGTCTTAAAGGAGCTCTTGCAGGATAAATTGAAGGTCTTTTATAAAGTTAAGGCAAACTATGACCAAACGGAATCACACATTACGGTCCAGACCAAAACCACAGAAAGGAAGATTAAGGAAGAGTTTAAGAATCTTCGTCAGTTTCTAAAGCAGGAAGAGGAGGTCTGCATTGCTGCACTGAGAGAAGAAGAATTTCAGAAGGGTCAGATCATAAAAGAGAAGATTGAGGCTCTGAACGGCGATATTGGAACCCTCACAAAAACTATCAGAGCCATAGAGATGGACATGAGAACAGAGCGCATCATGGAAATCTACAATAGTGCAGTAGAAAGAGCCCAGTTCACGCTGCAGGACCCAGAGCTGGTCTCGGGAGAACTTATAATAGATGAGGTCAAACACCTGGGTAACCTGACCTTCAGAGTCTGGGACAAGATGAAAAACAATTGTGTCTCCTACTGCCCTGTGACCCTGGACCCCAACACTTCCCATCCAGACCTGATCATTTCTAATGATCTGACCTCTGTGAGACGGAGGGAGGGAGGGGAGTTTCCCGACAACCAAGACAATATTGCCATGGCAGAATACTACTGCCATGGCTCCGAGGGCTTTAACTCGGGGACTCACAGCTGGGACATCGAGGTCGGAGACAATTCAGACTGGATATTGGGCGTGGAAGAGTTGGAAGAGTGCCAGAAGAGAAAAAAGAGGAAAAAAGAAACAGGCGGCCCTAAGTTCTGGAGAATACGTTTTTATGACGGTACGTACACAGCATATTCGTCGCCGGGGACTGTCACTACTCTCAACGTGACAGAGAATCCCGGGAGAATCAGAGTCCAACTGGACTGGAAGAAAGGGAAGCTGTCCTTCACCGATCCCGACACCAACGCGCGCCTGCACACCTTCACGTACCCATTCTCGGACACTATCTTTCCGTTCGTTTTCAACGGTACCACTCTCCCTCTGAAGATACTACCGCGGAAGATCAGTGCGATTACGGGAGACGAAGGCCGCATCACTGTTAAAGCCAGGCGTTCATTTGGCCGTCCATCGTGGCTGAGGTTCAACAAATCCATGTTGAACTTCTCTAGTAAATACAAGCTCACGAGCTTAGTAGCGTTGTCGGGTGGGAAAAAGCTTAAAAACATAATACGTAATAATGTGTCACGTGGTTAAGCTTGTAGATCTGCCCTTTTTGGTACATGCCATTTGTACTACGTTGTATACTGTAAACTATAGGCTGAGCAGGTCCATAATCAGCTTTTTTTTTACCGCTATGTTTACCGTTCCATGATACCTGCGATGTGTGCAACTAAGTTCTCCCAACAGTATGCTCTAACGATCTATCCATGGCATTGATGGAGGAGTCATTATTCTTATAGTCTTGCGCAGCCAAATGATCAAAGATCCCTCCCTGCTGCTGGTATGGCTCAATGTATGGGCTTGACCAGAGAGGGAAAAGCAGTCCTAACAAACCTACAGTACCACACACTGCTTTGAATAACAACCCTGATACCATCCCGATATGAATTAAGGCCCACCCTGACGTATTTGCATAGATTCTGTGATGCTGTTATTTTTTTGACCGATGCTAGCCGCTCCAACATGTGATGTGTGTGTTACCGTCTATATTATACCGTCGGAAGCAGCACGGCTACTTTGGTTAATGTGTCTATACATCATCATACATCAGCACCATGATAAAGGGAAGCTCAGTGGCCTTGTGGTTAGAGTGTCCGTACTGAGACTGGGAGGTCGGCCCCGTCTGGGTCATACCAAATACTTGTCCCTGCTTGGCACTCAGCATTGGATTGTGACCCTATGGGCCTCATGGCTCAGCAAGGCGTACTTATGATAAAGGGCACCACTCACTTCACATGGGTTTGACTTTTACATTTCCAAATGGTTTCCACTCCGTTTTAGCACATTAATTTAATTTAAATGTTGTTACGACCCTTTGTCTAGAGTAGTAACATAAATGGAAGAACGGCAACTGCAGTAAAAACTGAAATTATGTATTATCTCAGTAGCAGCAGGTTGAGCATGACAAATGTCTCATATTGACTTCAGGGTGAAGGTTTACAATAATTCATACCTAAACAATCCTTACCTAAACAAAAAATAAATACACAGCTACCAGAAGTAACCAAGCAAAATAACATTTCACCCATAGGCTATACGGCTCTGGCAATATTTTACAAAATAATTAATCAAAAGACAAATGACTATGCCGACAAATAACTAAAGACCAAACATAATCAAACAGAAGATAACTAAATGCAAAAGGAAAAACTACATGGTTTGATGGATTCTTCTCAGCTGCTTTTCAGCTGCCATTCCCCAGCACTGGCTAGGTAGAATGAAGTATTTATATAGATAAGGAGCCGGAAGCACAGCACTAGGTCTAGGGAGTGGACGGGCCGACGAATGAGGAGTAGAGGACAGGGCCAGGGGCCGGACCTGTCAATCTGCAACACCACCTGCTTTCAATCAGCCACTTCATCCACACTCAATCACCAATCAGCACCACATCCAACTCGCCACCATTCTCACAGTACCATCCATTCTCCACCTTATGAGGAACACAACAAGGAACAATGTAATACGAGCCACCAATTAGATTAGAGTATACAATAATAATAAATACAAAATACGGCTGGCCGTAACAGATGTCACCAGACATCAGAAGGCGGAGATCTCTGAATGGCTGGCTATACGCATGACTACTGTACTTGTATAATTTCCACGTCAGCTCCAAAGGCGGGTGGCTTTTACAGATTGCATTTGTGATTTGTCACTCATGATCACTCGATCATGCTGAAGAATCGACAACTTTGAGCCCTCACTATATGAGTAGATCTGTAGTTGACAGCTTGTCTTTATCACTGTGATCCGTCATTTGCACTGCTGTGATCATCGCATTGAAATGTATTGGTTTCACAGAATGTGGCAAGGGAGGTCTGTTTAGTCAGTGTACTGCACAACTCAGGCCTGTGTGTGTACAGTAGGTCGTTATTGTGAGGCATAGGAGGGTACCGGTCAGAGCGAATACCAAGAAAGTCAAACTCTACCAACTCGAACCAGGCTTGGAGCAGCGGTGGCCGAACGGTTTGCGGAGCGGTCTTGATACCGGAAGGTCGCCAGTTCGAATCCCCGGACCGGCACGTTAAAATTACCACCGCTGAAGTGCCCTTGAGCAAGGCATTGAACCCCTACCATGAAATGTTCTATGAGCAGGGTGTGGCTGTAAACAAGAATCTCGAGCTTAGTCCATTTCCCTGGGTAAACAAAGAACTTTGCTTTGCAAGTTTGCATACAGCCAGTGGAACTGCTGCAGCCTGGTACTCCTAAAGTAACCTAATAGCTGGGGGCGGACTTGTAAAGATTTTTGGGATATAAGGTTTTCAAAAAGCTGTGTTTGCACAGACTCAAATATTAGATACTGTACATATTGGTATATGGTTTAAAACCAAAATAATTGATAAAAGAGATTTTTCAATGGATTATGTTACTATTGGGTGTGCTAAATAACATACTACAGCTTTAGAAACGAGAAAGCCATAATTTTCAAGATGGCGTTCACGGTGCCTAAAATGAGCTAAAAAGCCTATGAACTGGAATTTAATATGTAAAAAATCACAACAATTATGCACTTGGTAACTACTTTTTTAATTTTGGCATGGTGTTAGGTATGGGCATAAGGTTTTCAAAAACCATCGCAAACTAATTTGGTTCGCCCCCTAGTGGTCCGTTTGCAAACAGGCTTTCTGTTCCTGAAAAGTTGCAATGCGTAAATGGAAGCCATCGTTCTCACTTTAACAACAATCTAAATATTTGTAAAAAGTCACTGGTGGTGGATTTGATAGATTATCTTTTCTATTAATGTTTGATTTTATTTTATTTTGTATTCAAACAGCAATGGGTAAAACACTCTCCCAAAAAATGTAGTCTCTGTGACACATCTAGGGGCCACAATCAGCATTCTTAGAAGCTTTGTCATTGGTCGAAAAAGAACTAACCAATCAGGAAGTAGACAGGCAAATTGACCAATTACAAAGCTTCTAGGAAAATCTTTGAATGCAGATTGTGGCCCCTAGATGTGTCACAGACTACATTTTTTGGGGGAGCGTTCTACCCATTGCTGGCTGTCAGAATAATTAAAAAAATAATATATATATATATATATATATATATATAATTTTGACCATGTGGTTCAAAGGCGAGAGCTCTGTCGACTGTGCTACCCGGACACACCCATGGAGACCACTTTAAAGTAGATTTGAAAGACGTGAACAAATATTACTGGGATTGTACCTTACCCGAGTAGCAGCATGCACAATAAATTTGTTATTTAATGTGATTATTGATACAAATCATTGTCAACCATTTATTTGTGTATTTCACTATGTCAAGTAGGCTACATTTGTAGTTCTATTGTTTCCTGTGCAGTCTTTTTAGTTTTCAAAGCCTAAAATCCAATAACATACATTTAATGTTTATTTATATGTTCCAAAGTTCAACGTGTTCTTAATATGATGATTGTACATTGTCGTATAAAGGCTTACACAGCCCTGCCTTGACAACCCAGCCTGGTGGGTACCCTCTATTAAATAATTGATTGTCAGAGCCAGAAAAAGCTGTCAAGGCAGTCTTTTTTAGGTTAAGGGTCCCTTAACAGTGATAGCCCACAGCATACACTGACTTCTATCTTTCACTGTGACTGTGTGTCTGCCTTGATGTCAACCACATAAATTATATACTATACTTTGTTGTACGCCAAATGTTGAAAATAGTTCATTTACAAGTTCACAGCATGTCACATTACATTTTGTGCTTGTACTGTACTGTAAATGTGTACAACTGTATACGCCATCTTATGATAATAAATGCACATCTTAAATAATGTACACTATCTTGCCTCTGTCCATCATTCCTTCCCACTAAGACGGGCACAGTGTGTGTTTCTGTGTGGGGTGGGTTGGATGTGGAGATTGCTTCACCGAACTTCCCAAATTATAGTCGAGTGTGGTGCCCATCAAGGCGTGGCAGGACTGCCCAAAGGGGAGGGCGGCTGGGGGGGACAAGGCAAACAGCCAGGTGGCACAGAGCGCAGTAAACTTTAATGCTGCCAGATGGGGGGGAACAAATGAAGTGTGCAGGGCTGGGCAGATGGCTGGGTGAGCACTGCACGAGCACGCCACTATGTATTTAACTGCATGCTGGGAGTTTTCACCCCGCCACTGATTAAAAACCAAAGTGAACCGAGTGCTGCAATGCACAGCTGCAATGCTGTGTTCTGCTGTGTTCAGTACACAAGCTGCTCAGATGTTTACTTGTTGCCTCCATGACCCAATTGCTTTTCTCTTGTATAAGTGATAATACTTACATGATTATTGTTGGACTCCTTATTGTGCATCTCTTCTGTGTCTGTTGCTTACTGGTTGTGTGGTTTTGCTTGTTCCCCGCCTCCTTCTGTTCTCTCCTCTACACCAAATCCCTTCACTGAAAGGAACCAATCAATCTACATGCTCACATCAAAGATTCTGCTCATGAATATGCTGATGATTTGTCCTGGCTATCTAGAATACAGCTCTATGACTTACTTGAAAAATATTTACCTGTCTGAGACTATAGAGATATGTTGAAGAACATGAAGGTAATTCTATTTAAGCATTTCAAATTCATTATTTCGTTACGTAATTAACAACAATCAATTATGTAATGTTTGAATTAATACGACGGCTTTCGATGGTGACGTATATGTCGATCAGTGTCGGGTGGATTAAAGGAAATGCTTATGTATATGTAACTTGTAAGTTGATTAGCGGTATACTGTGGTTACTTTGCGTATGCATCGTTTGATGCATATGTATCGTAGCAGCATATGACGTCAGGGTATAAATGGTATAACTAGCTCTCAATGATGACGTAATAAAGATGTGGATTATTACTTGCACGCTCTGCTTGTGCAAGTAAATACAGAAAATTCAGAATATGTTCTTTTTTGTCTATCAATGTTTTGCGTAGTTATGAAATATACTGTAGCTTCGACTTTTGTGTTGTTTGTTTTAGGTTTGCATTTTACAGGAATCCACTTTGTAAATGGTATGTGTTTTTAATTACACAATTTATCAGACTGTTTTCCATATCATCCTCTGACTAATCTCTCAAGAACAGATACTGAGCTGCAAATTCAAAGGAAACAAACTGCAGAGGGCGCTGATATCTGACAAATCTACTTTATATTACAATAGAAAATAAAAAATAACAGTAGCCTAAAACTAATAAAAGCGACACTAAAACTATGTCTAAGTGTTCTCAAAATGAAAAACAACTACTGCACTCTAAACTAACCCTAACTACCAACTACCACTTAAAAAAAGAAAATAATCAAAACTAACAAAAAAATGAAAAAGAAGAAGAAATGAGAAATAAATAATTAAATATTTCATATAAACTCAGCTCAAAAAGTTCAGAAACTTAACTTAACTTGCAGTGAGATATCGGGATGAGATTCTGGAGCCAGTGGTGATCCCAGATCTTCAGAATCTGGGACCTCCAGGATGACAACGCTCGCCCCCCACAGAGCCAGGATCATACTCAGAGCATACCTCCAACATTTGGGAGTGGAATGGAATGGCCTGCCATGAGTCCAGACCTCAACCCAATTGAACACTTGTGGGATCAGCTTGGACGTGCTAGAGTGACCAACCACGATGGCTGACTTGCAAAAAATCCTGGTTGAGGAATGTGATGCAATCCTGAGGAATGGGATGCCATCCTGACGAATGGGATGCCATCCTGAGGAATGGGATGCCATCCTGAGGAATGGGATGCCATCCTGAGGAATGGGATGCCATCCCGAGGAATGGGATGCCATCCCACAGCAAAATGTGGATATAGGTTTGGTGACCAGCATGAGGTGAAGGTGCCATGGATGTTGTCACCGTTTGGCTGCGTTTGGATCTTCCACCCGCTACTGAGTTCCATAACAATGAGTGTAAAATGAATAAAGTGTAAAAATGGCCATTATATGTTGTTTTTTCCTTATTACTGTGCAGTGCAATCATCCAATCCACTAAGCAACCCAAAGCAAGCTTTTTCATGGGGGTGCAACCAAGCCCCCAGAAGGGCTGGACAACGTTGAAGGGCTCGGCCCGAGGAAACCCTGTGCAGCTGGGGTTTAACATTGAGCAATCATGTGGAAGTAGATGCTTCAAAACGCCACTGAGCAACTTCCATTGAAATGAATAGCAGGGGGCGGGGCTGTCTGCTCGCTATCTTTTATAACTCTATGGGTGCAACCCACACGTTTAGCAGTGTTGCTCATTCCACAAACGCCCATGGTCCTTGCAAGCTGTACGTCATTGTAAAGATGACCAATCAACGATTAAAATGATGTAAGATACAATACCAATTGGTATTGTCAAGCTATTTAGTGTATTTTGCAGTTTCCCTGCTTGAAAGGGATGGTACAGATCATACGGAGATTTTAACTGGGTTTCACTCATACAATCACCACACAGTTTCCTTCTTTTTACTCTTCTTTACTTTGTTTGTAGTTGAGTACAGTTGTACAGGCATGGGCATTGAGTAAGCAAGGTGAAAAACCTTAAAAGGAAAATAAAAAATAACTAATGTAAGTATAATGCACATTAAATCAATACACATACTTTGCATATCTGTTTTAAACACCTGTAAATATCATTCTTACTTAATAGTGTCTCTTTATCAATTAATTTTAAATCAATACATTTTACTCAATTCGTTTTTAAACATAATATCATGAAATGTAAATTAAATGAACTGAATTAATTAGTATCATTGAAACATTTTTATCAATCAATAATCAATTAAAATGTATTTTAAATCAAATAATCATTCATTGTTCATGTCCAATTGGCCATCATGTTTCCTTTAACTTCAAGTCATCACAGACAACAACAAACGATAACAACCGGCATGATCTGTAAACAAATAAACAGTTCTCTCTCACCGGCTGTCTCTCCAGCTTTTATATGGCTGCACCGTTCTGCTCTGATGTTTCAGTGTGTGTTGCTCCTGTTTGGATGCACACTGTTGTTCCTCATGGAGGTTTGTGTAGGATTCCTCTTTCCTCCTCTCTTCCTGTGTTTGGCCAACGCCCTACTCTCAGGTGCAGTGAATGCACTGACGCTGATTAGTCAGGCAATTGGGGA